>NC_060195.1:59967538-60273788 GCF_021184085.1 Oncorhynchus gorbuscha
TCTTTTCAGAGTACTTCCTACACCCTCCATAAATCCAGTGTAAAGTAGCCTCAGAGGAGTGTTACACCATCACTAACCCCCCAACTGTAGCTGTGGCTTTTCTGGGTTTTATGTACTGTGTTGTGATGAGTGTGTTAGAGTGAGAGGTGTTTACAACAATAAAGCCTGGTGCCTAGAATGTCCTCTCCACCCATACAACATATGACACTTCTGCAGCCTGTCTGTCTGGCCGTCTGGCCATCTGTCACACAGTACTGTTTAGCTCCTCTGTGTGTGTCAGCTGGCCCAGCGAGACAGAGGCTCCTAATCATCTCAAACCTGCTTGGAGACGCCACAGCCAAGCTGGGCCCACTCCATCACAACACTTTCTCTCTACTCAGCCTCTCTCTTTCTCTCCACTATGTGCCTGTCTGTATGTCTCCTCTCTCACTTTCTGTTTTCTCTCTCTTGCTCCCTTTCTGTCTCTCTCTGTATCCCTCTCTCTACCTCTCTCTCAGTTCAATTCAAATGGCTTTATTGGCTTGGGAAGCATATATTAAATAGACAATGAACAAAAGTTGAATGCAATCAGAAATTAACAGTAAATATCCAAATCGAATCAAATGTTATTTGTCACATACACATGGTTAGCAGATGTTAATGTGAGTGTAGAGAAATGCTACAGAGGTTTCAAAGGAATAGAGATCTCAAAAATCATATTATGGCTACGTACAGTGTTATAACGATGTGCCAATACTTAAAGTACAAAAATAAAATAAATAAACAAACACCATTGTAAATACAACCCATATTTATGTTCTTCACTGGTCACCCTTTTCTTGTGGCAACAGGTTGCAAATATTGCTGCTGTGATGGCACACTGTCGTATTTCACCCAACAGATATGTGAGTTTATCAAAATTGGATTTATTTTCTAATTCTTTGTGGATCTGTGTAATCTGAGAGAAAAGTGTGTCTCACACATTTGGCAGGAGGTTAGGAAATGCAGCTCAGTTTCCACCACATTTTGGGGCAGTCTGCACATAGCCCGCATTCTCTTGTGTGTGTGTGTGTGTGTGTGTGTGTGTGTGTGTGTGTGTGTGTGTGTGTGTGTGTGTGTGTGTGTGTGTGTGTGTGTGTGTGTGTGTGTGTGTGTGTGTGTGTGTGTGTGTGTGTGTGTGTGTGTGTGTGTGTGTGTGTGTGTGTGTGTGTGTGTGTGTGTGTGTGTGTGTGTTGAAGACGGAGGGGCTGAAGTTGCATCCCTGTCTCACCTCACGACCCTTTGGAAAGAAATTGTAAGGGAGTGTCTAACAGGCGGCAGGGAAGTCAGGCGCAGGAGAGCAAAACTGGGTAATCAATGGAGCAGCTTTATTCATAAAACCACCGGTAACCAGAACAACAAACAAATGGGTACAAAAACCGTCGCGCACCAGAGAAAATGTCCACATGCACTGACACTAAACAATTCCGCACAAAGACATTGGGGAAACAGAGGGTTAAATACACAACATGTAATGAGGGAAATGAGACCAGGTGTGTGGGAAGACAAGACAAAACAAAAGGAAAATGTAAAGTGGATCGATGATGGCTGGAAGACATGCAACGCCAACTGCCGAGCGCCGCCCGAACAAGGAGAGGAACCGACTTCGGCGGAAGTGGTGATAGAAATGTGTGTTGTTTTGGACATTTGTTGTTTGTGTAGACGGATTTGATGTTTTCCCCCCAACACTGTTTTATTATTATATATCAGATTATTTATAACTGTATAGCAGACCTTCATGCCATGAGAAATTAACAAAACATAAGACTTTGTCTTTGTTTTGTTTTGTTTTGTTTGTTTGTCAATCAGGGTGTGCAGGGTGAATACATGTTCTGTCGTACGGTAATTTAGTAAAAAGCCCATTCGACATTTGCTCAGTACATTGTTTTCACTGAGGAAATGTACGAGTCTGCTGTTAATGACAATGCAGAGGATTTTCCCAAGGTTGCTGTTGACGCATTTCCCATGGTAGTTATTGGGGTTCAATTTGTCTCCACTTTTGTGGATTGAGGCGATCAGTCCTTGGTTCCAAATATTGTGGAAGATGCCAGAGGTGAGGATGATGTTAACAAGTTGAAGTATTTGAGTTTGTGGTCTGTATATTTTATCACTTAATTTAGGATAACATCAACACCTCAGGCCTTTTTGGATTGGAGGATTTGTATTTTGTCCTATAGATAATTCAATGTAATTGGAGAATCCAGTGAGTTCTAGTAGTCTTTAATAGCTGATTCAAATATTTTTAATTGATCATTTATATGTCTTTGCTGTTTGTTCTTTGTTATGGGGTCAAAAAGATTGGATAAGTGGTTTATCCATACATCTCAGTTTGCATACATAACTATTTGTGATGTTGTTTGTTTTGTGTGTTCCAATTTTAATAGAAGTGGTTAGATTCTATTGATTCTTCAATTACATTGAGCTGAATTCTGATGTGCTGTTTCTTCTTTTTACATAGTGCATTTCTGTATTGTTTTGGTGATTCACCATAGTGAAAGCGTAGGCTCTGGTTTTCTGGATCTCTATGTTTTTGGTTGGACAGGTTTCCCAATTTCTTTCTTAGGTTTTTGCCTCAAACCATTTGTCATTGTTGTTAATTGTCTGCTTGAAATATTTAGATTTGTTAAGGAAACTGAAAGGTCAAATATACTATTTAGGCTTTTGTCGTGTCTTTGGCTATGCTGGATTAAGTGATATGACATGCTATTCTATAAAATAATTTCTCCGTAATTAATATTACCTGATTGAGCTAATCATGTAAATGTAATTAACTAGAGAGTCGGGGCACCACAAAATAATATTTATAGAGCTGTTATCTTCCGAATAAACTCTTAAAGACCTAGTAAGATTTTACATCAATAGCAGTCAATATTAATCGTCCTCTTAATTCAGTCTCATCTGAAAGTTGTAAATTCTTGGTTATCTGCACGAACCCTGGCTAACAAGTTGAATCAGCAATACAAAATTGGGTTGAATTATTTATTTACTAAATGCCTAACTAATCACACACAATTACACATACACATAATTAAATCATAACTTGATTACAAATTACGTCATAAAGGAAAACGTCCCTAGCGGGCGGAACAGATATGACAGCTTGTTACACAAAAAAAGGGCTGGGTTTGAGTGAAAGAGCGGGAAGACTGAGGAACAAGGGGTGAACCTGTGCTATCGTAAATACAGTATCTTATGCATTCTAAATTACCGCCCATTTGGAAAAGGAAATACAATAAATATTTACTCTGAGCTGCGCTTCGGTAGGTTGGTGGTAGATGAAAGGTCGTGTTGCCCAAGCGAGTCCTTTGAAGAATGTCTCTCAATTGGATACATTGTAGTAACGTCGTTGTGTGATAGACGGGATACTCTGTCTGTTCCATCCTAACCCTCGTTTGCAGCGGCTGTTGCTAACTCAACGGCTAGGAGGTATCACTTCTGTAGTGAATAAGAGTTCAAAGTTCATACCATTCACAACCAAAGCTCACGCTGATGTTGGCTTCGTTCTGTAGTTATTATCTGAACCATTCTGACATCGGACCGTCGTCCCCACATCCTCGGAACAGGAGGTTATATTGACGTCAAGGCTTTATATAGGAAGGGAGAGGAGGGCGTGTCTGAAAAGTTTTATAGCCCATGTCCCTTTACAGGGGTGGGCCACTGATTGAGCAGAGCCCTACCTTATGAAAACCCAAATCTCACATTTTAGAAGCTAAAATCACATTTCATCCCATCACGAATAATTTCCTATTCAAACATTTAAATTGAACAACAATTCCATGTGAATCCGATAACTCTGATGTGTAGACTTTCCACTGTAGAGTTTATCTCATCTTATCATTGATGAGAATGTCTCAGATGACAACCGAACTGACATTATATTCATTAAGTACCACCGCATATGTTCAATTGGTCAGATTACCAGAATATAGTTAATTTCCCCCCACCTTCTGATGTTCCCAGAATCTTTATGTTAACCAACGGTTTTGCAAATGCAACATCAGTATGGTAGAGAGTGGAAAAAAGGGGGGAAGAGGTATTTATGAATAAGAATTTGTTCTTAACTGACTTGCCTAGTAAAATAAAGGTAAAATAAATAAAAAATAAACCTACCCCCCATTTCAACGTCATGACACGTTCTACTGCCAGCTATCTTCACTATCTCTTACAGTTGAATGCATTCAGTTGTAAAACTGGCTAGGTATCCCCCTTTGTCTCTTGCTCTCCCCGCTCTCATCTCTATCTTTCTATCCTCGCTGCAACTCTTTTGTGACTGTGTTGGATTGAGAGTGCTTGAAATATAAGTGGGTGGATCTCAGTGGCCTGTGTTTCCTAATAATGGGGAGTCAACAAAGAATTGTACTGTGCAATATTTTTCACAGCAAACGTTTTGGACTGTGAGGAGAGCTAATGGCATTGGATGCAAACAAACAACTCCGATGGAAAGAGAAGCTCTTGCCAAGGTTTGGATGAGACACTCTGGAGTCTGTTAAGTGCTTCTGGGTGACCTTCAAAGACAGGAAGTATCTGCTGTTTCAGCAAAAGCTTCCAAACCAGAAACGAAAGCTGTTATTTCACTAAAGAGGAGGAGAACGTGAAATCAAACTTGTTCAGGTACAGTGCGTGCTCAGGTGAAGCAAGTTTTGTGACGCTGTAACTCAGAACATTGGATTGATTAACAAAGTATTGGATTGATTTAAGGCGAGTGAAGAAACATGAGATGTTCTCCACCAGCAGCAAGGCAGATGCCTCCTACAGCCTACTGGTATGTCTCTGTCTTGACTATCAACTGTGGATCCTGATGAGTCATCTTCATGTCACTTCATGTTGTGCCAGGAAAGCAATAAGGCAGCTTTCACAACATTAGACCTTCTAGCCAGGAGCAATCAGGCTTGGCGGTGTGTATGTGTGTGCATCATTTGAAACAAAGCATCCCTCCAAGTGGTGAGTCAGTCACATATGAGCTGCCATTTCCCTCAGCAAACCCCTTCTAGTCCGTCATCTCAGCCAGAACTCCCTTTTCTATGTGGACACAGAGCGCTGCGAGAGAGAGGGATCACCTATAGTTACTGTATGATGTACTTTACTAGGTTTTAATAGGCATGGTTGTGTATGAGTGCACCCCCAGGTGACAGAAAACAACAGGTCGCGATGTCACCTCCTAATCTGCAGCTCCATATAATAAACTGATGTTATCACCATGGTTTCCCCTGACACGTGTCCGACCGGCATTTTACTGTGCATGCTGTCACATCAGCATTAATGTCATGGACGGGTGGCATTGATTTCATTACTGAGACACCCTTAAAAGGGCCATTTATTTTTCCTGCGTATTGTCTCTGATGCTGGTAGATTTCCTGAAGCACGTACCTTTATTAATGATGCCAGTCTGTCAAGGGGAGCGTAAGGGGAAGTGATTCCCCAGGCTGGATGGGAAGGCTGACGGGGAAGCTGACGGGGAAGCTGTGGCAGGGCCAACGGGAACATATGGAGGATAGGATCTGGCTAACTAGTATCCCTGGGAAATGGCCTCCTGTCTGTGTCTTCTCTGACCCCATTCCTCTTCAGAAATGGAAATGCTGTGGCATGATAGCGGAGAAAAGCAGAAAACATTTGATCTATTTTAATGGGAATGGGTGAGGAAATACATGAGGATACTGCTGAATGAACTTACAGTATGTGTATATATGTATACACAGTAGAGATATGACATGTTTTGTATAGAAATGTGTCATATAATTGCTGCCTATATTATGTGATGTAAATGCTCACTCCACTGATAAAGGTGTTCTACATCCTGCTCTGTTTGTTGACATCTGACCTCAGAGCTGAATAGACATAGAGGGGATCGAGCCCAGTCTGCCCGGTAACATGACTGCGGGCCATATCCAATGAAATCAATTAGAATACACCACTTGCTTGCTGTGACACAATGTGCAACTGGATTCTTTTAAACAGTGAAATAAACTCAGTGTGCCAACATGTTTGCAGTGTACCATTATTATTTACAGGTGATTTAACTCCAAAATCCCCTTGTGGATTAGATTGAACGGAACCCTCGTCTCGATATTAGCACACAGTCCTCTCTATACTGTCAATCCCTACTTCACACAAGTGCTGTTCAAACATCAGCTCTATTGCCACTAACGACGCTTTTAAACATCTCCGGAGCAACACACAAGCGCTGCCATAGACTTACCGTTATTAAAAGACGGGAGACGTCAACAGAAACGGTATCACGATCCAGTGGGAGGCAGAGAGCTCGTTCCCGAGGAGAGGAGTGGTTCGGGATTTACAGAATGGAGTGTTCAGCTACATGGTGTTTACTGCTGTACTGCTGTTGACAAAGCTTGAAGTGTGAGGGACCAAATCCCACATTCAGTCAATCGAAGAACCCAGACCAGAGGCTAACTCTGTTTAGGGACCTGTGACCTCGACACACCGCACAAGCTGTTCCTCTCATGGACATGCCCTTCAAGTACATGGTGTCTTTGTGTGTGTGTGTCCTAGATTTGTCTCGGGTGCGTTTCTCTGGTTGTGGCAGGTGTTTGGGAGCATTGTCTGTTGTGTCCATGTGTTGTTGTTTCCTTGTTGTCACTCTTCCCCAGGTCCCGCTGGGAAGCTGTAGATTAAATACCACAGGAAACACATTTGATTTGCAAATAGTTCTTGGAAAACAACACACATGTGTGTTTGTTCCAGACAGTACTGATTTGCAAGAAAACGAGGCGTGCTTTGTCTACGAGTTTCTACATTTGACCAATAAAAAAAAAAACACTTCAGGAAACACAAGATTATATGCCTCGAGGATATGCCACTAACAGCATTTGGCATTATAACATTGCATTTTGTCTAACACAGTAGTTGTGTAACCTACAGTTCTTATTGAAGGGTGTAGCCTTAAGCTGCTACACACACTAAGAGTTTGCCAATTAAAATTCACTGGAGTGTTTTGTTTGCTGTAACTTTCCAGTCGATGCCTGTTTTGCACATTCCAGTCAAGGTCGTCAGTGTTTGCGCTGTAAGTTCAGAGGTTTGTTTGCCATCCAGTCAACAGACACAGACATCCTCGCTACCATCAATAATGTTCCACTGGTGTCCAGGGGTTCAATGACACCTAACACTCACTGGGTGGATCATTTTTCAGACTGGTACTGTGTGTGTGTTTGTGTGTGTGTGTGTGTGTGTGTGTGTGTGTGTGTGTGTGTGTGTGTGTGTGTGTGTGTGTGTGTGTGTGTGTGTGTGTGTGTGTGTGTGTGTGTGTGTGTGTGTGTGTGTGTGTGTGTGTGTGTGTGTGTGTGTGTGTGTGTGTGTGTGTGTGTGTGTGTGTGTGTGTGCGTGCGTGTGTGTGTGTGTATGGTCATGTGTGTGTGTGCATATTGAGCTATGACCTGTACCTCAATCTCCACCCCCTTCTGGGAAAGCACAGGTGCTTCCTCTGATAATACACTCACCTCCCCCTCCTCTCTCTCCCTTCCTCCCTCCCTCTCTTTCCCTAACCAGGAAGTGAGAGCCGTACAGTCTAGCACATCTAGAAGAGCCCCAGCCAGTAGCTACCAGCTGGACCAGAAGAGCGACCCATCACCTGGTGAGAACATGGCCTCAACTCAAGAACCCAGCCTCTGTAAGTAGTCCATGACTGTAGTATTAGGCACTGCCTTACCGCCTCCTCCAGGACTTTTATTCCATCAGAAATCAGGTTTCACAACTTTCAAATAATTTCTTCAAATCCACATAGTAGCTACAGAATGTGATATTAGTTACGTGTGTTTGAGAGAGAAATCTGAAAATGAGCTTGTGTGTTGAGAATGTACTGTATTGTCCTGTGTGGGATCAAATCAACTCTGGGAATTGAGTACCATCCGAGGTAGAAAATGAACAACCCTAGATACACAAACAGTGTTTCCATTACTGTGATAGGAGAAGTTGCTGAGTGGCTGCATTGTGGGTTTTCCCTTTTCCACTGAAACTGATAACACTGTCTGTACAGAGTAGTCATGGGGAATGTGCAGTATTCTCCATCCAAAAAGGTGCAGTATTTAAAAAGGTTCTCAGATGTATGTTTCTGTAATGGTAAATCATCCACAAATACACATTTCCCTGTTTCACTCCATTTAAATTATTTACACGTGTGAAGGCAGAGGACATGACCTGAGTGAGATAATGCTTGAGTGTGTGACATTGGGGTTATGTTGAGGTGCTTCTGTGTGTGTGTGTGTGTGTGTGTGTGTGTGTGTGTGTGTGTGTGTGTGTGTGTGTGTGTGTGTGTGTGTGTGTGTGTGTGTGTGTGTGTGTGTGTGTGTGTGTGTGTGTGTGTGTGTGTGTGTGTGTGTGTGTGTGTGTGTGTGTGTGTGTGAATGAGGGAGGGAGGGACAGAAAGCGAGAGAGAGACAGTGGGTGGGGAAAGGCTCAGTGGAATGATGGACATGTTGGAAGCTCACTGTGTGTTTCACTCACTCACCCACTCACTCACTCACTCACTCACTCACTCACTCACTCCACTCACTCACACACACACACACACACTCCCCCCACACACACGTCATTACTCCTAGTTGTTGTTGTGGTTTAAGAAACAACCTATATACAGCAGTTGATTTTCCAGATTATTTTATTTGTTCTCAAATGTCATGTCGGTCATGTGAAATGGTTCACCTCTCTGGTACCAGGGGGACGCTAGTGTCCCACCTCGACAACAGTCAGTGAAATTGCAGGGCGCCAAATTCAAAACAACAGAAATCCCATAAAATTCCTCAAACATAAAAGTATTATACACCATTTTAAAGATAAACTTCTTGTAAATCCAACCACAGTGTCCGATATCAAAAAGGCTTTACTGCGAAAGCACACCATGCGATTATGTTTTGTCAGCACCTAGTCACAGAAAACCATACAGCCATTTTCCAGCCAAGGAGAGGGCTTGCAAGAGTCAGAAATAGCAATTAAATTAATCACTAACCTTTGATGATCTTCATCAGATGGCACTCATAAGACTTCATGTTATACAATACATGTATGTTTTGTTCGATAAAGTTCATATTTATATCCCAAAATCTCAGTTTACATCGGCGCGTTATGTTCAGAAATGCATTGTCTCAAACAAACATCTGGTGAAGTGCAGAGAGCCACATCAAATTACAGAAATACTTATCATAAACATTGATAAATGATACAAGTGTTAAACATACAAATAAAGATAAACTTCTCCTTAATGCAACCGCTGTGTCAGATTTCAAAGATGCTTTACGGCGAAAGCACACTTTGCGATTATGTTAGGTCTGCACCTAGCCACAGAAAAACATACAGCCATTTTCCTACCAAGGAGAGGTTGTCATGCAGGTGAAGGAGGACCCAAACGCGACTTAACAGAAACAGAGTTTATTAATGTTCAAAACCGAATAACTGAAATCCTCTAGATTAGTAGAGGGGAAAACAACTGGAGAAGCGGCCACAGACTGCAGGTCGCTTCGGGTAGGCGCAGGCCGTAGTCAACTGAGACACCTGCTCACACGCAGCGTCTGAAGAAGGCACAAAACACGACAGGACAGGGTGATACACAATCACGGCAAAAAACACGACAGGACAGGGCGAAACGCAATCACAGCATGGAATACAAAACAAGGAACCGACGGAACAGGAACGGATCACAAAGGAATAAATAGGGAGTCTAATCAGGGGAAAGGATCGGGAACAGGTGTGGAAAGACTAAATGATGATTAGGGGAATAGGAACAGCTGGGAGCAGGAACGGAACGACAGAGAGAAGAGAGAGCGAGAGAGTGAGAGAGGGAGGGGGAGAGAGAAGGATAGAACCAAACAAGACCAGCAGAGGGAAACGAATAGCATGGGGAGCACAGGGACAAGACATGACAATGAATGACAAACATGACAGTACCCCCCCACTCACCGAGCGCCTCCTGGCGCACTCGAGGAGGAATCCTGGCGGCAACGGAGGAAATCATCGATGAGCGAACGGTCCAGCACGTCCCGAGACGGAACCCAACTCCTCTCCTCAGGACCGTAACCCTCCCAATCCACTAGGTATTGGTGACCCCGTCCCCGAGAACGCATGTCCATAATCTTATGTACCTTGTAAATAGGTGCGCTCTCGACAAGGACGGGAGGGGGGGAGGGAAGACGAACGGGGGTGCGAAGAAAGGGCTTAACACAGGAGACATGGAAGACAGGATGGACGCGACGAAGATGTCGCGGAAGAAGCAGTCGCACAGCGACAGGATTGACGACCTGGGAGACACGGAACGGACCAATGAACCGCGGAGTCAACTTACGAGAAGCTGTCGTAAGAGGAAGGTTGCGAGTGGAAAGCCACACTCTCTGGCCGCAACAATACCTTGGACTCTTAATCCTGCGTTTATTGGCGGCTCTCACCGTCTGTGCCCTGTAACGGCAAAGTGCAGACCTCACCCTCCTCCAGGTGCGCTCACAACGTTGGACAAACGCTTGAGCGGAGGGAACGCTGGACTCGGCAAGCTGGGATGAGAACAGAGGAGGCTGGTAACCCAGACTACTCTGAAACGGAGATAACCCGGTAGCAGACGAAGGAAGCGAATTGTGAGCGTATTCTGCCCAGGGGAGCTGTTCTGCCCAAGACGCAGGGTTCCTGAAAGAAAGGCTGCGTAGTATGCGACCAATCGTCTGATTGGCCCTCTCTGCTTGACCGTTAGACTGGGGATGAAACCCGGAAGAGAGACTGACGGACGCACCAATCAAACGACAGAACTCCCTCCAAAACTGTGACGTGAATTGCGGACCTCTGTCTGAAACGGCGTCTAACGGGAGGCCATGAATTCTGAATACATTCTCAATAATGATTTGTGCCGTCTCCTTAGCGGAAGGAAGTTTAGCGAGGGGAATGAAATGTGCCGCCTTAGAGAACCTATCGACAACCGTCAGAATCACAGTCTTCCCCGCAGACAAAGGCAGACCGGTAATGAAGTCTAAGGCAATGTGAGACCATGGTCGAGAAGGAATGGGGAGCGGTCTGAGACGACCGGCAGGAGGAGAGTTACCCGACTTAGTCTGCGCGCAGTCCGAACAGGCAGCCACGAAACGGCGCGTGTCACGCTCCTGAGTCGGCCACCAAAAGCGCTGGCGAATAGACGCAAGAGTGCCTCGAACACCGGGATGACCCGCTAACTTGGCAGAGTGAGCCCACTGAAGAACAGCCAGACGAGTGGAAACAGGGACGAAAAGGAGGTTACTAGGACAAGCGCGCGGCGACGCAGTGTGCGTGAGTGCTTGCTTAACCTGTCTTTCAATTCCCCAGACTGTTAACCCGACAACACGCCCATAAGGAAGAATCCCCTCGGGATCAGTAGAAGCCACAGAAGAACTAAACAGACGGGATAAGGCATCAGGCTTGGTGTTCTTGCTACCCGGACGGTAAGAAATCACAAACTCGAAACGAGCGAAAAACAACGCCCAACGAGCTTGACGGGCATTAAGTCGTTTGGCAGAACGGATGTACTCAAGGTTCTTATGGTCTGTCCAAACGACAAAAGGAACGGTCGCCCCCTCCAACCACTGTCGCCATTCGCCTAGGGCTAAGCGGATGGCGAGCAGTTCACGGTTACCCACATCATAGTTGCGCTCAGATGGCGACAGGCGATGAGAAAAATAAGCGCAAGGATGAACCTTATCGTCAGACTGGGAGCGCTGGGATAGAATGGCTCCCACGCCTACCTCTGAAGCGTCAACCTCGACAATGAATTGTCTAGTGACGTCAGGAGTAACGAGGATAGGAGCGGACGTAAAACGTTCTTTTAGAAGATCAAAAGCTCCCTGGGCGGAACCGGACCACTTAAAACACGTCTTGACAGAAGTAAGAGCTGTGAGAGGGGCAGCAACTTGACCGAAATTACGAATGAAACGCCGATAGAAATTAGCGAAACCTAAGAAGCGCTGCAACTCGACACGTGACCTTGAACGGGCCAATCACTGACAGCTTGGACCTTAGCGGAATCCATCTGAATGCCTTCAGCGGAAATAACGGAACCGAGAAAAGTAACGGAGGAGACATGAAAAGAGCACTTCTCAGCCTTTACGTAGAGACAATTCTCTAAAAGGCGCTGTAGAACACGTCGAACGTGCTGAACATGAATCTCGAGTGACGGAGAAAAAAATCAGGATATCGTCAAGATAGACAAAAACAAAAATGTTCAGCATGTCTCTCAGAACATCATTAACTAATGCCTGAAAAACAGCTGGCGCATTGGCGAGACCGAACGGCAGAACCCGGTACTCAAAATGCCCTAACGGAGTATTAAACGCCGTTTTCCACTCGTCCCCTCTCTGATGCGCACGAGATGGTAAGCGTTACGAAGGTCCAACTTAGTAAAGCACCTGGCTCCCTGCAGAATCTCGAAGGCTGATGACATAAGGGGAAGCGGATAACGATTCTTAACCGTTATGTCATTCAGCCTCGATAATCCACGCAGGGGCGCAGAGTACCGTCCTTCTTCTTAACAAAAAGAACCCCGCCCCGGCCGGAGAGGAAGAAGGCACTATGGTACCGGCGTCAAGAGACACAGACAAATAATCCTCGAGAGCCTTACGTTCGGGAGCCGACAGAGAGTATAGTCTACCTCGAGGAGGAGTGGTCCCCGGAAGGAGATCAATACTACAATCATACGACCGGTGAGGAGGAAGGGAGTTGGCTCGGGACCGACTGAAGACCGTGCGCAGATCATGATATTCCTCCGGCACTCCTGTCAAATCGCCAGGTTCCTCCTGAGAAGTAGGAACAGAAGAAATGGGAGGGATGGCAGACATTAAACACTTCACATGACAAGAAACGTTCCAGGATAGGATAGAATTACTAGACCAATTAATAGAAGGATTATGACATACAAGCCAGGGGTGACCCAAAACAACAGGTGTAAACGGTGAACGGAAAATCAAAAAGACATAGTCTCACTGTGGTTACCAGATACTGTGAGAGTTAAAGGTAGTGTCTCAAATTTGATACTGGGAAGATGACTACCATCTAAGGCAAACATGGGCGTAGGCCTGTCTAACGGTCTGAAAGGAATGTTATGTTTCCGAGCCCATGCTTCGTCCATGAAACAACCCTCAGCCCCAGAGTCAATCAAAGCACTGCATGTAGCACCCGAACCGGTCCAGCGTAGATGGACCGACATAGTAGTACAAGATCTAGATGAAGGGACCTGAGTAGTAGCGCTCACCAGTAGCCCTCCGCTTACTGATGGGCTCTGGCCTCTTACTGGACATGAAATAACAAAATGTCCAGCAACTCCGCAATAGAGGCACAGGCGGTTGGTGATCCTCTGTTCCCTCTCCTTATTCGAGATGCGAATCCCTCCCAGCAGCATGGGCTCAGTCTCAAAGCCAGAGGGAGATGGTTGCGATGCGGAGCAGGGAAACACCGTTGATGCGAGCTCTCTTCCACGAGCCCGGTGACGAAGATCTACCCGTCGTTCTATGCGGATGGCGAGAGCAATCAAGGAGTCCACATCTGAAGGAACCTCCCGGGAGAGAATCTCATCCTTAACCACTGCGTGGAGTCCCTCCAGAAAACGAGCGAGCAGCGCCGGCTCGTTCCACTCACTAGAGGCAGCAAGAGTGCGAAACTCAATGGAATAATCCGTTATGGACCGTTCACCTTGGCATAAGGAAGCCAGGGCCCTAGAAGCCTCCTCACCAAAAACTGAACGGTCAAAAACCCGAATCATCTCCTCTTTAAAGTTCTGGAATCTGTTAGAGCAATCAGCCCTTGCCTCCCAGATAGCTGTGCCCCATTCTCGAGCCCGGCCAGTAAGGAGTGAAATGACGAAAGCAACCCGAGCTCTCTCTCTAGAGTATGTGTGGGGTTGGAGAGAGAACACAATCTCACACTGCGTGAGAAAGGAGCGGCACTCAGTGGGCTGCCCGGAGTAGCAAGGTGGGTTATTAACCCTGGGTTCAGGAGGCTCGGCAGGCCAGGGAGTAACAGGTGGCACGAGACGTAGACTCTGGAACTGTCCAGAGAGGTCGGAAACCTGAGCGGCCAGGTTCTCCACGGCATGGCGAGCAGCAGACAATTCCTGCTCGTGTCTGCCGAGCATGGCTCCTTGGATCTCGACGGCAGTGTAACGAGCGTCTGAAGTCGCTGGGTCCATTCTTTGGTCGGTTCCTTCTGTCATGCAGGTGAAGGAGGACCCAAACGCGACTTAACAGAAACAGAGTTTATTAATGTTCAAAACCGAATAACTGAAATCCTCTAGATTAGTAGAGGGGAAAACAACTGGAGAAGCGGCCACAGACTGCAGGTCGCTTCGGGTAGGCGCAGGCCGTAGTCAACTGAGACACCTGCTCACACGCAGCGTCTGAAGAAGGCACAAAACACGACAGGACAGGGTGATACACAATCACGGCAAAAAAACACGACAGGACAGGGCGAAACGCAATCACAGCATGGAATACAAAACAAGGAACCGACGGAACAGGAACGGATCACAAAGGAATAAATAGGGAGTCTAATCAGGGGAAAGGATCGGGAACAGGTGTGGAAAGACTAAATGATGATTAGGGGAATAGGAACAGCTGGGAGCAGGAACGGAACGACAGAGAGAAGAGAGAGCGAGAGAGTGAGAGAGGGAGGGGGAGAGAGAAGGATAGAACCAAACAAGACCAGCAGAGGGAAACGAATAGCATGGGGAGCACAGGGACAAGACATGACAATGAATGACAAACATGACAGAGGTGTCACAAAAGTCAGAAATAGCATTCAAATTAATCACTTACCTTTGATGATCTTCATCTGGTGGCACTCCAGCACTCCCATAATGTCCCTCTTTATGACCAAAAACCTCCTTTTTGTTCGAGTGTTTTGTCCAGTAATCCGAATGCTCAAGGTGCGAAATGTTTAAAAAAGTACAATAAAAGTTAGTAGAAAAATGCCAAACAATGTTTAAAACCACTCCTCCGACCTCCCGGGTGGAGCAGTGGTTTAGGGCACTACATCTCAATGCTAGCTGTGCCACCAGAGACTCTGGGTTTGCGCCCAGGCTCTGTCGCAGCCGGCTGCGACTGGGAGTTCCGTGGGGCGATGCACAATTGGCCTAGCGTCGTCCGGGTTAGGGAGGGTTTGGCCAGTAGGGATATCCTTGTCTCATTGTGCAACAGCGACTCCTGTGGCTAACCAAGGCAGCCAGGTGCACAGTGTTTCCTCCGACACATTGGTGTGGCTGGCTTCCGGGTTGGATGCGGGCTTTCGGAGGACGCATGGTTTTTGACCTTCGTCTCTCCCAAGCCCGTACGGGAGTTGTAGCGATGAGACAAGATAGTAATTACTAACAATTGGATACCACGAAAATTGTGGAGAAAAGGGGGTAAAAATTTTATTTTAAAAATCAATCATATTTCAACCGGTCAAAAGCTTCGTCAATAGAAATGGGGAAACAAGAAACGCGCATTCCCGATCAGGCTCAGGACTCATGGCTGGAAATTTCCACTGGCCACTGATTTAAAGTGCTGTATCTCCCTCATTTTTCAGAGTAAAAGCCTGAAACAATGCCTAAAGACTGACCACATGTAGAAGAAGCCATAGAGCTCGTGAACTGGGTCCTAAGTCTTTGTATGTTGGATAGGCTTTCAATGGAAAAACAGCCTTTCAAAATAATAGTACTTCCTGGTTGGATTTTCCTCAGGTTCTCACCGGCCATATCAGTTCTGTTATACTCACAGACATTATTTTAACAGTTTTGGAAACTTTGGGGTGTTTCCTAATTAATTTGACTAATTATATGCATATCCTAGCTTCTGGGCCTGAGTAGCAGGCAGTTTAATTTGGGCACGCTTTTCATCAAAATTCGAATGCTGCCACCTACCCTAGTGAAGTTAACCAGCCCTAAATCACTGTGGTAGCTAAAGTTGGAAGACACTGTGGCCTTTGCGGAGCGGTGTTGGTGTGAGTGATGAGGGTTTGTGAGAGCTGACCGATTGACAGTGTTATGTCAGTGACAGCATCATGTGATTTCCAGCTCACAGTGAGTGACAGAGGAGCTGTTTGTCCAAAGCCACCGTGTTAAATAAAGACCTGTGAACGACACACTGCAATTTGTGCTTTAAACAAGCACTCACCTCACCTCCGAACCAGCAAGCTTTTGTCTTTTAAATAAACAACCTTGGTTACAATATCTCCCTTTTGTATATCCCAGTGGATTCTGGGTCTGGTTCATATAGCCCACACCTGTGGGTCCAAACAACATAATATTATTTAAATGGGATGTCATATTCACAGTTGTAGTGATTGTAGTGATATTATTTTATAATATCAGGGGATATGCTTCATTGAGAGAAGCACCACTTAATTTGTGTTAAACGAGGCAATTTATTCGGGGGATTTTTTTACCCATGAAGGTTATTGGAGGAGATTTTAGCCTCAGGAAAATCGAAGCTGCAGTCACTAAGATTGACACCTAACGATCCACAGTGTTTCTCTTAGGGCTTCTCTAAATGGCAAAAGTTAACTTCCTCCCATTAACTTCCATTAAGCACAATACTCAAACAGAACCAGAGGGCTAGGGCGCTTTGAGGGACAACAGTCTCTACCTAGACGGGCAGCACACAGAATATGTCATGCAGGTGAAAGAGGACCCAAACGCGACTTAACAGAAACAGAGTTTATTAATGTTCAAAACGGAATAACTGAAATCCTCTAGATTTGTAGAGGGGAAAACAACTGGAGAAGCGGCCACAGACTGCAGGTCGCTTCGGGTAGGCGCAGGCCGTAGTCGACTGAGACACCTGCTCACACGCAGCGTCTGATGAAGGCACAAAACACGACAGGACAGGGTGATACACAATCACGGCAAAAAACACGACAGGACAGGGCGAAACGCAATCACAGCATGGTGAATACAAAACAAGGAACCGACGGCACAGGAACGGAACACAAAGGAATAAATAGGGACTCTAATCAGGGGAAAGGATCGGGAACAGGTGTGGGAAGACTAAATGATGATTAGGGGAATAGGAACAGCTGGGAGCAGGAACGGAACGATAGAGAGAAGAGAGAGCGAGAGAGTGAGAGAGGGAGGGGGGAGAGAGAGGGCTAGAAGGAGGGAAAGAACCAAATAAGACCAGCAGAGGGAAACGAATAGAATGGGAAGCACAGGGACAAGACAAGATAATAAATGACAAACATGACAGTACCCCCCACTCACCGAGCGCCTCCTGGCGCTCTCGAGGAGGAACACTGGCGGCAACGGAGGAAATCATAGATCAAACGGTCCAGCACGTCCCGAGAAAGAACCCAACTCCTCTCCTCAGGACCGTAACGAAAAACGATAAAAAGGGAAACTAGGGTACTACTCTAAAAAAAAAAATGAGAACTAGGGACAGACTGAGACACAGCAAGGGCAGGGACAAGAACAGGAGAGATGCGATGGCAGGGAACAGACTGAGACCCAGCAAGACCAGGAGCAGAAGCAGAAAAAAAAATTACCAGACTTCTTCTGCGCGCAGTCTGAACACGCAGCCACGAAACGGCGCGTGTCACGCTCCTGAGTCGGCCACCAAAAGCGCTGGCGAATAGACGCAAGAGTGCCTCGAACACCGGGATGACCAGCTAACTTGGCAGAGTGAGCCCACTGAAGAACAGCCAGACGAGTGGAAACAGGAACGAAAAGGAGGTTACTAGGACAAGCGCGGCGACGCAGTGTGCGTGAGTGCTTGCTTAACCTGTCTTTCAATTCCCCAGACTGTCAACCCGACAACACGCCCATAAGGAAGAATCCCTCGGGATCAGTAGAAGCCACAGAAGAACTAAACAGACGGGATAAGGCATCAGGCTTGGTGTTCTTGCTACCCGGACGGTAAGAAATCACAAACTCGAAACGAGCGAAAAACAACGCCCAACGAGCTTGACGGGCATTAAGTCGTTTGGCAGAACGGATGTACTCAAGGTTCTTATGGTCTGTCCAAACGACAAAGGAACGGTCGCCCCCTCCAACCACTGTCGCCATTCGCCTAGGGCTAAGCGGATGGCGAGCAGTTCACGGTTACCCACATCATAGTTGCGCTCAGATGGCGACAGGCGATGAGAAAAATAAGCGCACGGATGAACCTTATCGTCAGACTGGAAGCGCTGGGATAGAATGGCTCCCACGCCTACCTCTGAAGCGTCAACCTCGACAATGAATTGTCTAGTGACGTCAGGAGTAACGAGGATAGGAGCGGACGTAAAACGTTCTTTTAGAAGATCAAAAGCTCCCTGGGCGGAACCGGACCACTTAAAACACGTCTTGACAGAAGTAAGAGCTGTGAGAGGGGCAGCAACTTGACCGAAATTACGAATGAAACGCCGATAGAAATTAGCGAAACCTAAAAAGCGCTGCAACTCGACACGTGACCTTGGAACGGGCCAATCACTGACAGCTTGGACCTTAGCGGAATCCATCTGAATGCCTTCAGCGGAAATAACGGAACCGAGAAAAGTAACGGAGGAGACATGAAAAGAGCACTTCTCAGCCTTTACGTAGAGACAATTCTCTAAAAGGCGCTGTAGAACACGTCGAACGTGCTGAACATGAATCTCGAGTGACGGAGAAAAAATCAGGATATCGTCAAGATAGACAAAAACAAAAATGTTCAGCATGTCTCTCAGAACATCATTAACTAATGCCTGAAAAACAGCTGGCGCATTGGCGAGACCGAACGGCAGAACCCGGTACTCAAAATGCCCTAACGGAGTGTTAAACGCCGTTTCCACTCGTCCCCCTCTCTGATGCGCACGAGATGGTAAGCGTTACGAAGGTCCAACTTAGTAAAGCACCTGGCTCCCTGCAGAATCTCGAAGGCTGATGACATAAGGGGAAGCGGATAACGATTCTTAACCGTTATGTCATTCAGCCCTCGATAATCCACGCAGGGGCGCAGAGTACCGTCCTTCTTCTTAACAAAAAAGAACCCCGCCCCGGCCGGAGAAGAAGAAGGCACTATGGTACCGGCGTCAAGAGACACAGACAAATAATCCTCGAGAGCCTTACGTTCGGGAGCCGACAGAGAGTATAGTCTACCTCGAGGAGGCGTGGTCCCTGGAAGGAGATCAATACTACAATCATACGACCGGTGAGGAGGAAGGGAGTTGGCTCGGGACCGACTGAAGACCGTGCGCAGATCATGATATTCCTCCGGCACTCCTGTCAAATCGCCAGGTTCCTCCTGAGAAGTAGGGAGAGAAGAAACGGGAGGGATGGCAGACATTAAACACTTCACATGACAAGAAACGTTCCAGGATAGGATAGAATTACTAGACCAATTAATAGAAGGATTATGACATACTAGCCAGGGATGACCCAAAACAACAGGTGTAAACGGTGAACGGAAAATCAAAAAAGAAATAGTCTCACTGTGGTTACCAGATACTGTGAGAGTTAAAGGTAGTGTCTCAAATTTGATACTGGGAAGATGACTACCATCTAAGGCAAACATGGGCGTAGGCTTGTCTAACGGTCTGAAAGGAATGTTATGTTTCCGAACCCATGCTTCGTCCATGAAACAACCCTCAGCCCCAGAGTCAATCAAGGCACTGCATGTAGCACCCGAACCGGTCCAGCGTAGATGGACCGACATAGTAGTACAAGATCTAGATGAAGGGACCTGAGTAGTAGCGCTCACCAGTAGCCCTCCGCTTACTGATGGGCTCTGGCCTCTTACTGGACATGAATTAACAAAATGTCCAGCAACTCCGCAATAGAGGCACAGGCGGTTGGTGATCCTCCGTTCCCTCTCCTTATTCGAGATGCGAATCCCTCCCAGCTGCATGGGCTCAGTCTCAAAGCCAGAGGGGGAAGATGGTTGCGATGCGGAGCAGGGAAACACCGTTGATGCGAGCTCTCTTCCACGAGCCCGGTGACGAAGATCTACCCGTCGTTCTATGCGGATGGCGAGAGCAATCAAAGAGTCCACATCTGAAGGAACCTCCCGGGAGAGAATCTCATCCTTAACCACAGCGTGAGTCCCTCCAGAAAACGAGCGAGCAGCGCCGGCTCGTTCCACTCACTAGAGGCAGCAAGAGTGCGAAACTCAATGGAATAATCCGTTATGGACCGTTCACCTTGGCATAAGGAAGCCAGGGCCCTAGAAGCCTCCCCACCAAAAACTGAACGGTCAAAAACCCGAATCATCTCCTCTTTAAAGTTCTGGAAATCGTTAGAGCAAACAGCCCTTGCCTCCCAGATAGCTGTGCCCCATTCTCGAGCCCGGCCAGTGAGGAGTGAAATGACGTAAGCAACCCGAGCTCTCTCTCTAGAGTATGTGTTGGGTTGGAGAGAGAACACAATCTCACACTGCGTGAGAAAGGAGCGGCACTCAGTGGGCTGCCCGGAGTAGCAAGGTGGGTTATTAACCCTAGGTTCTGGAGGCTCGGCAGGCCAGGAAGTAACAGGTGGCACGAGACGTAGACTCTGGAACTGTCCAGAGAGGTCGGAAACCTGAGCGGCCAGGTTCTCCACGGCATGGCGAGCAGCAGACAATTCCTGCTCGTGTCTGCCGAGCATGGCTCCTTGGATCTTGACGGCAGTGTAAACAGCGTCTGAAGTCGCTGGGTCCATTCCTTGGTCGGTTCCTTCTGTCATGCAGGTGAAAGAGGACCCAAACGCGACTTAACAGAAACAGAGTTTATTAATGTTCAAAACGGAATAACTGAAATCCTCTAGATTTGTAGAGGGGAAAACAACTGGAGAAGCGGCCACAGACTGCAGGTCGCCGGGTAGGCGCAGGCCGTAGTCGACTGAGACACCTGCTCACACGCAGCGTCTGATGAAGGCACAAAACACGACAGGACAGGGTGATACACAATCACGGCAAAAAACACGACAGGACAGGGCGAAACGCAATCACAGCATGGTGAATACAAAACAAGGAACCGACGGCACAGGAACGGAACACAAAGGAATAAATAGGGACTCTAATCAGGGGAAAGGATCGGGAACAGGTGTGGGAAGACTAAATGATGATTAGGGGAATAGGAACAGCTGGGAGCAGGAACGGAACGATAGAGAGAAGAGAGAGCGAGAGAGTGAGAGAGGGAGGGGGAGAGAGAGGGCTAGAAGGAGGGAAAGAACCAAATAAGACCAGCAGAGGGAAACGAATAGAATGGGAAGCACAGGGACAAGACAAGATAATAAATGACAAACATGACAGAATAAACTGTGATTATCTATTGTCTAAACAGTGACCTGAAAATAAGCCTTGTCAGAGAATTTGCATACACATCTACTATGATTTATCAAAAGAAGTTTACAGAATTTGTGAAATGCGTTCATTATTAACCCTTTGAAGGACTACAGGCCTTAGCTAGCTGATAAAGTGCCAGGGGATGTTGTCTATGACATCAGATATTCTGGGCGAATTTGTTTACACTCCAGGAACAGGAAATCCATGTGCAATTTCAGAGGGATTATCAGCACGGAACAGGTTCCTACAGCAGAGATAAGCAGGCTTTTCTTTAGTTGGTGCACTGCTATGTCTGACTCTGGGGGTACATTTTCCACCAGAGGAGGCTGGTGGGAGGAGCTATAGAAGGAAGGGATCATTGTAATGACTGGAATGGAATTTATGGAATGGAGTCAAGCATGTGTTTTCCATGTCTTTGATACTGTTCCATTAATTCCATTCCAGCCATTACAATGAGCCCGTCCTCCTATAGCTCCTCCCAATAGCCTCCTATGGTACACACTGCAGGGCAGAAAACAACAATCACTGCTATCTTTTTGAATTTAGTGAGCTATACAATACCTGGAGGTTTCCTGAACAGAACCAGGAGTACCCTGGGTAGAATGTCAAGATACATCAGGGTCTGCACATTGGTACCTTGAGCAAGCTAATGCTAATCAGTCTTTGATAAATGGCCCGAATGAGAGAAGTTAGCGTGGTTAGCGTGACCTCTCACAAGGTCAATGGCTTAAGGGGGGGGCTATCTCTTGTTGGGCAAAGTTCACTCTCCTCTTTCATGCCGTCTCCCTTTCTCTTTCTGCAGGTTAGTGAGAACGTTATAGAGGGTCAAAGACCATATCCCCAAGACATGCTAACCTCTTCGCCATTACCAATAACAGCGAAGGTTAGCATGTCTTGGGGGTATGACCTTTGACACTCCGTAACTGTCTCACTCATCATTAGTAATCATTCATTCAGGAATTTTCTGTAATCATTGTAGCATTCACATTAATGAAGTCGTGTTTAGAAACATATTATATTTGTATTTACCATAAAAGGGACTTCAAAATGAAACAATACATTATTTACCATGCATTTCTATTAGACACAAAATAATCTGAAACGCAACCAAAACTAAATGCAAATGCGTCCAACGGGTTTGTAGAGTCATTGTGTGCTAGGAACACGGAGCCAAATACTACACCTTTGAATTTATTGATAAGACTCTTCAATGGTGTCAATCATTTTGACCTCAACCTTTTATTTTTTAGAGCACACCATATAGCTCAGTTATTTGAATGATTTATTTTATACAGTCATTATTGCTCATCTTTATCAAGGGTGTCAATCATTTTGGACCCCATTATATTTAAACACTGGTTTGGTGCTGGAGAGGACGAATATGAGGTTGAAAAGTGGCGGAATTGCCTTTTGACTGCGACATGATGTCAGTTCAATGATGAATTATTGAATGATACTTCTTGTATGTCACGTAAAGGGCCAAGTTTCCAGTCACCAAATGTACGTGTGTTCTTAAGATAGAGTCCTTAATTGAAACAATAACAAAACACACTCCCGCTCCTGTTTAGCTAAAAAGCTAAGTAATGGGCTTGGAGAAATGTAACCACTCAAATTCATGCTATCAAATATTTCGATTTAACCATGTTTTGAATCTCTACAGTGTTTGTTTACATTTATGTTGTTTTCTAAACATTGGAGTAAAGCAAGCTATTTTGAGTTCTGGTGGAGTGTGACAGTTGAAAATAAGCTCATGAGGCATTTATAAGATATTCGTCAGGAACCAATGGGAATCATTAAGTCCTAAAATGGATCGAGCAACTATGGACTCAAACTTTAAGGCATGCACTTATGTAACTGTTCCTGGAGATGTTTTCAATGATTCCCAGAACACATGTGGCTTTAATAATAATTATAATAGTAATAGATGTATTTTATATAGCGCTTTTCATTACAAAGAGAATCTCAAACACGCTGTAAAAACAAACAAAACGAATGTAGAGATCTGGCAGGTCTTGGGCGATGTTCTTCCATCTTCAGGTGATAAGGTGCTGTTCATCCATGCAGTTCAGAAAGGCTGGGCAGTAACTTAAGGGGAGGGAGCTTCAATGGCACAAAGTTACTTAGAGAGGCCCGGTACCACAAACAAACACACACACACACACACTAAGATATGAGAGGGATTGTTGTAAATGCCATGATCAGGGCGAGCTATGACAGGCGGCTCTGTTGTGGTCTCAGAGGGGACTCCTGCCCATCTGGTATCCCTGTTCCCCATCTGGGCCCGGGCAGCCAAGGGAGATCCCTGAACCTCAGGTATCTGCCCTTTAATCAGTCCCCTTCACTTTCTACCTTTCATTTCTGGCATGTAAAAAGTCCTGCTGTCTGTGGCTCTTAAAAGGGAGCCTAGGGTGGTTTCACACATTTCATCATCAAAGATATTAAAATAATGGTGAATCATCATTGTCAATATTTCTGGATTTGGGGACCTGTATGAGGTTATTTGAGTTGGTCCTCTCATTGGGTTGATTAGCCCCCACCCCTTCGTCTTTTCCCCCCCTCTCGGAGAAATTAGGGATGCGGGTCTGGTTTCGAGGTCTCAGTGCAGGACGTCTGTTCCGTTAGGTCCGTGTGACTTAAGGTAAAAGGCATGTAGGGTACCTCATCTAAAAAAAGCCCCCCCTACCCCTCCTGAGCTCTGTCTTTTAGGAAGGGGGGGAATCTAAAATAAAATCAGCTGTCACTGTCCACTAGGCCACACAGAGCTGAGCTGATCGCACACTGCTGGAGCTGGTCTCCAACCCTCATTAAATCACCTCTCAGGTTTTTTTTCCGTTTCCTCTGGTAACGGCTGGGCAAAAGGACCCTGCTGCTGGCTCCCAGGGGATTTCAAGGCTCTTCAACATTATCTGTGGGATTGTATTGTCGAGGTACACGGTCGTGCTAAAGGCATAGAGAGCACTACAGTAAGTAAGCCAGTCTTTACAACCTTCATAGCCTTTCAGTGTGTTACAATACTCTGCATGTAAAGGTGGACTGACATTCATTGTCACGTAATTGATTTGAGTGAGAACACAAAGACACTTAGAGATATGTGGAGAGAGATGCTATATGTACTGGATGAATGAGAGGCTGAATGGTGAATTGACTGTGTTGACAGTAGATTGCCTTATCAGCTTTATACAGCTTTTGGTTGCGTGTAGTTGTACGACGAGGTTGTTTTACCATGTAAAACAGGCCTGGAATTACAGCTAGAGTCTTCTAAACGTGTTCAAGAAGTATAGAGTTGTCAGATGAAGCTGATTGTGCTGGTGACCGAGGTGTCGATGGTTCAAATCCCCGAGGTATCTAGGTGAGGGATCTGTTGATGTGCCTTTAAGCAAGGCACTTGACCCTAGTTGACGCTCTGGATAAGAGCGTCTGCTAAATTAATCAAATGTAAAATTGCGAAAGGAAGCATGATTCCACGAGGATGTGGGATTGTTAAGTATGCATGAAGTCAGCTTGGTTTTTCCAATCTGATATGACTTAGTTATTTTGCCTGGAATGCTCTCCGACTGTGAGCGTACTCAGTAGAAACATTGTGACCAAGTGCTTGAGGCTGATCCAGTGGTCTCTTTGATCCATTTGCGGCCCTGGCTCAGCTCAATATAGCCACTGAGCCATGCATACCCACACATACTGTCTCCCACATAGACTTTTCCTGACGCCCACCCGCCACCTTCAGCCAGCCACCCGCCGCCTCAACCTCCCCCTCCTATCCCTAGAGCCAGATGAAGCCGCCGCTGCCCCGCATATCAGAGATTAAGACTTAACACTCAAGGAAGAGAACAAGAGCCACCCATCCCTGCCATGTGGAGTTGGTGAAAACACACTGCTGACTAATCATACAGTAGGTGGCCTTCCATGGAAGGGGAATTCATGTAGGAAAATAAAATGAGTGAAAGCACCTCTGCTTTTAAGATAGCAATGTCGAAACGCAAACAGATGGTAATCTGCTGGAAGTTTATGGCATTTTACCCAGTAAGCCATTTGTAAACGTTATAATCATTGAAATTGGTTGATATCGCTGATTAAACAGAGGAACACGCCAGTGATGTAGAGGAAAAAGCTTTTAGGCTTCTGGAGAAATGTTGCTCTTTTGAGATGTCCTTGTGTTTGACCTCTCTCTCTCTCCTTCCCTTCATCCCCTCTTTCTCTTACTGGGATACAAAAAAAAGGAGGATACATTTTGCGACTCTCGTGGAGCTTGGTTTAGTCAGCGTTTTTTTATGGCATCAGAACGCTTGTATGTCTTTCGGTCTTACTGACAGCCCAGGGCCCAGTTTCCCGATAGCATTGTAATTTAGGATTAGGATTGTTTAAAATATGCATCTTTCCTACACGGTCCGAAGATGTAACACGCGTTTCCCTACAACGGCTGAAGATGTAACACATGTTTCCCAAAACACCACGCAGAGAGAACGGTCACTCAGTGCGTCGTTAGGGCATGTGCCAATACTGATAGGATCAGAAGAAAGGGAGCGCTGCTCTCGGACCAGCTTTCTATATTAAAATCTTTCCTTAACATTAGAATTAGTTCACAAAACTGACGGCGGATCAGCTCCTAGAGAGATATTACCACCTACGGCTACAAATATTAAGGTGGCTTATTCTAATTACCGGAGATCTGCTCTGTATAAAGTGATGCGGGACCGCAAAAAAAACTCTTTTAACAATGCACTTTGCTGTTATACGAGTGGTCCGAGGCAGGCGTTAGATTACAAACATTTTCAAGTCCAACATTAATAATGGTTTTGGGAAACAGCTCTGAGATTTAACGATGCTCCTACGAAGGTTCTAACGATTAATTTAGCCTTATGTGTGGTACGCACCTATCCCCAGTGATAAATGAGGACATTATCCCACGTTCGCTGTGTTAAACGAGTGTCGGTTTCAGGTGATCTCAGGTGTAGGGTATCTGACCTGTATTTATAGTCAAGAGCGGGTAAAACCCACATTTATTTTTGGACATTGCTGTGCTGGTGTGTCATCCTCTAGCTATCTCTCTCGGCAGCGCAGGGTGATTGGTTAACATGAACTCGCCCGCCATAGCAGGAGGATCTAAAAATGGTGGTTTAAGGGAATGTGCTTTCATCACATGGTAGCCAATTCAAGTGATTGGCTCCTGTGAGAAATCATGTGCGTTTATGAGACGAATATATATTTTGGCCTTGTTTCAATAGACTTGTGTCATCCGGTCAGACAACCAGTCAATTCCAGGAATAGGAAATCAAACCGGCAGAGAGTAACACATGTATTCATAGGACTTTCTGACAGGCATTAGGACGACTAGCTCGTCTCCATAGGGGTATATGCGCACGGTATGTACCAGGCAAAGAATAGCTTTATATCGCTAATAGTAGTAGCTGAGATACCATTGGAACAGTTCCTTAAAATATACCAGTGCTCTATCCATGTGCTTCTGTTTTGGCTACGATCCCGCCCCAGTATGTGGAACAGCAGAGAAAATCCACAACGTAGGAATGTCAACGTGTACTACACAACACAATGACCATTACCATCCGTGTCCTCTTTGATCTCAATGCATTATAACCCCGGCAGAATCAACATGCTAAAAGCCTTGAGGTCCGGTGTGGGTGCTACAGAGATCCTCAGTGGAGTCATCTCACTGGCTTAATGATGCCTTATAGCGTAGCGGAGTCAACCATAAATCAATATTTGACACTAACTGGACGTCTATAGGGATGTACCGTACTTACCGCTAATCAGTGTGTGCGTCCAATTTGTGTGTGTGTGTGCGTGTGCGTGTGATGTTAGAGCAGTCCTGTTTGATTGATGAGTGTGACTCGCTTCAGTTTCATGACAACATCCTTTGTGAATCCCCATTGTCATGCCTATGGCTCTGTATCGAGGGGTCATGTACGAAACATGTGAGGGGACGTGGTTCTGGAACAAGCCAGGCGGAGGAGTCAAGCTAACGTGGATGGCAGAAGAGATGAGTGGAGGCTGCTGAGGGGAGGACGGCTCACAGTAATCACTGGGTGGAATGGTATAAACTACATGGAAACCACGTTTGTGTTTGGTACCATTCCATTGACTCCGTTCCAGCCATTATTATGAGCCGTCCTCCCCACAGCAGCTTCCACTGGTAGAGGTTTTCACTGTTGTCTCTGTGTCGCAGTTACATCATGGCCCTGTCCTTAATAATAGGATGTAGCTAGCACAACTCTTTTCCAATGTCATCCATTGTTATTTCAACAAGTATCTCTTGAAAGTATCTATTCTGTTTGCACATGTTTTATTTTATTTGACCATAAGTCTATTGGCACCACAAAATGGTGGACATCAATGGGAAAAGTTGAAAAGTTGACTAATAACTGATCTGACTTTTACGTAAACCATAGATTCACTGTAAATCAATGGTAAGAGCAAATGCAGCAATTCGCGTGACAAACGGATTCGGCTCGTTCCGTGCATAAACTGCATTCTCATGTCCTGGAGAGTAAACTCCATGTCTGTTGTGTTTTGCAGCTGCGGGCAGCGCGGGTGGAACCAGGTCAGGACGTCCTGAGGAAAGGGAAGGGGTGGCGAGTCAGAGGAAAGGAGACGGAGGAACGCCCACCAGCGAGGAGCCGGAGTCCGTGTCACTAAAGGAACGCATGGCCATGTATCAGGCTGCCGTGTCCAAGAAGGAGGCCAGCAGCTCATCCGCCACGGTAAGGGGATACTTCCACAAGGACGTAAAGAGAGATGGAGGGAAAGACACTCCAAGGATAATAACCAGACAGGCTGATAAGCAGGCAGGACAGGCAGACAGACACTATACTTTCAAACACACACATTGAAATGTGCGTGGTATAATTGCCAGTGCATCCCATTTTAATGGACATTATTAACAGAACATTTTCACATACCTCCAAATATGACACATTCTCAAAACGTTTCGACACAGACATCCATGACCACGCAAATCTGCTGTGTAAAAAAATAAAACACAACAAAAAAAGAGCTTTACGTGCCTGGTTCATCAGAGTAAAGAAACACCTTTCTGGAAGCAGCTTACACTTTGTCCAACCTGTAATTGAAAACGAGGGCATGTTTAAGCCGAGGCCATTAATTCAACTCAGTCTGTGGACTGAAGCCATCGGAGCCGCAACCTTTTAGCCCTTTACTATTCTCAGCGGTTCACTAGTATTCACTATTATACGGCTTCTCTTCCCTGGTCTGTTGCATTCCATTCAGCTTCTCTATACCCAGGTCACTGTTATCTGATTGGAACTGAAAGGAACGTCAGGAAGACGTTGTTGTATTTCTAAGCCTTTTTATACTGAGAAGCCTCATGGATAGAAATAATTCCTCTTTTGTCATAAAGAAACCCAGTGTTGAATATTCCTGGACACGACAAAGATCTTCCAGCAACCACATATTCCAGGAACCTCTGTCCACACAGTAACGTGTACAATTCTGAAGACAAGTAGTGGGATATCAACATTCATCATGTATCATCTACTTTTACATTCAGTACTGAATAATGATACCAATGTTGATTTGCATCTAAGGCCATCAGTGTCATTTGTCGGTGCCACTGCGGTGACCTCCGTTGATCCCAGTGTCACGGCCCATGGGGAAGCTGCTGACAGCTGCCGGTGGGAGGCTGGGCTGTAGGGTTACTGCACACTACGAGGGGTAACAGACAGAATCTGGACCAGAATTATCCATCCATACCTTTACAGCTACTGTCTGCATACGCCACTAAAACATAGCTTGATACTGTTATGCCGTGTTGTACTAGTTAGTTTGATTTGACTTGGTGTCACAGATGTTTGGGATCTCCAATCGTGTGGGGAGACTGGGGACATCCTTCTCTTGCAAATGTCATGAGGTCATAACTCCCTACTGTATTTAGGGAAAGTAGTCCAGTCCTGTGGAATATGCTGCTCACTTATGCCCCCTTCAGGACGTCCCAGGAACTATCGCGTCTGCATTAACTACCACTGTACCCCTGAAGATACTCTTCTGAGAGCCCTTTGCATGGAGAGGACTCAAACGAATGATGCCTATGTCTTCTCTTCATAGGTTATGGAGGAGTCTGAAGCCTGTTCTCTGCCAGGGGGTCTGGCCAGCGTGAAGAAACAGTTTGAGAGCCAGGAGTACGCCTCATCCTCCCAGTCCCAGACCAGTGTTACTCAGATCCACGTAGAAAAGAGATCCGTGCAGGTACTGGCAACTAAACAGGCAAGGCATAAGCCATACATAGAAATCCTTCATTCGTATTTATTTATATTGCACTGGGGCTGTGGGCAGATGTGGAGCAGTGGGTTTTGTTGTGTTGTTGTTACTGATGTGTCAAGAGCCTTTTTACGTGTCTCTGCGGCTCAGGTAATGGGTCCACATGCTGTTTTGTTTTGCTGTATGGCAAGTTGTACAGCAACAACATATGTTATACCAGACCTGGTCTCAGGGAGCCAGTACTATTCTGACATGTACGCTTCTACGCTCTACATTTTTGAAAACATTTATTTGATTTAACCTTCATTTAACTAGGCAAGTCAGTAAAGAACAAATTCTTATTTTCAATGAGGGCCGAGGTACAATGCCAGGGAGAGAAAGTCCAATTACAAATATTCCATTTCTAAAAACCTATTTGAGGTGCATTTGGTGTATTTTCATTTTACTTCAGAGATTTTCCACCTCTCTCTATTTGTCACTCACTCTCTCCTTAAGTTACTGTCTAATAAAATACTGGCATTACTATTCTCACGGGGAGAGCTCTGCAATTGACAGGAAATCATGTATTATGTACAACAGATGGATATTCCAGTAAGCTTTGCTCTCTGAACATTCATATTTTCCCCCTCCTGCTGCTAAATATGGTCTGCTGTCAGGGGGAACACAATACCGCTGTGTGTTTGTGACTGCTAGCTACAATGTGTGTGTGTTAAAGTGTTTGTGTGCGAGTGTGTTGCTTGCAACCTGTCAGCGACGGGAACAGACGCCAGTCGAGCGGGTTTGTGACAAAATACTGTATGCCACCCTCATCTAAAGTACCCATGTAAAGCAGAACCGGCGTAAACCACACCCACCGGCATCTGGAGACATTTGTGTTTGTAAATCATAAATATGTGTGAACGGTCTGTGTGTGGTCTTTCTGACAGGAGGTGTCCAGCTCACAGGAGGTGACAGTGAGAAGCAGTGTCAGAGAGGTCATTCCCACCACTCAGCAAGTGGCCTACTTCCATGACCAGGAGGTGTTGTACACTCATGCTTTATTACAATACATTACTCACCTGGTATTTACCAATGAATTCAGATCAGTACTCAACTTCTCTCATATATATATTTATTTTTTCAATATTTAAAAAAAATATTCTTTATATTCAGTTGGACCCTTAACCCTGCAACTGTGCAGTCTCAAACTAAGCCTATTTCTCACAAACGCATATTGAGCCCATCCCGGAGCCTGCTAGGCCGCTTCCCATCATTTTAGTGCACATCTACTCAATATGTCAGCTCTCCCCGCACCTGCCCCAACATCTATAATTAAGTGTACGTCGGAAGGATGAGACCAAGAAGCAGTGTTCTTTGAGTTCCACATAATTGAATAATGAAGTGACACTTTTAGGGAAAACAAAGAATACAACGACCAAACAGCTTCGTTGTGCCAACTACCTGCACACAACCGAAAGAACAAGATCCCACACTGAAGGGGGGGGGGCTATCTAAGTATGATTCCCAATCAGAGACAACGATAGACAGCTGTCCCTGATTGAGAACCATACCTGGCCAAACACAAAGAAATAGAAAACATAGGAACATGAACATAGAATGCCCACCCTAGTCACACCCTGGCCTAACCAAAATAGAGAATAAAAACCTCTCTATGACCAGGGTGTGACAAATTGTAACACTTTTTGTTTCTCATGTCACTTTATTTGTTTTTTCCAAAGTTTTCCAACACAGAGTAAAGTAAAAAATATATATATATAAATGCAGGGCTAAATTAACCTTATGTGGTAAGACAAATACTGTTTTCATTGTGAATTTATTCCACTTACACACCCTTTCTGTTGTCTGTGTGTGAAGGAAATCAATTTGAAGAATTGCCTGTTGTGCTCACCACTTGCCTCCATCTCATTACAGGTGACTCATGATCAAAGAGGTCAACAAAGCAACGTGGCCTCCAGTTATGAAAACCATTATGATGAAACAGGTAGCTTATAATACTATTCATATTTGAATTTTGGCCTTTTTTTGATCACAGCCTAGAGTGTATGCTGTATAGTAATGACTTTTGAAAAGGATTATTCTCCAAGCCAAAATTACATTTACATTACATTACATTTAAGTCATTTAGCAGACGCTCTTATCCAGAGCGACTTACAAATTGGTGCATTCACCTTATGACAGCCAGTGGGACAGTCACTTAACAATAGTGCATCTAAAACTTAGGGGGGGTGGGGTGAGAGGGATTACTTAACCTATCCTAGGTATTCCTTAAAGAGGTGGGGTTTCAGGTGTCTCCGGAAGGTGGTGATTGACTCCGCTGTCCTGGCGTCGTGAGGGAGTTTGTTCCACCATTGGGGGCCAGGGCAGCGAACAGTTTTGACTGGGCTGAGCGGGAGCTGTACTTCCTCAGTGGTAGGGAGGCGAGCAGGCCAGAGGTGGATGAACGCAGTGCCCTTGTTTGGGTGTAGGGCCTGATCAGAGCCTGGAGGTACTGAGGTGCCGTTCCCCTCACAGCTCCGTAGGCAAGCACCATGGTCTTGTAGCGGATGCGAGCTTCAACTGGAAGCCAGTGGAGAGAACGGAGGAGCGGGGTGATGTGAGAGAACTTGGGAAGGTTGAACACCAGACGGGCTGCGGCGTTCTGGATGAGTTGAAGGGGTTTAATGGCACAGGCAGGGAGCCCAGCCAACAGCGAGTTGCAGTAATCCAGACGGGAGATGACAAGTGCCTGGATTAGGACCTGCGCCGCTTCCTGTGTGAGGCAACTCTGCGGATGTTGTAGAGCATGAACCTACAGGAACGGGCCACCGCCTTGATGTTAGTTGAGAACGACACAGGATCACGCCAAGGTTCTTGGCGCTCTGGGAAGGAGGACACAATGGAGTTGTCAACCGTGATGGCAGATCATGGAACGGGCAGTCCTTCCCCGGGAGGAAGAGCAAGGTTCAGCTTGAGGTGGTGATCCGTCATCCACACTGATATGTCTGCCAGACATGCAGAGATGCGATTCGCCACCTGGTCATCAGAATGGGGAAAGGAGAAGATTAATTGTGTGTCGTCTGCATAGCAATGATAAGAGAGACCATGTGAGGTTATGACAGAGCCAAGTGACTTGGTGTATAGCGAGAATAGGAGAGGGCCAAGAACAGAGCCCTGGGGACACCAGTGGTGAGAGCGCGTGGTGAGGAGACAGATTCTCGCCACGCCATAGGACGACCTGTCAGGTAGGACGCAATCCAAGCGTGGGCCGCGTGGAGATGCCCAACTCGGAGAGGGTGGAGAGGAGGATCTGATGGTTCACAGTATCGAAGGCAGCCGATAGATCTAGAAGGATGAGAGCAGAGGAGAGAGAGTTAGCTTTAGCAGTGCGGAGCGCCTCCGTGATACAGAGGAGAGCAGTCTCAGTTGAATGACTAGTCTTGAAACCTGACTGATTTGGATCAAGAAGGTCATTCAGAGAGAGATAGCGGGAGAGCTGGCCAAGGACGGCACGTTCAAGAGTTTTGGAGAGAAAAGAAAGAAGGGATACTGGTCTGTAATTGTTGACATCGGAGGGATCGAGTGTAGGTTTTTTCAGAAGGGGTGCAACTCTCGCTCTCTTGAAGACGGAAGGGACGTAGCCAACGGTCAGGGATGAGTTGATGAGCGAGGTGAGGTAAGGGAGAAGGTCTCCGAAAATGGTCTGGAGAAGAGAGGAGGGGATAGGGTCAAGCGGGCAGGTTGTTGGGCGGCCGGCCGTCACAAGACGCGAGATTTCATCTGGAGAGAGAGGGGAGAAAGAGGTCAGAGCACAGGGTAGGGCAGTGTGAGCAGAACCAGCGGTGTCGTTTGACTTAGCAAACGAGGATCGGATGTCGTCGACCTTCTTTTCAAAATGGTTGACGAAGTCATCTGCAGAGAGGGAGGAGGGGGAGGGGGCGGAGGATTCAGGAGGGAGGAGAAGGTGGCAAAGAGCTTCCTAGGGTTAGAGGCAGATGCTTGGAATTTAGCGTGGTAGAAAGTGGCTTTAGCAGCAGAGACAGAGGAGGAAAATGTAGAGAGGAGGGAGTGAAAGGATGCCTTTTTCCTCCATTTCCGCTCGGCTGCCCGGAGCCCTGTTCTGTGAGCTCGCAATGAGTCATCGAGCCACGGAGCGGGAGGGGAGGACCGAGCCGGCCTGGAGGATAGGGGACATAGAGAGTCAAGGGATGCAGAGAGGGAGGAGAGGAGGGTTGAGGAGGCAGAATCAGGAGATAGGTGGGAGAAGGTTTGAGCGGAGGGAAGAGATGATAGGATGGAAGAGGAGAGAGTAGCGGGGGAGAGAGAGCGAAGGTTGGGACGGCGCGATACCATCCGAGTAGGGGCAGTGTGGGAGGTGTTGGATGAGAGCGAGAGGGAAAAGGATACAAGGCAGTGGTCGGAGACTTGGAGGGGAGTTGCAATGAGGTTAGTGGAAGAACAGCATCTAGTAAAGATGAGGTATTGCCTGCCTTGTGAGTAGGGGGAAGGTGAGAGGGTGAGGTCAAAAGAGGAGAGGAGTGGAAAGAAGGAGGCAGAGAGGAAAGAGTCAAAGGTTCGCCCAGAACTGTGAGAGGTGAGCCGTCCTCAGGAAAGGAGCTTATCAAGGCATCAAGCTCATTGATGAACTCTCCGAGGGAACCTGGAGGGCGATAAATGATAAGGATGTTAAGCTTGAAAGGGCTAGTAACTGTGACAGCATGGAATTCAAAGGAGGCGATAGACAGATGGGTAAGGGGAGAAAGAGAGAATGACCACTTGGGAGAGATGAGGATCCCGGTGCCACCACCCCGCTGACCAGACGCTCTCGGGGTGTGCGAGAACACGTGGGCGGACGAAGAGAGAGCAGTAGGAGTAGCAGTGTTGTCTGTGGTGATCCATGTTTCCGTCAGTGCCAAGAAGTCGAGGGACTGGAGGGAGGCATAGGCTGAGATGAACTCTGCCTTGTTGACCGCAGATTGGCAGTTCCAGAGGCTACCGGAGACCTGGAACTCCACGTGGGTCGTGCGCGCTGGGACCACCAGAGTAGGGTGGCCGTGGCCACGCGGTGAGGAGCGTTTGTATGGTCTGTGCAGAGAGGAGAGAACAGGGATAAACGGACACATAGTTGACAGGCTACAGAAGAGGCTACGCTAATGCAAAGGAGATTGGGAATGACAAGTGGACTACACGTCTCGAATGTTCAGAAAGTTAAGCTACGTAGCAAGAATCTTATTGACTAAAATGATTAAAATGATACAGTACTGCTGAAGTAGGCCAGCTGGCAGTGGGTGCGTTGTTGACACTACACTAATCAAGTCGTTCCGTTGAGTGTAATAGTTTCTGCAGTGTTGCTATTCGGGGGGCTAGCAGGCTAGCTAGCAGTGTTGTTTACGTTACGTTGCGTTAAAAGAACGACAATAGATGGCTAGCGAACCTAGAAAATCGCTCTAGACTACACAATTATCTTTGATACAAAGATGAGGTGCGGAATTTAATTGTGTTGCAGATGATTTTCTAACAGGAATTCAGTGCATGGCTGCAAATTAAATCAAGGCATAGGAAGGTAAAAAAAAATATTGCAACTGGGAATAAGGTAATCGATGCCACTTTCGGAATTGGAAATGGTAGGTTTTAAAGACACAATTTTAGTTTCCTCCAAACCAACTGGGCTTCAAACTGAGACTCGTTTAATGAGACAACTGCTTCCTGTTTCTATTTCAGTTAAGGTCATAGGAGGAGAGGACTTACCAAAGGTCTCCACTCAGGCTTTGAAGCAGCAGTATGAGAAGACGATCGAACAGGCCACGCCGGGCAAGCAAATCAAGGTAATGATGCAGTCTGTTTATCTACGTGGCCATTATAGTGTGTCTATAGACCATGCCATGATATCAAAGCAGGGGAATTCACTTTGAGGGTAGTGAGTACTGAGTATATTGGATGACGTGAGAATGGGATGAGCTTAAAAAGCACAAACTTATGATAGTTGTTATTATTTTGTGTAAAAACAAACATATTCAGAGATGTCATTATCTGCTTAAATCTACTCTATGGGTTATTCTGCTATACTGTCCTCTTTTCCATTTCTCTATCACTTCATATTCTGACTGCAACTACCCCTGTCCTTCTTTCCATCAATCATAAAACCATAGATTGATCTGGATTATAACCAGTTTCAATGGGCACCGGTAAACCAGTCCTCCTCAGCAGCAGCTATCTATGAAAGTTTGTCCACGGTGAAACAGTCGTCCAGGGCTTCAGCAGCAACGAGCTATGAAACCTCATCCACTATCAGGACAGGGGTTGTCTCTTCATCTACCGCTGCCTCAGCCTCATCCAATACCAGGACAGGGGCTGTCTCTTCCTCTACCCCTGCCTTAGCCTCATCCAATATGAGGACAGGGGTTGTCTCTTCCTCTACCGCTGCCTCAGCCTCATCCAATATCAGGACAGGGGCTGTCTCTTCCTCTTCCGCTGCCTCAGCCTCATCCATGGATTATGAGACCATGGAGCACTTCCCTCCTCCACCCGCTGAACTAATGCCCCAGGAGGCCCCCGAGTGCTGTGACTCTCTGCCGCCTCAGGAGCAGGCTGGCCAACAGAGATACATCTTCAACAAAGAGCAGTACTCCAAGCAGAGGAACCTCAATGAGCTGAAGCGCCTGTACAAGCACATGCACCCAGAGGTTCGGAGGACCATGGAGAATGATTACTTCACCGACGTCACAGAGATCGAGCAGTCACAGCTGGATAGTGAAGATGAGATGACCGGGGAAGTCCAGCAGGCTTGCTATGTGTTTGAGAACAGTGGTGGGGATGAATGTATGAGCCCTGAGGGAGATTACCTGGAGTGGGATGAGATCCTTAAAGGGGAGGTGCAGTCCATGCGCTGGATGTTTGAGAACAAGCCGCTGGATACCATTAAAGATGACACCCCAGATGAGGATGATGAAGTGAATAACATTGCTGAGCAGGAAATCATTGCAGGAAGTGATGTCAAATACACAGCCTGGATGTTTGAGACCCAGCCCATGGATGCGCTGCGTGCAGACACCCCAGACTCCACCGTACAGACAGGGAAATTGACCGAGCTAGCGAGAGGAGATGTACGAACAGCCACCTATCTTTTCGAGACCCAGCCACTGGATTGTCTGAATAAATTCTACCAGGAGGATGAGCAAGCCTTGGAGGTTGTCTTCACTAAAGATATTACAGGAGGGGACGTGAAAACGGCCAGGTATCTGTTTGAAACGCAACACTTGGATTCCCTCAGCCACACAGAGACCATTGAGGAGAGCCACTTCTTGAACCTGAAGTCAGAGCTTGAGGAGATCAAAGGGGAAGTGAAGACAACCACGCGGATGTTTGAGACCCAGCCCATGTGTGTCATCAGGGGCGACTCTGGAAATATACTGGAGATCACCGCCATCCGCAGGGAAGAGATGGAGAAGGGAGACGTGAAGACCTCCCGCTGGCTCTTTGAGACCCAGCCTCTGGACATGATCAACAAAGACCCTGCCAAGGTGAAGCTGATCTGTGGAGTCTCCATGGAGGACAACTCCCAGGGAGGCGTGAACCGGGGGAGGTGGCTGTTTGAGACAAAGACACTGGACTCCATTAAAGACGAGGAATGGCAAAGCATCAGGCAAAAGGAGGAGATTATTGGAGCAGATGTGCGGAAGCACTGCTTGGTTTTCGAGACACAGCAGATGGATACTCTGAAAGACAATGCCAATGCCAGACCTTTACCCTCAGAGGAGATTGTAGGAGGTGATGTGCGATCAGCAAAACATCTGTTTGAGACAGTGCCAATGGAGAACCTGAAGGATCTGGCTGAAGTAGGGAAACTTCAGAAGATGGTTGCGTCCGAGGAGGAGAAGGGTGATGTTAGACATCAGAAGTGGGTTTTTGAAAGTCAACCACTTGAAAACATAAGGGAGGAGAAGAAGGAAATGACACGCACTATAAACCTTGAAGAACTTGATAAGGGCGACGTCACAAATCACAAGGAAAGATTTGAAACCTTGGATTTAAGCAGATGTGAGGGGGCACAGAGAATCCAAGTTGAAGGTGTTACCAGTGGGTCTGTGAAATCAAACAAAGTTCTTTTTGAATCCACCCCGATGTATGCCATGCAAGACAGCGAGGGACACTACCACGAGGTGAAAACCGTGCGACGTGAGGAGATAGTAAAAGGAGATGTTCGCAGCTGCAGGTGGATGTTTGAAACACGTCCTATCGATGAGTTTGAGGAAAGTATCAATAAATTCCAGATTATAAAAGGTATATCAAAGGAGGAGATTGAATCGGGCGATGTCAAGACTGCCAAGTGGTTATTTGAAACTCAACCCCTCGATGGTATTAAACATTTTAGCAACACTGAAGAAGATGAAACTAAGACAAAGGAGAGTGTTGAAATTGAGAAGGGTGATGTGAAAACCTGCAGGTGGCTGTTCGAGACTCAACCAATGGATAATCTGTATGAGAAAGCAGATAAGGTGAGGAATGAGACTGAGGTTGAGGAGGTCAACAAAGGGGACGTCAAAACATGCACATGGCTCTTTGAGACTCAGAACCTCGATAACATCTGTGACCATTCCGAGTCCGAATCAGAGACCGTTCTCAAAACCTGCACTGTCAAACAAGAGGACGTCCAAGGCAAAGATGTGCATCACGCTCGCTTCCTCTTTGAGACAGAGAACCTGGAGAACCTCACAGGGGAGGAGAGTGGTGCCTTCAGGAGAGTGACTAAGATTGATGTCCAGTCTGGAGATGTGTCTAGGATGAAGTTTCTCTTCCAGAATAGGTCTTCAGACATCATGACCTCAACCTCAGCTGAAACGATGCATAAGCTGAAGACCCTGACGGCGGAGGAAATTCAGAAAGGAAATGTAGTGAACAACACGTGGCTTTTTGAAAACCAACCTATAGACACTATCTGTGAGGTTACAGAGGGAGCCAAGGACACTCGCACCGTAACCGATGTGCTGGGAGGAAACGTTGGTCAAGGACGCTTCGTTTTCGAGACTTACTCTCTCGATAAAATCCAAGAGGAGTCCACCGAGACTGAGATGTCAAAACTCCAGAGCATCATCAGGGACGATATAGAGAAAGGGGATGTGAAAAGCTACACCATGATGTTTGAAAATCAGCCACTGTATGCAATCTGTGACAAAGAGGGCCACTACCATGAAGTAACCACTATGACAAAGGAAGAAATCATGAGCGGAGACGTGGTGGGGGCCCGGTGGTTATTTGAAACAAAACCTCTGGATTCAATAAGGGACACAGACGACGTCTATGTCATCAAATCTGTCACTGAGGAGGACGTCCAGAAAGGTGATGTCAGCACGGCCAGGTGGAGGTTCGAAACACAACCTCTTGATGAAATCGCCGAGGACATGAAAGTGTTGACTAAAACAGTTGACGATATCCAGGGTGGTGATGTGAAGACAAACAAACACCTTTTTGAGACAGATCAACTGTCCCAGAAGTATGTTAGAACTGTTAGTGTGAGTGAGATCCAAAAAGGGGAGGTCAGGACTGCCTCGTGGATGTTTGAAACACACAGCATCGATAAGATCCGTGGCGAGGGCTCAGAATATGATGAAATGGAGACCGTGACAAAAGAAGAAGTGATGAAAGGAGATGTCAAACAGTCTGTGTGGCTCTTTGAAAAACAGCCGCTTGACAGCATTAAAGAGTCAGACGGAACAGAGACTGTTGTCACCCGGGAGGAGATCCCACAAGCAGATGTAAAGACAACAACATGGCTTTTTGAAACCACTCCTTTAACCAAATTTAATGAGAACAGTGTAGAAAGAACTGAAATAATGGGGAAGAGCATCAAAGAGACCCTTGAAGAGCTGTATTGTCAGAAAATGGTTGACTCACAAGGGATTCTCATTGAGACGGATGAGATCGGAGATGTCAGAATGGCAAAATATAGACTCTTGAACCAAGATGCTCCAGAAATCCAGAAGGAGGAGGTGATCAGAGGGGATCTGAACAATATCATGATGAACCTCCTAAACAGACGAGAAATGACAGAGACAGGGATAGTCATAGACCAGGACGAGAGAGGCAACATCAACACAACAGTAAAACAGCTATTCAACCAAGAAAAGGGATTCAATGTTGAGAAGGAGGAAATCCTCAGAGGCGACATTCAAGAGGCCATCAACAACCTACTGAAGGAGGAGGGCTCCTCAAAACGTGGAATTCTGATTCAAGAAGATGAAAAGGGAGATGTGCGAATGACTATATACTCCCTCCTCAATAAGGAAGATGGTGGTGGCATTGAGAAGGAGGATATCATCAAAGGCAATGTCAGTAGGACCCTTCACAGTCTCTTGTCCAACCCAGGGTCAGAGGAATCTAAAAGGATAAGGGTGGAAGACACGGAGAGGGGTAACGTTAGCTTTTACTCCACCTGTATTGAATCTGGGGCACTGGATTACCTCAAACAACTCCAGTTTGAACCTAATGAGGAACAAGAACAGGCGCAGAAGGAACGTATCATTGGCGGCGACGTTATGGAAACCAAAATGACACTAAGGAAGAATCAACAGCAGATTGAACGCACAGTAGCTGAGGACGATATTGTCCCTGGTGATGTCAACAACACTGTGAAGGTGTTCATGATGGAACCTGCTCTCTTGCTGGACAACCTACAGAAAGAGGAAATTGTCAAGGGAGATCTGAGGGCGGCCCTGGACTCACTGACCAAAACTATTAGCAAGAGAGTCGTGATAGAGAAAGAGGAAGTGGTGAAAGGGGACCTGCACACCACTCTGAGGTCTTTGGAGGAGGCTCAAAACCAAGCCAAGGAAATGGAAAAGCCAGAAATTGTCCGAGGTGATATCCGAGGAGCCCTCCAATCATTAAAGAAATCGTCGACCACCAAGACTGAGGTAATTGTTGAGGATTTAGTGCCCGGCGATATCAAAGGCACCTTGAAATCACTAGAAGAGGCTAAGCAGGCAGTGAAAGAGATGGAAAAGGAGGAGATTGTAAAGGGAGACATTCATACTGCGCTGAAGGGTTTGCATGAGGCCTCGAGTGAGAAAAAGCTTTACCAGCACCAAGTGAGTGAACAGGGGGACGTGAGAGGCACAATACAGCTGTTACTAGAACCATCCACATCCCCCCGAATGCAACGCAGGGGAAGCACTGAGGGAGATGTGAAGACCTCCATAAAATGCCTCTACGAAGGGCAGGGGCAGGACCAGGATGAGGAGCAATCGCAGATGGAGAAGGAGGAGGTGATAAAGGGAGATGTTAAAGGAGCCATAAAGAATCTGATGCAGAGAAAAGAATATTCCAATCGGAAAGTACGAAAGTATCCTCCCAGGAAAGCTCCTAGAGCTCATGTGAAAAATCCATTACCCACACAGCAAGTGATGGACCATGAATACTCAGATGTGGCTAAGAATGAGAACGTCACAGTCAATCTAGCCCCTGCTGTGAAAAACCTGTCTCAGAGTCAGAGCAGTAAATTACAGGACGCCACACAAAAGCACACTGGGACGTACACCGAGAACAAATCAGTGAAGAGCAGCAAGACCCTCACCCAAGAGGAACACTCTATGACAACACAGGTCCAAACAGTACATATTTTGGAGGACTCACAGCAGGAACATGTAAAAGAACAGACTGAAGTTAAAGAACAGACACAGAGTGTAAAACAGAAAATGCAACCCCCTCCTAAGCACATGATCATAAAGAAGAAAAACCTGACCAATCAGATGACCGATAATACATCAATTAATCAGATGACAGAGATTAAAGCAGCCAATCAGAGGACTGTGAATAAAGCAGCCAATCAGATGACTGAGAATAAAGCAGGCAATCAGATGATTGTGAATAAATCAGCCAATCACATGACTGAGAATAAAGCAGCCAATCAGATGATTGTAAATAAATCAGCCAATCACATGAGTGAGAATAAAGCATCCAATCAGATGAGTGTGAATAAATCAGCCAATCATATAACTGAGAATAAAGCAGGCAATCAGATGATTGTGAATAAATCAGCCAATCATATGACTGAGAATAAAGCAGCCAATCATATGACTGAGAATAAAGCAGTCTCAGACATAAATGTGACGAAAGAAACACAGAGAGAAACACAAGTTTCAGACATGAACGTGACCACACAGGTCAAAACAGTCAATATGTCTGAGTCCTCACAGCAGACACATGTTAAAAAACAGGCTGTGAAACAGAGAATACCACCACCCCCTAAACCCATCTTCATAAAGAAGAAAAACATGACCAATCAGATGACTGGCAATACATCAACGAATCAGATAACTGAGAATGAAGCAGCCTCAGACATACATGTGATGAAAGAAACACAAAGCACATCTCAAACTAATATTGTTTCAAAGCAAACACAGGAAACAAAAACAATGAAACGGTTGCAAACAACCGTGACAGAACATAAGACTGTTACACAAAAACACAACGTCAAAAATCTGAATACAAATTTCCGGAACCTGGACGTGAAGGGAAAAGGTATGATAAAGAAAGGGACGCCTGAGATTCATTTCCCTCCTCCTCCCACGTCCCCGCCTCCACCATCCGAGTCTGAGATGTCTCTTCCTCCCCCGCCCTCACCAGTGGCGGGCAGCCCAATGTCCCTGTCATGCCATAGCCCAATGTTTCCCACATCCCGTCCCCTGATTATGAGACAGGACAGTGACCTTCCGCCTCCACCTCCTCCACCCCCAGCAGAATGCGGGGAGCCTGACTTTTTCTCTTCTCCCCCACCCCCACCCTCCGAGGCAGGGCAAGACTTTCTTCCTCCACCGCCCTCACAGCAAGAGCTGAACTCAATGCCACACCAAGTGTCTACACCACCACCTGGAAAGCCATTTAAAGCTAGGCCTTTATTCAAAATCCCAAAATCAGAGCCACCCAAGAAACCAATACTGGTCAAACCAAAATGGCAGAAAAAGCAAGCAGTACCACCACCGCCTCCTCCACCTCCTCAGCCAATGACAGTTCAGACAGAACATAAAGAGGAAGCAGTAGTCAAGGAAGTCAAGAGTGAAATTGGTTGTAAAAAGGTGGAAACTACAAATACTACAAATACTACCAACACACAGGTTCAATCTGATTTTACAGTGTCCATGAATAAAATCACTTCACCAATCCCAGTGGCAAAACCACCACAGGAAGAGTTGCCACGACCACCTAAAAAGGTATTCATCCCTCCAATCAAAATACCCCCACCTGCAGAGCCTGCCCCAGTTGCAAAACCTAAACCGTATGCCAGTAAATTCAAAACCCCACTGATGCTGGCTGAGGAAAGGTATCGTGTGCAGAGAGAGGAGGCTGAGAGAAACAAGTCACAAGACACAACTCCCGCCACTTCACGAGTCACATCTCCCACCTCTCCTCCAACTAGTATGATACAAATGATGGGCTCAACCAATGCTGCAAGTGAACAACACTCAGTTGCACACAAAACAGAGCAGTCAAAAGTGACCTCAGAGGTAACACAGGCTGAGGAAACTCAGTTTAAAAGCAAAGTATGCATTTCATCACAAGAGCCGCCCATGAAGAAAGCTCCATCACATATCCCCCTGAGCAAACCTTTGATCTCAGTGGGGGAAAAGAAATCAACCTCTGGATCTGGAAATATTTCCTCAGATAAGAAACATATTACCACTGATCAGTCCTCTATGGTCTCTTCTGGGAAAGAACTCGCCTCAACTGTTGCCTCCAGAAAACATCAGGCTGTTTCCACTGGCGAGCATCAGTCTGTTTCCTCTGGCGAGCATCAGCCTGTTTCAGTCCATGCTGCTCACCCTCACCATGAGTCCCACATTAAAGTCCATTCTGGTGCTAATGTGATTTCATCCTCAGTAGCTGAGCAGCAGAGTGGTATGAATGCTAGCTCACGGTCTATCATCTCCACTCAGAGCATTGTCCAGGAAAATGTACATCTTCAATCCCAATCCGCCGTCATATACAAAGCAGAGGAGGAAAATAATACTGACGCCTCTCTCACACAGAAAGTTACAAAAAATCCATCTCAGCCCACCAAAATCAAAATTCCAAAAGTGACACCAAATTTCAAGGTGAGAACTGTGAAGTTGCCGAAGGAGAAGGAGGAGAAAAGCGAGGTGGTGGAAAAAGATCAACGAGCAGTGAAAAACGAATTACATGTACATCAAATGGGTATGGAGACTATTTCTAAGAGTGAGACCAGAGTAGTTCAGGAGAGCACGCAGACGGCCACCAGTAGCTCAGCAAAGAATGAAGTAAAGGTGGCGACGAATGTGATACAGGAGAAAGCTGAGGAAGTTGAAAAAACTGCAGCTGCCAAGGAAACAAAGCTGGAGATCCAAAGGACGACAAAGGCAAAGCAGAAAGGCATTAAAGTCCCTTTTCCCAAAGAGCCAAAGCTAGTTCCCATGCCAGTAGCTCAAGCTCCAGGGCACTGCCACATATCTGTCTCCCATAGTCAACAGAGCATGCAGGAACAGCACATTCAGAAGCAGGAGCAAGTGATTGTTAATGAGAGAGTAGTTCAACAGAGCTTCCAGAAACAGAAACAGCAGGTTCGCACACAGAAGCAGCAGGTCGAGTCTTTCCAACAACAAGGAGAAGTAAGCAAAATGCAGCAGCATCAGGAGAGGTCGAAGGCAGAGTCAACGGATGTCTCCATGAACATTGCAGGGAAGGCAGCAGCACAGACAGAAGCAGCTCAATCAATGGCGGAAAGCTCAGCTCAATCAGTGGAGGAGAGCACAGATTCAGAGAAATATGTAATGGTACAGAAGCTGCTATTTAACATTAAGAAGCTTCATCCAGGGAAAATGGATTCAAACTCAGTGAGGACAATACTTAGTGAGGTCCCTGTCTGGTTGATGAGGGCGGAGGAAAAGCATGATTTAAAACAGGTTGCTGTTCAGCAGAATAAGAAGAAGCTCACAGAGATCATTTTCCACGTGAGAAACTTAGCACAAGCAAAACTTGGAAACTTAGAAGGACAAATGGCAGCCATGGCAAAACAGGATAGAGAACCGGCACCTGCATCATCACCTGCACCACCACCTGCATCATCACCTGCACCACCACCTGCATCATCACCTGCACCACCACCTGCACCAGCATCTGAAAAGAAAGGATTTGGAGGAGCAACAGCCAAGATATCTAAAACAACCATTGGCTCATCAAGAGTCGAAACCCATAAGAAAGTGGTTGAGGAGAAGAAGATCTCTCGTGAGAGCAAAAAGCCAGAGCTGACTGAAGTAAAAGGTCCTGATCCCAGAGTTCCCTCTCCTATGCTTGCAACGCGAACACCTTCACCTACATTCATCAGCATTGAATCAGTGAGGAGAACAGACTCACCCCTCATGGTGACCCCCTCACCTCCTCCATCATACAGGTCTGGTGCCACCCCAACCCCAACCCCACCACCTCCCCCTCCCCGCACTCCTACCTCTCGGTTCTGTAGGGCCACACCCTCTCCCACCTTGAGCAGCTCAGAGAAGTTAGCCAAGTTGAAGGACACCACTGCGAAGCTCTATAGGGGCATGACCCCTCCCCCACCCATGCCTGAGTTTCTGACCACAGAGCATGCCTTTGACAGAGAGGATTCCCCAGCGCTGATTGAACCTGAGATCCACATGCAGACACAGGAGATGGAGACTGGGACGACGACTCCGGATGTGGCTGATATGGATGACTCCATGATGACTGTCAGAGACAAGAAGTTCTTCTTTGAGGAAGCTCAGAAGGCAGAGGTGAGCAGGACATACATGCGGAAGGACCCCATTGAAATCCCGGAGCGCCTGGGTCCAGAGGATCTCGAGGAAGTTCCTGAGGGTGTGAATATAGACATAATGAAAGAGGATCTCCCTAGGCTTGACCTGTCAAAGCTGGTCAATCAATTTGAATCACCACAACAGAAGCTGTTCATCAGAAAAGATCCCATGATCATTACAGATAGACTGGGAAGTGACACTGAAGATCCAGAGGCAGACCCCAAAACGTCAAAAACTGATGAAACACCTGCCTTCAACATCAAGGCCATCAAGAATGCCTTTGACTTGGGTGACCATAATGCTCTCAAAGAAGTGAGAGAGAAACAAGAGGAGAGAGAGAGGCGAGAATCAGAGTCTGCCGAACCAACGGGGCATTCCGAAACCAAGTCCGTCACTGAGGAGTTCTCTGGCATGGATGAATTTGGCAACATAACAAGCGGGGTGAGGAGCGAGACCAGCATGCACTCTGAGAGCCACATGTCCCGTCCCCTCCCTCCCTCCTATGCCGACGTGGTGAAAGGGACGGTTGAAGAGATGGCAGTTCCTGTGGAGGCTGCCACAGAGGACGTACTGAAGAGCTTCAACCAGTCCTGGGCCGAAACAGAGAGTATGTTCCAGAATCTGGGATTCAGTGTCTCAGAACAGAGGACATCACAGATTGTAACACACCAGCAGGAGACTGTCGTGACGGGTAAACCAACGTGTGGAGCATGAGGGGAGACTAATAGAGAGTGATGGTGTGTTTAACATATTTTTGTGTGAAAGTAAAAAATATTAACAGTGCCTTCAAATTCAGCATTAATGTTTTGCATCTGCACTGTTTTTAATTATGCATTTCCCCTTTGTTGTTGTTCTTCTTTATTCTTATCTGACAGACACTAACACTTCTAAAGCATAATGAATCTAATGGGTACTGGCAGTCTGTTTAGAATGCATTAAAACACAGCAAGAGCGTGCCTCATGATATGCTTGTCTACAGGGGGGTGGTTTTGTTGATGCCTAAGATACTGTATAGAGCTATTTTTGCAAAAAGGAGCGATGGGAAGTTATGGATTAATGTTTTCATGCTTGTGTGAGGATGTGGTTGCATATTTCTAATTATAAACTGGGTTGTTTCGAGCCCTGAATGCTGATTGGTTAATACCTATGGTATATCAGACAGTATACCACAGGTATGACAAAACATTTATTTTAACTGCTCTAATTACGTTGGTAACGAGTTTATAATAGCAATAAGGCACCTCAGGGTTTGTAATATATGGCCAATATACCACGGGTAAGGGCTGTGTCCAGGCACTCCACGTTGTATCATGCATAAGAACAGCCCTTAGCCGTGGTATATTGGCCATATACCACACCTCCGCAGGCCTTATTGCTTAAGTATACACTACTGTTCAAAAGTTTGGGGTCAATTAGAAATGTCTTTATTTTTTAAAGAAAAGCACATTTTTTGTCCATTCAAATAACATCCTTTTTTAAATTGAACTAGGCAAGTCAGTTAATAACAAATTCTTATTTTCAAAGACGGCCTAAGAACAGTAGGTTAACTGGGCAGAACAACATATTTTTACCTTGTCAGCTCGGGATTCGAGTCCAACACTCTAACCACTAGGCTACCTGCCGCCCCCAAATTGATCAGAAATACAGGACAGACATTGTTAATGTTGTAAATGACTATTGTAGCTGGAAACGGCAGATTGTTGTATGGAATATCTACATAGGCACATTGTGTTAGCTAATCCAAGTTTATAATTTTAAAGGGCTAATTGATCATTAGAAACCTCTTTTGACTCATGTTAGCACAGCTGAAAACTGTTGGTCTGATTAAAGAAGCAATACAACTGGCCTTCTTTAGACTAGTTGAGTATTTTGAGCATCAGTGTTTGTGAGTCTATTCTTGTTCTGAGAAATGAAGGCTATTCCAAGCGAGAAATTGCCAAGAAACTGAAGATCTCATACAACGCTGTGTACTACTCCCTTCAGAGAACAGCGCAAACTGTCTCTAACCAGAATAGAAAGACGAGTGGGAGGCCCCGGTGCACAACTGAGCAAGAGGACAAGTACATTAGAGTGTCTAGTTTGAGAAACAGATGCCTCACAAGTCCTGAACTGGCAGCTTCATACAATAGTACCTAAGCTACAGGACTGTTTTGCTAGCACAGACTGGATTATGTTCCGGGATTCCTCTGATGGCATTGAGGAGTACACCACATCAGTCATTGGCTTCATCAATTAGTTCATCGATGACGTCGTCCCCACAGTGACCGTACGTACATACCCCAAACTGAAGCCATGGATTACAGGCAGCATCCGCACTGAGCTAAAGGCTAGGCCTGCTGCTTGCAAGAAGCGGGACTCTAACCCGGAAGCTTATAAATAATCCAGCTATGTCCTCTGACGAACCATCAAACAGGCAAAGTGTTAATACAGGACTAAGATTGATTCGTACTACACCGGCTCTGACACTCGTTAGATGTGGCAGGGCTTGCAAACCATTACAGACTACAAAGGGAAGCACAGCCGAGACCTTGCCAGTGGCACAAGCCTACCAGACGAGCTAAACTACTTCTATGCTCGCTTCGAGGCAAATAACACTGACACATGCATGAGAGCACCAGCTGTTCCTGAAGACTGTGTAATCACGCTCTCCGCAGCCGATTTGAGTAAGACCTTTAAAAAGGTCAACATTCAAAAGGCCGCACGGCCAGACGGATTACCAGGATGTGTATTCGAGCATGCGCTGACCAACTGGCAAGTGTCAACCTCTCCCTGTCCGAGTCTGTGTCTGTAATACATGTTTCAAGCAGACCACAATAGTGCCTGTGCCCAACAACACTAAGGTAACCTGCCAAAATGACTACCGACCCATAGCACTCACGTCTGTAGCCATGAAGTTCTTTGAAAGGCTGGTCATGGCTCACATCAACACTATCATCCCAGAAACCCTAGACCCACTCCAATTTGCATACCGCCCCCAAATATCCACAGATGATGCAATCTCTATTGCAATGTGAGAACGTTATACATTGACTACAGCTCAGCGTTCCACCCCATTGTGCCCTCAAAGCTCATCAATAAGCTAAGGACCCAAGGACTCAACACCTCCTTCTGCAACTGGATCCTGGACTTCCTGACGGGCCGCCTCCAGGTGGCAAGGTTAGGTAACAACACATCCACCACACTGATCCTCAACACAGGGGCCTCTCAAGGGTGCATGGTCAGTCCACTGCTGTACTTCCTGTTCACTCATAACTGCACAGCCAGGCATGACTCTAAAACCATCATTAAATTTGCTGATGAAACAACAGTGGTAGGCCTGATCACCAACAACGACGAGACAGCCTATAGGGAGGAGGTCAGAGACCTGGCCGTGTTGTGCCAGGACCACAAACTGTCCCTCAACGTGATCAAGGAGATGATTGTGGACTACAGGAAAAAGAGGACAGAGCACCCCCCAATTCTCATAGATGGGGCTGCAGTGGGAGCAGGTTGAGCGCTTCAAGTTCCTTGGTGTCCACATCACCAACAAACTAACATGGTCCAAGCACACCAAGACAGTCGTGAAGAGGGCATAACAAAACCTATTCCCCCTCAGGAGACTGAAAAAGATTTGGCATGGGTCCTCAGATCCTCAAAAGCTTCTAGAACTGCACCATTGAGAGCATCCTGACTGGTTGCATCACTGCCTGGTATGGCTCGGCCTCCGACTACAAGGCACTAGTGCGAACCGTCCAGTACATCACTGGGTCCAAGTTTCCTGCAATCCAAGACCTTGATACCAGGTGGTGTCAGAGAAAGGCCCCAAAAATTGTCAAAGACTCCAGCCACCCTAGTCATAGACTGTTCTCTCTGCTGCCGCACGGCAAGACGTACCGGAGCGCCAAGTCTAGGGCAAAGAGGCTTCTAAACAGCTTCTACCCCAAAGCCATAAGACTCCTGAACATCTAGTCAAATGGCTACACAGACTATTTGCATTGCCCCCCCCCCTCTTTACACCACTGCTACTCTTTGTTGTCATCTATGAGTAGTCACTTTAATAACTCTAGCTACATGTACATACTACCTCAACTAACAGGTGCCCCAGCACATTGACTCTGTATTGGTACCCCCTTGTATATAGTCTCGCTATTGTTATTTTACTGCTGCTCTTTAATTACTTGTTACTTTTATCTCTTATTCTTATCCATATTTTTTTTAACTGCATTGTTGGTTACGGGCTCGTTGGTAAGCATTTCAATGTAAGGGTGACACCTGTTGTATTCGGCCCATGTGACTAATAGAATTAGATTTGATTTGATTTTGATTAACATCAGCACAAACGCCATCTTTATGAGGCCTGCTTAGCTTAGCTTGGTAACATCTGTATGTCGGTGTGTGATATGTCTGTCTTGGTTAAGTCACATTTGGCAATGCAGCCTACTATAGAGTACATAGGGAGATGCTCCCGAGTGGCGCAGTGGTCTAAGGCACTGCATCTCAGTGCTCGAGGTGTCACTACAGACCCGGGTTAGGGGAGGGTTTAGCCGGGGTAGGCCGTCATTGTAAAATAATACTTTTTTCTTAACTGATTTGCCTCGTTAAACATTTTTTTAAACTACTGACTACTGTATGTCACCTTTTCTAAACCCTTTATAGATTATGGAATGAACTACACAGATTTGTGAAGCATCTGTGTAGTGCTTAGCAAGATGTTACTGTATACAGTGAGGGAAATCAGTATTTGAACCCCTGCTGATTCTGTATGTTTGCCCACTGACAAAGAAATGATCAGTATATACATTTAATGGACAGATCATTTCTTTGTCAGTGGGCAAACAAACAAAATCAGCAGGGGATCAAATACTCTTTTCCCTCACTATATGCTACATAAAGCCTTCATAATTTGTAGTTTGTTTAAAGTGAGAACCATTTTTTTTCATAATTTATTTACTGTCCAGTAGGTTTACTGATAATAATGAATTATTAACTAATAGTGTTGATATGTTAGTGTTAACTAATTGTGCTTTGTTGTCACTTTTGTTTTTACTGAAAAGGTAAATAAAAGAATGACCTAACACTATCATTCTCTTGCAGAAAATTCGAGTTCCAGAGTCCGAACTGTGCACGGTGTGTCGGAAGAGGGTGTATCCGATGGAGTGTCTGGTCGCAGACAAACACAATTTCCATAAAAGCTGCTTCCGCTGTGAGCACTGCAGTGGCAAACTAAGGTAAACCACAAACTTCGACTTATAACCAGTACAAATAATAACAACTATCTTATTTCAAATGTTGTCTGAATACTGTAGCAACAACATTTTGTCTTTCGCAGCCTTGGCAACTACGCCTCTCTCCATGGACGAATGTACTGCAAGCCCCACTTCAAGCAACTGTTCAAGTCCAAAGGAAATTATGACGAAGGATTCGGACAGAAGCCTCACAAAGACCTTTGGAGTGCTAAAAATCAAGAGTATTCCATTGAAAATGAAAAGACTAATCTAAAATCCCCGTCCCCTGAAAAACTAGATTCCAGAAATTCCACAACCAGGAGCAGTGTCAGTTTGACAAAGATAGAGGTACCACCTCCACAGGAAAAGGAAGTGAGCAAATCACAGGATGAAAACAAAAAGCCCACTAGTAAGATTGCGGTTGTATGGCCCCCTCAAAATGATTCTCCCAAGAAAGTGTTCATGGTGGAAGACGAGGTGAAGCTGGTTAAACCCTCATGGCCCCCGCAGGATAGCTCTCCACAGACTGACACCGATGCCCATAAAAGCCAGATCAATGAACCTTCATTAAACGACAGCCCTGCTATAAAAACACAAAATTGTCCTCAAGAAACTGCATGGGAATGTGCCGTTGTAACTGTAGAAACTCCAGCAGAGAAGAAGGCTTTGACAAGTCCTGTAGACCTAGTAGAGGTACCAGAGAGTACTCCCAACCATGAACCCCCAAGAGACGGTGGCATAGAGGTAGCTGGGAAAGTGGAACCCGATGTGGAGGTGACACGCGAGGTGAACAAGGAAGGAGCTGTGGAAAGTGGGAATGTGACAGAGAAAGATGAAAAGGAAAGTGGAGAGAAGGTAGAGGAGGTGAGAGTAAATGGGCATAGCGGGGAGGCTGAGGCAGAGAACTTTTATAAAGAGGAGAAGGAGAAAATGGACATAGTAAATGGGAGTGAGGAGGATAAGGTCAAGGTCACAATGATAGATGGTGAGGCATCAGGTGAGGCAGCAGTAAACGCAAACTCCAACAACAACAATAACGGACTATTATTATTTGATGAACCAAAGTTCAAAGTGCTTGATGACTACAAAACGGAAGAAAGAGATGTAATACTTCAGTCCACGGAACCAGCTGCTGCCGAAAGTGATTTTAAGGAGGGCATATTCGGGGATGAAGAACTAAAATGGATGCCAACCGACGTTCTAGACATGGCGCAGAGGGAGGACGATTTTGTGCCAATGGGTGCCAAATGTATGGAGGCCACAGACGACAGTCTAGGTAAACATGTCTTCACAGAGGCGACTCAAAGTACATTTTCTTTTGAAGCGGAACCAAAGATAAGCACCTCTAGCTTCCTGGAGGACATTTTTGCTGGTCTGGATAACAGTTCCATCCTCCTGTCTGATTTCAAGTCTGACCTCTTCAGTGAGTCCGTCAGTGAGAGGCCCTTGGTGTCATCTCTGGACGACCTTTTGGATTTTGGAATGGAGCCAAGAGGAAACACAGAGAAACCCAAAGACGGGCGGAACGGGGATGAACCGCTTGACAGCTTTGCCATGAAGGATGTCTGTGCACAGGGGATAAGCAACATGCTGTGGAAAGATGATTATGACTCGCTGTCAGTGGAGGAACAGATCAAGAGGAACAGATATTATGACGAGGACGACAGTGATAACTCCTAAATCTGATAACATTTCATCCATGATTCTATCACTTAGTCAATTCTGTCCTCATGCAATCCCTAATTTCATTTCTGTCTGTGGAGAGATGAATCAAGCTAATATCACAACTTCCCTATAACTATTTTGTACTGTGTTTTAGCAATGATACCGATGCTCTTTATTACAATATATAGATTTGATCTTGCTGTTTAAAAGCACCTGGTGTGCAGTTAAAAACATGTTATAAAGGGATTTTCTGTTCCATGTTTTTCTGTATACATTGCTTCTGATATTTTAAAACCATCAAAACAGAACATATTCACATTTTTCAAGACATTCATTATACTTTCTTGCTACAGTATAAGGGTTTTCGATTTGCTTGGTTTGTTGGAAAGAATGCCTGTGAGGTTTAATCTTCCGAGTCTGATTAAAGATTATTTACTTTTCCTATTCTATTGTTTCTACATTAGTAATGTAGTTATTAATAAAGACTTGACATGTTTCTGGTACATGACTTTTTAATCAGTGGGGGGGAAGAGATACTAAGGTAAACATTGTGTGTAGAGGTGTAGTTTGGTCTACAGTCTGTATGGTTGGCCAGCTGTGATCTCTTAAGTTAGAGCCATATTTATTTCCATTGAGGGAGCCAGAGGGTTGTAGGAGGAATACAGATTTTAAAATGTACAGTGCCTTCAGAAAGAATTCATACCCCTTGGTTTATTCCACATTTTGTTGTATTACAGCCTGAATTCAATATATATATTTTTTTCTCACTCATCTACACGCACTACCCCATAATGACAAAGTGAAAACATGTTTTTTAGACATTTTTGCTACCTTATTGAACATGAAATACAGAAATATCTCATTTACATAAGTATTCATACCCCTGAGTCAATAAATGTTAGAATCACCTTTGACAGAGATTACAACTGTGAGTATTTTTGGGTAAGTCTCTAAGAGCGTTGTACACCTGGATTGTACAATATTTTCCCATTATTCTTTTATAATTCTTCAAGCTCTATCAAGTTGATTGCTGTTCATTACTAGACCAGCCATTTTCAAGTCTCGTCATAGATTTTCAAGACGATTTAAGTCAAAACTGTAACTTGGCCATTCAGGAACATTCAATGACATCTTGGTAAGCAACTCCAGTGTAGATTTAAACTTGGGTTTTTAGGTTATTGTCCTGCTGAAAGGTGAATTTGTCTCCCAGTGTCTGTTGGAAAGCAGATTGAACCAGTTTTTTTTTAAAGATTTTGCCTGAGCTTATTCTATTTATTTTTATCCTGAAAGGCTATTTAGTCCTTGCATATGACAAGCATACCCATTACATGATGCAGCCACCAGCATGCTAGCATGCTTGAAAATATGAAGAGTGGTACTCAGTGATGTGTTGTGTTGGATTTTCCCCAAACATAGCACTTTGTATTCAGGACAAAAACATTTCTTTGCCACATTTTTTCAGTATTACTTATGTGCCTTGTTGCAAACAGGATGCATGTTTTGGAATATTTATTCTATACAGGCTTCCTTCTTTTCACTCTGTCATTTAGGTTAGTCTTGTGGAGTAAATACAATGTTGTTGATCCATCCTCAGTTTTCTCACATCACAACCATTAAACTCTGTCACTGTTTTAAAATCACCATTGGTCTCGTAGTGAAATCACTGAGCAGTTTTCTTCCTGTCTGGCAACTGAGTTAGGAAGGACGCCTGTATCTTTGTAATGACTGGGTGTAATGACTTGATACTAGAGGTCGACGATTAATCGGCATGGCCGATTAATTAGGGCCATTTTCAAGTTTTCATAACAATCGGTAATCAGCATTTTTGGATGCCGGTTATGGCCGATTACATTGCACTCCACGAGGAGACTGCGTGGCAGGCTGACCACCTGTTAGGCGAGTGCAGCAAGGAGCCATGGTAAGTTGCTAGCTGGCATTAAACTTATCTTTTAAATATGGTCCTTCTGTAGCTCAGTTGGTAGAGCATGGCACTTGTAACGCCAGGGTAGTGGGTTCGATCCCCGGGACCACCCATACGTAGAATGTATGCACACATGACTGTAAGTCGCTTTGGATAAAAGCGTCTGCTAAATGGCATATTTTATATCCATGCAAACTCTACAAAAAATATGCATTAGCCTACCTCAAACTTCTCAGTTTTTGCAGTGCAATTCCTTGAAACCATCGGTCATGCATTGCAAATGTGTTTAGCAGCAATGTCAGTCAACCTTGCTAAAAAAAAGTGGAATCCTCACTTCCAGACGGATTGATTGGCTACTATTCATTTCGCAAATGATCCTGATTGGACAGCTCTCTTGTCAGCTGCAGTACCGCATACAGTCACTATCATGTCTCCCCCACTGCTTTCTCGCGGTGAGATCAGATGCGGAGCCCAGCGCAGGACGGACACAGTTTCAGCACCACTTGTCTTGGTGGGATGTAGACAACGAGACTGGTAGGTACAAATGCTTTGTAAACTGAATCCTATTGCTGCTATTTGTGTTTATTCAGTGGCGACAGCCTGCAACAGCTTACTGAACACTTGGTACAAGCTTTCGTCGTCATTCAGCCTTTTTTATTTCGTGCATGCGACTACTTTCTGCTTAGATTATAATCGTTTTGTAGTGACAGTGCAAACCATTCGGTCGCTGCTTCTTTGTGTTTAGAAATGCATCGTCTGTTGTTTGCTGTTGTCCTATTGGCTTTGCCCTCTGATGCACCGTCCGGGACTCCAAAGGAATGTTCTGTATTGAAGAGTGCGTCTCACATTAGCAGTGATGCTGCGATGTGTTGTGGTCCAGAATTGTCGGCAGATTTGATGTAAAGCGAACCAAATAGCTATGAGTTGAAACCATTTTATTGCTCCTTGCTTGAAGTGAATTGCGCAAGGCTCGCCTTAATATCATATTGTTGTTTGTTGATAGAGGCTACCACACTGAGCACATGCCTCAAGAACAAGTCCACTAGCACTTATGTCATCCACATACTACAGGGCGTTCAGCATAGGGACATATATTACATTACAACTACTGTTTTAAATACCACGCTAACAGTATATTTCACTCAGAATCTCCCTCATCAAGTGAGAACCTATAAGCCCTGTGTGTTTATTATTTCAAAACATTTCTACAAACAATTCACTTTGACATGGTGGGGTATCAATTTAAAATTCAGGCTGTAACACAACAAAATGTGGAAAAAAGTTAAGGGGTGTGAATATTTTTCCGAAGGCACTGCAGGGCTCCGTCACCATTACTAGCAGTTTTTTTCTATCCCAATTTTGGAATTTTTATATTTAGCAAAGCAAAATGGCCACACTGTGAAAACGAGTCATTAGTTAATTTAGCCCAAAACTGTCTAATTCCAATTCTCTGTTATGAGGAGCATCATATTATATTATAATTAAATCTATGATTTGATAGAGCAGTCTGACTGAGCGGTGGAAGGCAGCAGTAATATTTTTTAATTTTACCTTTAGTTAACCAGGCAAGTCAGTTTAAGAACAAATTCTTATTTTCAATGACGGCCTAGGAACAGTGGGTTAACTGCCTGTTCAGGGGCAGAACGACAGATTTGTACCTTGTCAGCTCGAGAGTTTGAACCTCCAACCTTCCGATTACTAGTCCAACGCTCTAACCACAAGGCTACCCTGCCTATCAACTTTGCATAGGCAAAGTATATTCATCTTTTACTTATTTATTTTCATTTTACGTTTTGGTGATAGCATCAATGTTTCGACAAAATGTAATTGCTATACTTGAAAAATAGGTATTTAAATATATCAGAGGGAAGGAGAGGACAAGCAGTGTGGATCTAGAGGCATCTGTTTGCAGTAGCTAGGTTCAACGCACTTGTTCTACCACAATGACCTTGCACATACAAAGTCAATAACTGCATGTGGACAACAAATGTTACATAGCCAAAAGTAGGTCGTTGATCTGTTTACTGTGCGGGACTAGAGTATCACCACTGTTTACCATTTAGGTGTAGTATACACAAGCATGACAAAGTAAATCGGAGCAAGACTGAACCGCCTCCGTTTTTAGAACTGTTGATTGTAGCCAATAGGGCATAGTGACCATTTAAGCTGCAGCGTCTTGTCATTCTGTGAACAGTGTGTCTAAACCTCGGGAAATCTATTGACAGAGACGTATTCTAACAGAGCCTTTGTGGGGCGAAACGCCATATATCTCAAAGGCTTTTTCACTATGCGACTGATCCTTTTTTGGAATTACACGGCTGTTTGAAGTTGCTACATCAATACTTTTCACACTTGCTTGTCAGAGAGCAATGCTGTAGCAGGAAGCATAGTCCATATTGTGTACGCGCAGCCTCTCTCTCTCTCGACCTTACAGTGCCTGGTCGTTAATTCCCCCGGTCCTGCCAAAATTCCCTCATTTAAGCTTGCGTTCTGGCATCGTACCAGTAACTGATATTTTACGGGTGAAAAAAATGTCCCATTTAATTTCAAACATCCTCAGTGCCCCATTTATCTAATTTGACAAGAAAGGCAGCAGTTGAATCTCAATTAAACAATGACATATCAAAACGGGTATCTTAGACAGATGGAAGAACAATGAAGGTTGTGGAAGAGAAGAGAGAGAGGAGGGGTCTTTATATGTACAAGGGATTGAGATGCTGAATTGGTTTGATCCATCTAAACACTGCCATATTGACTGATCTCAATAATATCATACGTATCATAATTGCCTATTCTACTCTACTGCATTGAAAGATTACGGTTCCTAAAAGAGCGATCACGGGCTATGATCAAAGCGAAATCGCCATATTTCACCTGGCTGTACCCTACAGCGTCCATGTTCACGTTTGCATTACCTTAGATATAGATCAGTGGTAAGTCAATACAGTAAGTAGCCGTGTGCTGTCAGCAGGCCGTGCATCGGTCAAGTGTAATAGTAACCCCGTAATAGCCTTGGATGCAGATTCCCTTACGTTAAAAGCGGTGGTCGACTGGGAAGCAACGATTTGCCTCAGGAAACATCCTGTGCATTTTTTTTTAGAAGCGCTGACTCACATCAAATGTATTGCAATATTGAACGTGTACCGTCCCAGGTCATATCACAACCCCTCTTATCTATAAATAGCTACTTATCTTTTACCGTAAGCCCTGTCCCATTGACACTGGTGAGGAGAAGCTCCACCGTACCCTATGTCTTAACTCTCTGAGGGGCATTTGATTGCGTGTTTATGGTCCTTCTCTCCACTTGCTACTTGCTTAAGATTCATTTGTATGCGTTGTTCCATTCGTGTAGGGAACATGTAGGTCTACATCTAGGATGTATTTGACTTGAGAAATTGATCCTTTGAAATATATACTTCATAACAATGCAACAGTGTACTGCCACAGTTCTAATGGAATGGAACATTGAATGCTCTTCTACTCACAGGGATAATAATATAATAGCCAACAACTACATATTCTTAATTATATGTGTGTGCTGTGGTGGAATGTTATTTATAAGAATCTACAAGGTTAATAGTTCATTCAGGAGATCAACACTATGTGACAGTGGTGGATGGCATCGATCAGAGAACGATAGAAATGTGGATCACAAAATATCATTTTACACTGTTCCCAGGTCATGTGCACTTCAGCGTTTATTGTTTTTCTTATCAAAGCAATTAAGGAAAATCTGTGTCACTGCATGTTATTACGGTAAACTTTTTTTTTTCCCCTCAGGGGAATATTTATCTCTTTCAAGTCTAGCCGGCCTGAGCTTGTCAAATGCCAATGTTGTTTTGTCCAAACAGAAGCAGCTTGAAACAGTTGCCATTTTATTAACACCTTGTGGATGTGTGCATATTGGGTCAGTATTTGGGGTTGTTTTAGATAAAGGCCTTTTAAAAGCCTGCTAGCATGTTGGTTTAGTAATGGGCCTAGTAGGAGCATGAACTCTCCCTGTTAAGTGTCCTCGGCTGTTTACAATAAATACAGTTTACCCCTTACATTTGAATTAATATGACTTAGAGTGTCATTTATTTGACTATTCTTAGAAAAAAGGGTTCCACAAGGATTCTCCGTCTGTCCCCATAGCAGATCCCTTTTTTGGATCCAAGTAGAACCCTTTTTGCTTCCAGGTTGAACCCCATTGGGTTCCATGTAGAACCCTTTCCCAATAGGGTTCTACATGGAACACAAAAGAGTTCTACCTGGAACCTAAAAGGGTGGTGGATGGCATCGATAAGAGAGCAATAGAAATGTGTATCGCAAAATATCATTTTACACTGTTCCCAGGTCATGTGCACTTCAGCGTTTAGTTGTTTTTCTTATCAAAGCAATTAAGGAAAATCTGTGTCGCTGCATGTTATCAAGGTAACCAAAGGGTTCTTCAAAGTGTTCTCCTATGAGTACAGCTGGAAAGCCCTTTTAGGTTCTGGAGGGCCCTTTTAGGTTCTAGATAGCACCTTTTTTTCTAAGACTGTACCTGTAGTCTGTTGGCTATATATTATTTTTGTGACAACGTTTATGTGGGACTATATTCTGCCTAAAGCAATGGTTCACTTGTATTGCCATAGTACTCTATGTGTTGCTACTTGTATTGCCATAGTACCCTATGTGTTGCTGCTGGTAATGTCATTTGTGTTTGTTATACCATGCATAAAAGGCACTAGTCTTGTGTAGTCTAGTCTTAATATGAACCACAGTACAGCTATAATACAATTCCTCACATTTCCTTTAGGGATTTTCATTCTCCAAGCGTCTCCAATGTTTTCATGCTGATGTGATTTGACCTGCGCCGTCCTCCTCTATACAAAGTCACTAACAAATGCAACTGTACATTTCATCCGTCTCACTCAATGCTCGGCCGTGATCATCTTTGTCATTGCCGTCCAGAGTTTATTGGATCACTAGATAATCCCTTTAGCTATGACAGTCACACATGGCTCCCATCCTGCTTGTGCTTTCCAAGGCCCAAATGTGACAGCAGCACACAATCAGTCAACCACAGTGACAGTGTTACCATATTTGTGTTTTATTTCATTTGACACTTTCATAAAATATGCTGGCTAGACACATTCTACATTTAGCAGGCGCTCTTATCCAGAGTAGTGAGGGCATATATTTTCGTACTGGTCCCCCGTGGGAACCAAACCCACAACTCTGGCGTTTCAAGCGCCATGCTCTGCCAACTGAGCCATACAGGACCGCAACGCCATGTTGTATACCACAGTGCATTCGATGCCAGTATTTAGGAAGTTACAGAGTCAAATTGATTGTGTTGTACTGTATCTGAACGGTCGTTGTATCAGTGATTATGCTAAGCCAGGCTATAGACACAAGCATTGTTTACCATATTTGTTTACAAGAATGGCAAATGGCCCTGAATGGCAAACACAGCGTTGTTATCCTCCGTAAGCATTGTAATGGCAGACGTCCACATTCATTCTCTGTGAAACAATTGAACAGTGTGTGATGTGATGCGAACGTGTCGGAGCGGAGCCAATCGGCTGTCACGCCAACACCACAAACACATCCGAGGTTGACGAGGTGAGCTACCGCCATCGGAAGAATTGGTAGCAATGCGATGTCTAATGAACGCAGCGACACAAACTCAGTCCATTAGCTTTCCCAGTATAATCCAATGGCTGATTATGTGGGGGATCTGAACTGTAAACTTGCAGTTGCAGTCTTCCTTTAAGTGCTTTAGCCAGAATGCGAGGACCTTTAGGACAAAGGTTCCTCTTTAACACGTCCTTGGAGCTCGTAGAGCTGGTATCACGGTGTTCGGCAGCCAATCTGGGACAAGAGATAAAGAGGAGGCAAACACACCACGATTCCACCCCATCAGCAGCATCAGCAGCCGTAGCCCACTTTGTTTTCTGCAGCCCTGCCTCCACCACAGCAGGGACTGAACGCCGACTCTGGTCCGCGCTCTGCGGTGTCGGTGTGTGGATCTACAGTACATGAGCAGCCTACTGAGCATAGGCCACCGCACCATTGTTAGCTGTGAGAAGGGAAGAGCTCCGAGCTCTGAGAGTGTCTCATGGGTCCCGGGTATAATTGGGTTCTGCTGAAGGGCATTTGCTGGTTTGCCAACTTGGCCACTGGAGGCGGACGGCTCCCAGCTCCCCATGTCAAGTGCATGATTGGATTTGCGCTGCAGTAGTCACACAAGAGAGGGGCTTCAGGGGAACGAGAGGTCCCCTCGCTGCCTCCTTGTGTTAAACTTTGGCAAGTGCCCCTTTTCCAACAAAAGTAGTTGTTGAATCTGCTCCTATATTTCCCGTATGTGTAAGTTGATATGTCCCACCCACACCACATACATTATGTCTCTGGTCCTGTGCCATTTAGAAAGAGAGGGTCAGGCTCAGCGCGCCATTAGAACCATTTAAGCTCTCAATTGTTTTTTAAAAATCCTCCTAGAGCACAGCACGGCTCCAAACTCATTATGGGCCTGGGTTAGAGGTCGAGAGACTGAGAGAAAGGGAGGATGAGGAGGAGGAGGTGTGGTCCATGCATGTTACTTTACATATCTGAAGCCGTGTACAGACCGCTATAGCCCCCAGATGCAACATTGAAGGATTATGGCTTGTTGGAAGGACGTGCTACATTTAGATGTGATTGGGTAGCCTTGTTCACGTTGTCAATTCTAGTCTGTTTCCACGCTGTGAGTCTGTGAACAAAACAATATTACAGCTCAGTGGACTACAATGTTCCATTTGAATACTCATTTGTTCACTCCAATAGGCTATGCACTACACAGGAGGCTGGTGGCACCTTAATTGGGGAGGATGGGCAAGTGCTAATGGCTGGAGCCGAATAGGTGGAAAGGTATCAACAAAATCAAACACATGGTTTCTATGTGTTTGATGCCATTCCGTTCGCTCCGTTCCAGCCATTATTATGAGCCGTCCTCCCCTCAGCAGCCTCCACTGATGCACTATTCTGATTGTTTATACAGTATATAGGATGGAGTAGACCTAACAGTATTTTTTTATTGCAAACAGACAGTAGTTAGATACAGCCCACGCATGTTTCCGCTTGCGTTATCCTCTGAGATCTGCATGTCAATTTGACATTTGCCTTCCGCTCAGAATTATGCCTCTCAAATGGATTTTGAAGGGAGGCAGGTTTAATATGGAACTGTCTGATCCCTGTCTTATCCCCGATGGCCACATGACCTACTAGTACTAGGGGATTTAAACACTCTATGAATCAGAGGTGCTCTATAAAGGCTTTGACTGACTTTGAAATGAAACAAACGCTTGAAGATCACTTTTGAAAAAACACACATTGAACACACATAGACAGGTGTTTTCTATGAAAAAGAAAATGAGAGTTATTTGTAAATATTAGGGATCCCCATTAGTTCCTGCCAAGGCAGCAGCTACTCTTCCTGGAGTTTATTATGGATCCCCATTAGTTCCAGCAGCTACTCTTCCTGGGGTCCAAACACATTAAGGCAGGTACATCACACATAAAACAAAAGATTAAACAGTACATCATATAACATTATTACATCATTACATATCTACAAAATGTATAATACCACCATACAACGTTATTTCAAGGTACGTTTGTGTAGAGTGCTAGCATTTGTGTGCTTATGCATGTGTCTGTACCTGTGTGTGTGTGTGTCTCATCACAGTCCCGCTGTTCCATAAGGTGTGTTTAAAACAAATCTGATTCTACTGCTTGCATCAGTTACCTGATGTGGAATAGAGTTCCATGTAGTCTGTTCTGGACTTGGGGATTGTGAAGGGTCCTCTGGTGGCGTGTCTTGTGGAGTATGCATGGACACGGCATCATTCAAAGAATTGAGTTTGATACACCTGGTACTGGATATGTCTGAAAAAGAATGTCTCACCGAGATTCATACCTGAACCGCACCTTTATTTGCCACGGAAGAGTACATGATCAGTATATATATTCAATGTACAGGCTACAATGTGGGGATCTCATGTGTGGTAATAACTACAGTACATGTGTATATAGGACTTGCATCCTTGGCACAATAAAGTTATAATGTTCTACTTAATCCATAGGCTTCATTAATACCATTCAGACTTGAAGTCGATACAACTATGATAGCTGAGGTTCATAGGTTCTGAACTAATATTCATACCATACGTTTTATAGCTAGCTACACATCCATGGGAATGCAGTTATTTCCATCCTCCACTACACAATAAGCAAATAAATAGTTAGCTAGGTATGTTATTTTTGCATGGCAAATATAAGCAAGGCAAGCTTACACAATCGTACATTCAATTTCCAGTAATTGCTTTAGCTAGCTAGATTCTTTACATCCACTGTTTCACAAGGCGACAGCCTGGTTTGCTGGTTTTCTCAGGAGTCCCTAAAACATTAAACAACACGAATTGCAATTTCAAACTCATGTAATAACACTAGCTAGCTAGCTGGCTAATGTTAGCTAGTCAGCTAACTTGCTAAATAGGGATTTTCGTAAATTAACTTTATGGCAAAAAAAATATGCACAATCGTTTGTCTGTATATTAACATATTCCTCTCAATTGTATTTTTTTTGCTTGACTCGTTATGACGTTATAATTACTTACATTTGCTTCCACCGTAATGTTTTGTCAGCCACCTTTGCTGAAAAAAGTCACCAGCGACGGGTGGCTCGCATCAATTTCGTCATTGGAACCACTCGATATGATTGGTCATATAAAAACCTTGGGACCCAAATGCATAATGAGTGCTCTTAACTCCCCCTTGTGGTGGTCTGGAGCAATGAAGCCATGACGCTGGGTACCTCTAAGTGTAAGCTGGGTACCTCGAGGTGTAAGCTCGCAACTTTTAAAGTAGGAGCCACTGTACATTTAGCTCTATAACCTAGCGTTTTGGATTTGAGATCATACCCAGGCCTGGAGTACCGAACGGGCATGCGACCCCCGACCTCCAGGGGGCCCCTAACCAAGTAATGTTTTCGTTTTTTTAGTTTCGGGTGGTTGAGTGACCCCTGGAGGTCAGATTGTATATGTTAGGAAAATGTGTAGAATTGCAGGAAATTTGCTGGAGGCCGGTGCCCCGTAGCCCCAAATGCAGTAGCCCGGCCCTGATCCAACCTCCCAGGGGAAGTTAGTATTTTGGGGGGGGGGAAGGGGGGGGTGATATTTGTTCTTTTGTAACTTTCTCACTCATCATTATTATACATATTCATGGTAGCATCCACATTAATGTAGAAGTGTTCAGAACATCTTCTATTCTTATTTACAATAAAAATGACTTCAACATGACACTATGCACCATTCAGTTCCTATTGGGCAAAGCATAATCTGAAACACAACCTCCCAAGAAAACTGCAAATGCATCCAACAAGTTTGTAGAATCACAAGCTTGACGTAGTCATTGTGTGCTAGGAATATGGTACCAAATATTAACATTTTGAATACTTGAATACACTTACATGTAAGTGAATTTGTCAATTTTCTTTGATCAAGTGAAAATACTCATATTTTCATAATACTGACATTCTGTACTGTCACCTCATATGAAATATTTGATCTCAAATCCAAAATGCTGGAGTATAGAGCCAAATGTAAAAAAAATAATAATAATTGCTTCACAGTCCAAATAAACACGGAGGGGAGTGTATTTACTGTACCCTGGGAATTGTGGGAAAGAAAAGCTATGACTTAAGGATGAAGGACTGCTCTGTCAACCCTCCTGAAGGGAATTTGAAATCAATTGTGTACACTACTTATATTATCGTCCTTTTAATTTGTAGTTGTTTGTTTTTGTTTAATCATGTGGTGCTACTGTACATATAGAGGTCACAGTTTTCACAGTTTATTCTTGACAAGAACCCCCGGGACTGTAGGCATTTGAACAGGGATGTTGAATGTATTGCATTTTGTAGTTTAACAAGGTTTTAAAGAACATCATCTCTGTTGCGGTCAAAAATAGTAAACACGACCTGGCTTGCACTTCAACTGTAATCCAGATATTTGGATTTAGCCATTTCTAAGCAAAACATCTGTCTCCTTCAGTCCTTATTTTCCGTTCGCAGGCTACACAAAATGGCATTGCTTCATGATACGGGCACTGTGATGTGTTGCACACAATATCATTTCCCATTTGTTGCGTCCATGCTTTTTTCAAGATGCAGTTGATTACAGTTTCTGGATGATGTATTCGTATTTAATAAGCACAGGGCCTTGGATGGGATTGAACTCACACAAGGGAAGAGACTGGATTATGTCTTGAGTACACCTATTATACATTATGATTACCACGAGTCGGTAATGCTCCAGCTATTTTCTCAGATGTATACCAGACGCTATCAATTACCTTACGAAAGCAGGAATTCAATTGAATCTGTTCAATGCAACAAGGATTGCTTCTGAGACACAAATATTATGCTCCCTTGGCCCTTTTCGGGCGCCGAAGACATGAATGTCGATTAAGGCAGCCCTCTCTGATTCAGAGGGGTTGGGTTAAATGTGGAAGACACATTTCAGTTGAATGCATTCAGTTGTACAACTGACTAGGTATCCCCCTTTCCCTTTCCTTTCTCACGTTGTCGTGTGCACCTTTCACCTTGTTGTCAACTGACCCAGCACCAGTTTATACATCAGCAGTGGTGTAAAGTACTTAAGTAAAAATACTTTAAAGTACTACTGAAGTCGTTTTTTTGTTGGTTTCTGTACTTTACTATTTATATTTTTGACAACTTTTACTTTTACTCCACAACATTCCTAAAGAAAATCATTTTTGTTTTACTCCATACGTTTTCCGTGACACCCAAAAGTACTCGTTACATTATGAACACTTAACAGGACAGGAAATGGTCCAATTCGCACACTTATCAAGAGAACATGCCTGGTCATCCCTACTGGATTCACTAAACACACATGCTTCATTTGTAAATGTCTGAGATGTCTGAGTGTTTTAGTGTGCCCTTGACTATCTGTAAAAAAAACACACAAAAACAATCAAATTGCACCATTTGGAATGCCTAATAGAAGTACTTTTACTTTTGATACTTAAGTATAATTTTACAATTACATCTACTTTTACTCAAGTATGACAATTGGGTCCTTTTCCACCACTGTAAGTAATGCCATTGAGTCTTTCGGAAACTGAAATATGTGATGAACCTCCTTTTGATTAAATCTTTGACAGCAAACTCCTTTATCTTCATATAATACTGATTTAATCTCATTGTGCTAAGGAGCATCTGCCAGCGACCCAGAACATTGGGAAGGGATGGAGTGATTATGATGAGTGATCTGATAACTCCACATGATGGAGAATAAACCAAGTTAGACTTCAGAATCACATCGATTTCTTTATATTGGCTAATAGGAAAATAGACTTCTGTTTACTGTGCTTATCACATTGCCTTAGCAAAGAATACGTTTTTAAAAAATGGAAATTAATTAATTTATCCTGACATTCCCAATCATCTACTGATGTGTGTCCAAATAATCAATCTCTTATTAATGTCATTGATAGTTATCATCAATCAATCAATCTATTTATTTCGTCTCCTTCTAGCTAAATTAAGATGAGCTCATGATTAGGGCTGTGACCGTCACGACAATCCGTCAGCCGGTAATTGAAAAGCAAATATCTGTCGGTCTCACGGTAATTAACCGTTAATTACCATAAACACATTTAGTATCTCCTGGCTTCCACACAAGCCACGGATGCAGACCTTTGGAACATCTACATGTTTAGAACTCAAATAAATCCATGTAATATAGTCTACACCTTCACAATAAATCCATGTAATATTGTCTACACCTTCACAATAAATCCATGTAATATAGTCTACACCTTCACAATAAATCCATGTAATATAGTCTACACCTTCACAATAAATCCATGATTTATTTTAGACAGGTCTAAAGAAGCATGATATGAAGAAAATGATGTCCATTTCAGAAGAACAGAATAGCATACTCTGAGTTGTCCTTATTTTAGGATGTCCTGATGTGGCTGTGCCATATGGCTGTGGGCTACACTAGTTCATTTAGCAGACAAGATTTTCTTAGAATTCCGTGGCATTATTTTATATTATTTTATAGTATGAGGAATACAATTGAACAAAGCAGAATAAAATATAAATATTTTCTCCAAACGATTTGAGTGAATGCGCACATGCGGCTATTCTGTGTTGAAAAAAATAAGTGCTCCTATACCGTATGCTTACTTTAGAGTTATTAATGTAACTTTAGTTTTTCTACAAGCGTTGAGCAATATGTTTTGATTTTTAATACATTGTAATGCTGCATGATGAGACTCTAATGATGATTAAAAATATGTCGAGAAGGAGGCGATAAGCTTTGGACAACCGGTCCAGAATGACGAGAACGGTGGTGTTCCCCTGGGCGGGGGGAAGGTCAGTGACAAAGTCCCACCGAGAGGTGAGACCAGGGTCGTTATGGAACCGGCAGGAGAAGGAGCTTTCCATAAGAGAGGTGTCTGGGTGTCTTTGACTGGGCACAGATGGAGCAGGAAGAGACGTAAACCCGGGTGTCCCTAACCAAGGTTGGCCACCAGTACGTCTCAGTCAGGCAGGCGATGGTACGGCTTATCCCAGGATGACCAGACAAAGGCGCCATGTGCGCCCAGGTAAGGAGGCGGTCCGGCACACCCGTGGGCATGTAGGCGCGGTTCTCCGGGCACTGTGCAGGTGCGGGTTCCGTGCGCAGGGCTTGCCATATGTCGGCGTCCACGTCCCACACCACTGGCGCGATAATACCCCAACACACACTGAAGGGAGGATGGGGTCTCCTCTCCCTGCCTTTCCTCGTCATAGAGGCGAGACAGGGCGTTCGCCTACACATTCTTCGAGCCTGGCCTATAGTAAAGCGTGAATTGGAACCTGGCAAAGAATAGAGCCCACCTAGCCTGTCTCGGGTTTAGCCTCTTCGATGCCCTGATGTACTCCAGGTTGCGGTGGTCCATCCACACCAGGAAAGCCAGTGCCTCAACTCCTTCAAAGCCTTCTTGACTGCCAAGATTTCCTGGTCCCCTACATCGTACATCGGTGCGATGGGACAGCACTGCCCTGACTCCTACTTCGGAGGCATCCACCTTGACGATGAAGGAGACTGAGGGGTCGGGATGTGCCAGCAACATCAGTGCAGAGCAGTGGTGAATCGTGCCTTCAGTGTCTCGAACACCCTCTCCGCCTCCGCCGTCCAACGACGCCACTGGAGACCTCCTCCCCTCTCAGCGGGGAGGTAAGAGGCGCGGCCACAGTGCTGGAGGCCCGGATGAACCTCTAGAAATAGTTGGCGAACCCCAGGAATCGCTGGACTGCTCTCACGAAGTTGGGGATGGGCCATGGCCTGACTGCGCTGACGCATTGCTCCTCCATCTCCACTCCCTCCGTGGATATGAGGTAGCCTAAAAAGGGCATGGACCCGTTTAGATTATCATGTCACGCTATATGATGATAGGAGACAGGCGCAGGAATACGTAAGGGGGGATTTTATTTCTCCACCCAAAATAAAGTATGTCATGAAAAAGACAGGGACGAAGCCCAAAACAAACGCCTAGATGGCCGGTGACATAAACGGAATGAGCAGCCCCCCCCGCTGCGGGCCGACACCGGCTTCGGGGATGACCACAGGGACACGGTGCGGGTCGGTCAGGGAGTGACAACTACTCCAGTAGGTTTTTGGGGTATCTGTACTTTAATATTTATATTTTTGACTACTTTTACTTTTACTTCACTACATTCCTTAAGACATTTTGTACTTTTTACTCCATATGTTTTTCTTGACACCCAAAAGTACTCTTTACATTTTGAATGCTTAGCGGGACAGGAAAATAGTCAAATTCACGCACCTATCAACTGAACATCCCTGGTCATCCCGCTGATCTCTCGGACTAACTAAACACACATGCTTAGTTTGTAAATTATGCTGCGTCTGAATGTTGGACTGTGCCCGTGGCTCTCCGTAATTTAAAAAACGAGAAAATAGTGCCATCTGGTTTGCTTAATATAAGGGATTTGAAATGATTTATACATTTACTTTGGATACAAGTATATTTTAAACAATTTTCACCACTGATCACGATTGCGATTATACATGTCATGATTTTATTATAAAGGTGCATTTTTATGGTGAAAATGATCTTCCCCAAACCTGAAAATCATGCGCTGGTTATGTATGCAAATTAGGCTCTAAACCCCTTGTAAAGCAGATTAATGTGCTATGAGTTATTTGGCCAAATTAGTTGTGATACAAACCTTATCAAAACATATAGGCCTATGGGCTAGGCTACATGTGGTGTGTGACTACTATTAGAAAAAGTTGCAAAAAAAGGCAGTTTCTTTTGCTGGGCGTCATTCACAAGTGATAATATATCATTCACAAGTGATAGGCTAATATTGTCACGCATCAGACCATTCTTCATTTAATCTTGTCTTTACATGTACTAAATAATATATGTGTGAAAATTGTTTTGATTTAGAATGGACCACTATCGTGCACCTGTCTCAAAATAGGGGCAGCGGGGAAAACTACATGTCATCTATGCACTTACAGTTGAAGTCGGAAGTTTACATACACCTTAGACAAATACATTTAAACTCAGTTTTTCACAATTACTGACATTTAATCCGAGTAAAAAAATCCCTGTCTTAGGTCAGGTAGGATCACCACTTTATTTTAAGAATGTCAGACTAATAGTAGAGAGATTTATTTCAGCTTTGATTTATTTCATCATATTCCCAGTGAGTCAGAAGTTTACATACACTCAATTAGTTGTCACGGTTTTCTTCTAACTCCTCCTACGAAGAGGTGTAGCAAGGATCGGACCAAAATGCAGCGTGGTAATTTTGATACATGTTTAATAAATGAATAACCACGAACAATACAAAAACCTCAACAGCCTATCTGGTGCCAACAAACACAGAGACAGGAACAATCACCCACGAAACACTCAAGGAATATGGCTGCCTAAATATGGTTCCCAATCAGAGACAACGATAACCACCTGCCTCTGATTGAGAACCATTCAGACAGCCATAGACTATGCTAGATACCTCCACTAAGCCACAAACCCAATACCTAACAAAACCCCAAGACAAAACACACCACAATAAACCCATGTCACACCCTGGCCTGACCAAAATAATAAAGAAAACACCAAATACTAAGACCAGGGCGTGACATTAGTATTTAGTAGCATTGCCTTTAAATTGTTTAACTTGGGTCAAACTTTTCAGGTAGCCTTCCACAAGCTTCGCGCAATAAGTTGGGTGAATTTTAGCCCATTCTTCCTGACAGAGCTGTTGTAACTGAGTCAGGTTTGTAGGCCTCCTTGCTCACACACGCTTTTCAGCTCTGCCACAACTTTTCTATACCATTGAGGTAAGAGCTTTGTGATGGCCACTCCAATACCTTGACTTTGTTGTCCTTAAGCCATTTCGCCACAACTATGGAAGTATGCTTGGGGTCATTGTCCATTTGTAAGACCCATTTACGGCCAAGCTTTAACTTCCTGACTGATGTCCTGAGATGTTGCTTCAATATATCCACATCATTTTCCAGCCTCATGAAGCCATCTATTTTGTGAAGTGCACCAGTACCCTCCTGCAGCAAAGCACCCCCACAACATGATGCTGCCACCCCCATGCTACACAGTTGGGATGGTGTTCTTCGGTTTGCAAGCCTCCCCCTTTTTCCTCCAAACATAACGATGGTCATTACGGCCAAACAGTTCTATTTTTGTTTCATCAGACTAAAGGACATTTCTCCAAATAGTACGATCTTTGTCGCCATGTGTCATGTTTGTCATTTATTATCATGTCTTGTCCCTGTGCTCCCCATTCTATTCGTTTCCCTCTGCTGGTCTTATTAGGTTCTTTCCCTCTTTCTATCCCTCTCTCTCCCCCTCCCTCTCTCGCTCTCTCTTCTCTCTATCGTTCCGTTCCTGCTCCCAGCTGTTCCTATTCCCCTAATCATCATTTAGTCTTCCCACACCTGTTCCCGATCCTTTCCCCTGATTGGAGTCCCTATTTATTCCTTTGTGTTCCGTTCCTGTCCCGTCGGTTCCTTGTTTAGTATTCACCATGCTGTGATTGCGTTTCGCCCTGTCCTGTCGTGTTTTTGCTGTGATTGTGTATCGCCCTGTCCTGTCGTGTTTTTTGCCTTCATCAGATGCTGCGTGTGAGCAGGTGTCTCTGTCAACTACGGCCTGCGCCTACCCGAAGCGACCTGCAGTCTGTGGCCGCTTCTCCAGTGATTTCCCTCTACAGACTAGAGGATTTCTGTTATTCCCTGTTTGGACTTAAATAAACTCTGTTTCTGTTAAGTCGCTTTTGGGTCCTCTTCACCTGCATGACAGAAGGAACCGACCAAGGAATGGACCCAGCGACTTCAGACGCTCGTTACACTGCCGTCAAGATCCAAGGAGCCATGCTCGGCAGACACGAGCAGGAATTGTCTGCTGCTCGCCATGCCGTGGAGAACCTGGCCGCTCAGGTTTCCGACCTCTCTGGACAGTTCCAGAGTCTACGTCTCGTGCCACCTGTTACTTCCTGGCCTGCCGAGCCTCCAGAACCTAGGGTTAATAACCCACCTTGCTACTCCGGGCAGCCCACTGAGTGCCGCTCCTTTCTCACGCAGTGTGAGATTGTGTTCTCTCTCCAACCCAACACATACTCTAGAGAGAGAGCTCGGGTTGCTTACGTCATTTCACTCCTTACTGGCCGGGCTCGAGAATGGGGCACAGCTATCTGGGAGGCAAGGGCTGATTGCTCTAACAAGTTCCAGAACTTTAAAGAGGAGATGATTCGGGTTTTTGACCGTTCAGTTTTTGGTAGGGAGGCTTCTAGGGCCCTGGCTTCCTTATGCCAAGGTGAACGGTCCATAACGGATTATTCTATTGAGTTTCGCACTCTTGCTGCCTCTAGTGAGTGGAACGAGCCGGCGCTGCTCGCTCGTTTTCTGGAGGGACTCCACGCAGTGGTTAAGGATGAGATTCTCTCCCGGGAGGTTCCTTCAGATGTGGACTCTTTGATTGCTCTCGCCATCCGCATAGAACGACGGGTAGATATTCGTCACCGGGCTCGTGGAAGAGAGCTCGCATCAACGGTGTTTCCCTGCTCCGCATCGCAACCATCTCCCTCCTCTGGCTTTGAGACTGAGCCCATGCAGCTGGGAGGGATTCGCATCTCGACTAAGGAGAGGGAACGGAGGATCACCAACCGCCTGTGCCTCTATTGCGGAGTTGCTGGACATTTTGTTAATTCATGTCCAGTAAGAGGCCAGAGCCCATCAGTAAGCGGAGGGCTACTGGTGAGCGCTACTACTCTGGTCTCTTCATCTAGATCTTGTACTACTATGTCGGTCCATCTACGCTGGACCGGTTCGGGTGCTACATGCAGTGCCTTGATTGACTCTGGGGCTGAGGGTTGTTTCATGGACGAAGCATGGGTTCGGAAACATAACATTCCTTTCAGACCGTTAGACAAGCCTACGCCCATGTTTGCCTTAGATGGTAGTCATCTTCCCAGTATCAAATTTGAGACACTACCTTTAACTCTCACAGTATCTGGTAACCACAGTGAGACTATTTCTTTTTTGATTTTCCGTTCACCGTTTACACCTGTTGTTTTGGGTCATCCCTGGCTAGTATGTCATAATCCTTCTATTAATTGGTCTAGTAATTCTATCCTATCCTGGAACGTTTCTTGTCATGTGAAGTGTTTAATGTCTGCCATCCCTCCCGTTTCTTCTGTCCCTACTTCTCAGGAGGAACCTGGCGATTTGACAGGAGTGCCGGAGGAATATCATGATCTGCGCACGGTCTTCAGTCGGTCCCGAGCCAACTCCCTTCCTCCTCACCGGTCGTATGATTGTAGTATTGATCTCCTTCCGGGGACCACTCCTCCTCGAGGTAGACTATACTCTCTGTCGGCTCCCGAACGTAAGGCTCTCGAGGATTATTTGTCTGTGTCTCTTGACGCCGGTACCATAGTGCCTTCTTCTTCTCCGGCCGGGGCGGGGTTCTTTTTGTTAAGAAGAAGGACGGTACTCTGCGCCCCTGCGTGGATTATCGAGGGCTGAATGACATAACGGTTAAGAATCGTTATCCGCTTCCCCTTATGTCATCAGTCTTCGAGATTCTGCAGGGAGCCAGGTGCTTTACTAAGTTGGACCTTCGTAACGCTTACCATCTCGTGCGCATCAGAGAGGGGGACGAGTGGAAAACGGCGTTTAACACTCCGTTAGGGCATTTTGAGTACCGGGTTCTGCCACTCGGTCTCGCCAATGCGCCAGCTGTTTTTCAGGCATTAGTTAATGATGTTCTGAGAGACATGCTGAACATCTTTGTTTTTGTCTATCTTGACGATATCCTGATTTTTTCTCCGTCACTCGAGATTCATGTTCAGCACGTTCGACGTGTTCTACAGCGCCTTTTAGAGAATTGTCTCTACGTAAAGGCTGAGAAGTGCTCTTTTCATGTCTCCTCCGTTACTTTTCTCGGTTCCGTTATTTCCGCTGAAGGCATTCAGATGGATTCCGCTAAGGTCCAAGCTGTCAGTGATTGGCCCGTTCCAAGGTCACGTGTCGAGTTGCAGCGCTTTTTTTAAGAATCGGCGTTTCATTCGTAATTTCGGTCAAGTTGCTGCCCCTCTCACAGCTCTTACTTCTGTCAAGACGTGTTTTAAGTGGTCCGGTTCCGCCCAGGGAGCTTTTGATCTTCTAAAAGAACGTTTTACGTCCGCTCCTATCCTCGTTACTCCTGACGTCACTAGACAATTCATTGTCGAGGTTGACGCTTCAGAGGTAGGCGTGGGAGCCATTCTATCCCAGCGCTTCCAGTCTGACGATAAGGTTCATCCTTGCGCTTATTTTTCTCATCGCCTGTCGCCATCTGAGCGCAACTATGATGTGGGTAACCGTGAACTGCTCGCCATCCGCTTAGCCCTAGGCGAATGGCGACAGTGGTTGGAGGGGGCGACGTTCCTTTTGTCGTTTGGACAGACCATAAGAACCTTGAGTACATCCGTTCTGCCAAACGACTTAATGCCCGTCAAGCTCGTTGGGCGTTGTTTTTCGCTCGTTTCGAGTTTGTGATTTCTTACCGTCCGGGTAGCAAGAACACCAAGCCTGATGCCTTATCCCGTCTGTTTAGTTCTTCTGTGGCTTCTACTGATCCCGAGGGGATTCTTCCTTATGGGCGTGTTGTCGGGTTAACAGTCTGGGGAATTGAAAGACAGGTTAAGCAAGCACTCACGCACACTGCACGCCGCGCGCTTGTCCTAGTAACCTCCTTTTCGTTCCTGTTTCCACTCGTCTGGCTGTTCTTCAGTGGGCTCACTCTGCCAAGTTAGCTGGTCATCCCGGTGTTCGAGGCACTCTTGCGTCTATTCGCCAGCGCTTTTGGTGGCCGACTCAGGAGCGTGACACGCGCCGTTTCGTGGCTGCTTGTTCGGACTGCGCGCAGACTAAGTCGGGTAACTCTCCTCCTGCCGGTCGTCTCAGACCGCTCCCCATTCCTTTCGACCATGGTCTCACATCGCCTTAGACTTCATTACCGGTCTGCCTTTGTCTGCGGGGAAGACTGTGAGAGCCGCCAATAAACGCAGGATTAAGAGTCCAAGGTATTGTTGCGGCCAGAGAGTGTGGCTTTCCACTCGCAACCTTCCTCTTACGACAGCTTCTCGTAAGTTGACTGTTCATTGGTCCGTTCCGTGTCTCCCAGGTCGTCAATCCCAACGCTGTGCGACTGCTTCTTCCGCGACATCTTCGCTCGCGTCCATCCTGTCTTCCATGTCTCCTGTGTTAAGCCCTTTCTTCGCACCCCCGTTCGTCTTCCCTCCCCCTCCCGTCCTTGTCGAGAGCGCACCTATTTACAAGGTACATAAGATCATGGACATGCGTTCTCGGGACGGGGTCACCAATACTTAGTGGATTGGGAGGGTTACGGTCCTGAGGAGAGGAGTTGGGTTCCGTCTCGGGACGTGCTGGACCGTTCACTCATCGATGATTTCCTCCGTTGCCGCCAGGATTCCTCTCGAGTGCGCCAGGAGGCGCTCGGTGAGTGGGGGTACTGTCATGTTTGTCATTTATTATCATGTCTTGTCCCTGTGCTCCCCATTCTATTCGTTTCCCTCTGCTGGTCTTATTAGGTTCTTTCCCTCTTTCTATCCCTCTCTCTCCCCTCCCTCTCTCGCTCTCTCTCTCTCTATCGTTCCGTTCCTGCTCCCAGCTGTTCCTATTCCCCTAATCATCATTTAGTCTTCCCACACCTGTTCCCGATCCTTTCCCCTGATTGGAGTCCCTATTTATTCCTTTGTGTTCCGTTCCTGTCCCGTCGGTTCCTTGTTTAGTATTCACCATGCTGTGATTGCGTTTCGCCCTGTCCTGTCGTGTTTTTGCTGTGATTGTGTATCGCCCTGTCCTGTCGTGTTTTTTGCCTTCATCAGATGCTGCGTGTGAGCAGGTGTCTCTGTCAACTACGGCCTGCGCCTACCCGAAGCGACCTGCAGTCTGTGGCCGCTTCTCCAGTGATTTCCCCTCTACAGACTAGAGGATTTCTGTTATTCCCTGTTTGGACTTAAATAAACTCTGTTTCTGTTAAGTCGCTTTTGGGTCCTCTTTCACCTGCATGACACCATGTGCTGGCTTTTTTATGGCGGTTTTGGAGTAGTGGCTCTTTCCTTGCTGAGCGGCCTTTCAGGTTATGTCGATATAGGACTCGTTTCACTGTGGATATAGATACTTTTGTACCTGTTTCCTCCAGCATCTTCACAAGGTCCTTTGCTGTTGTTCTGGGATTGATTTGCACTTTTCTCCTCAAAGTACATTCATTCATATCTAGGAAACAGAACGCGTCTCCTTCCTGAGCGGTATGACTGCTGCGTGGTCCCATGGTGTTTATACTTGCGTACTGTTGTTTGTACAGATGAACGTGGTACCTTCACACGGAACCCAAACTGGCTGTGTGCGTGCACTATTGTGCATACATTTATTTTGTCCCCCTACACCAAACGAGATCACGAAACGCAGGTTAAAATATCAAAACAATTTCTGAACCAATGACATTAATTTGGGGACAGGTCGAAAAGCATTAAACATGTATGGCAATTTAGCTAGTTATCTTGCACTTGATAGCTAATTTGTCCTATTTAGATAGCTTGCTGTTGCTGGCTAATTTGTCCTGGGACATAAACATTGAGTTGTTATTTTACCTGATATGCACAAGGTCTTCTACTCCGACAATCAATCCACACATAAAACGGCCAACCAAATCGTTTCTAGTCATCTCTCCTCCTTCCAGGCTTTTTCATATTTGAACTTATATGGTGATTGGCATCTACACTTTTACCACGACAACCGGCAAACATTTTGACTTTCAATCACCCACGTTGGTATAACCAATGAGGAGATAGCACGTGGGTACCTGCTTCTATAAACCAATGAGAAGATGGGAGAGGCAGGACTTTCAGTGCGATCTGCATCAGAAATAGAAAGGAGTTCTATTTTAGCCCTTGGCAAAGCAGACGCTCATTGGCGCGTGCGAGCAGTGTGGGTGCAATAATTGAATAACATGGATTTCTAACTTTATTTTGCGACGCTCGTGCAAGTGACGTGTCCGGTCTGGTCAGCATGTCAGGCGTTTGGAAATTGTTCCCAAGGATGAACCAGACTTGTGGTCTACATTTTCTTCTGAGGTCTTGGCTGATTTCTTTTGATTCTCCTATGATGTCAAGCCAAGAGGCACTGAGTTTGAATGTAGGCCTTGAAATACATCCACAGGTACACCTCAAATTATGTCATTTAGCCCATCAGAAGCTTTTAAAGCAATGTCATCATGTTCTGGAATTTTCCAAGCTGTTTAAAGGCACAGTCAACTTAGTGTATGTAAACTTCTGACCCTACTGGAATTGTGATACAGTGAATTATAAGTGAAATCATCTGTCTGTAAACAATTGTTGGAAAAACGACTTGTTTTATGCACAAAGTAGATGTCCTACCCGACTTGCCAAACCTATAGTTTGTTAACATGAAATTTGTGTGGTTCATTTCCTGTGGTTCATTTTCATGCCTATAGAAATGTTGCGCAACAGAAGCTCATGGGCTCTCATTATGTGTTTGATTAGTTTTTCGATTACATTTGCATTGATGTCAGATTGATTAGAGGGACAATAGAGTGCTGAGTACCAGCTTGCAAGTTTGATAGGCTACTAATGGCAATCAGCGGCATCAGAGCTTGGAGAAGCCTAGTTACCGTGACTAAACGGTGTGGCGGTAATACGGTCACCGCAACAGCCCTACTCATGGTCATTCATTGTTTCTGTCAATTCTTAATTCTCTCTTTTCATACTGTACTTAGACTCCTGCTTAAATGACCAGTTCTGAGAGTAGCAGTACATCCGTATCCCAAACCTGTAACTTTTGACAGTGTTCCATCCACCATCATGCAACTTATCTCAACATGAATTTGCCATCTGTTCCTCTTGGACATCTTACCACAAGCCATTTACCACTGTGCTACTCTTCACCATTGTTCAACGATAATGAATGGTCCATTATTGACCCCGTACTCTGCCAACAGAGTAGTGTTATTCGTTTATTGGCCATTTCAGTTTGGGGCATTGAAGACTGGCAGGGGTTGGAGAGAGATCGAAAGGACGGAGGCTGCATGCCATCATTTTGTCTCGTAAAAAAGAGACACCGTCACGGATCCATCCATGCATCACTCTTCTCAGCGAAACATCAGCCGAGAGCCATTAAGCACACCGCCAGTGCTTTACAGCCCATATCTGCCCCGCAGTGTTGATCACAGCTCTGAATCAAAGAAAGGGTGTGCACACTGTGGTTCTTATAACTGAACCAATGGGTTCTGCTGATCAAAAGCCAAAACTTACAGCCATTAGGCCAAGCAGAATCTGTTTTAAGACAGCTATCTGCTTTCTTATCCGACATCTCGTTTTTGGCTTTGTGCTCAACGCTTAGATGTTTGATTGTATCATTCTCTATGAACTTTCTCCTAGAATTATCCTCTCTTCTGGGGCATCTTCTTTTCATTATACTGCATCATTACTGTTGATGAGGTTTAGTGAGACAAAGTAACTAATTGGCAAGAAATATAGAAAGGAAGGTGTCATAACCAGCCATATAAACAACGCAATATATGTCACAACAGATGTACATATATGTGTCATGGCAGCGTTATGACCAATATTATGGCAGGTTATGACAAGTTACGTCAGCTGTTATGACATATTATGACGTGATTATGACCGTGTTATGACACCGGGTGTCAAGTAAAGTGTTACCGAATTGAGAAATACCAAGGGCATCATCCTTTGTGGTTTCTAATGAATATTGGAGGTGGAAATGTCATGGATCTCCAAGAGTCAGTCATTTGTAGGTGCATTGTAAGATAATCATTTTCACTGCGAGAATGAATCGCTTTGAGTCACAGTTGGAGGTTTTTACAGAGCAGCCTCGGTACAGTAAAGTCAAAACAAATTTGAGAAATACATGTTTCTCCGCTGGTAGCTACGCTACAGTATATTCATCACCAGTGATCAAGCACTCAATGTTCCAGGAGGTTGGCATAGTAGTCTGTGAAACACAGAGATGGTTGGCAGGCCAGGCTCCTCCACCATCTATCAGCTACAATATCAAGTGCTGTGATTTATTGGGGGTGAAAGCCGGAGCAGTCTTCAAACAAAAGCAATAACTCTGTGCTTCCGGAAGGCTCCGGGCTTTGCTGGCAAGCAACCGACAACCGAACGACTGTCTTTTTCACTTTTTTTCTTCACAAACCCAAACGTGTCTGGGCCGCTGTTGTATCCTCACGCCTTGCCGTGCTCAAAGTTGATCATTGCGGCCCCGGTAGATGGCTTATTTCCGTTTCCTCCGGCGTTCGCCAGTCTGAAAGGCCTCCCAGGAACAGATTAGCCATCCAATAACGGTGGAGCATCCACCTCAGCGGCAGCAGGTGCTCCCCTGAGTGAATGCTGATGAGGCTGCTACCATGCAGAGCGGGTAGGCCCCAGAGCGAGACGGAGGATGAGACGTAGGAAAGGAGGGGTGACAGCAGGTGGCCAGCCCTGCCTGTTCTGTTTACCTGTGTCTCAGCTGGTGCATGCTATCGAACAGGGATGGTCAACTGGGCCCCCCTTTTGTAGGCCCGTGGACCAATACATTGTTTAAATAACTGGAACTCAATCGGGGTCACAGCTTACTGTGGAGAGGTAGAATAATAGAATACACAAGTTGCAATTTCGAAATTTGGTTGTGTGTCAGCAGTCACTCAATTAGCCCATGTCAGCTAAACAAATGTGATTGGTAAATGAGTCTAGCGGCCAGCTATCTAAACGTGTACTAAGCATGGGGGTGGGGCCCATCGATCATCAGTTATCATATTAAAAACTGTAAACATGATGAGTTCGGTTTTTTTTTTTTTGTGGCCCCCACCCCCATCAATGTTGCCCATGCCTACGATAGAAGATAGGGAAACCATTCGCTTACGTGAAGGGGAATAGCACATCTCCCACACCGATGACATATTGCATGTATGACAACTCTGGCCACAGTTATCGAGTTACAGTTATCACTTATCAAGACAACTCTAATGTAGCGTTGCCAGCCTCGTAAAAGGCCAGCAGAAGCAAAGTCTACTGTCTCTTCTGTAACACAATAATATTCAGTCTACAATATGACGCAGGAACAAACAGAAACCATTGGAGCTCATTTTCCTTTATATTGGTATGTATTTTCTGATAGTAAAAGAAAGCTTGATTAATTTATGAATGTACGCATTCAGTATGTTTATCACACAGTAAATAAGTAATAGCTACACTTCGTCCTCACAGCAATAAAATGTGCTCCTCAACCTTCAAAATCTTGACTTGGAGGCATCTGGATAAGACAGTTGGCAAATGGAGTCAAATCACTTTCTGTAGCAGAGGAAGTTCATCATCTCCTCACAGTCCCTAACTCCCCAGTACTCTTCTTCTTTGGCCAGGGTCCCACAGTGGTAACTGCCTGGGCACTGGGGCAGCATTCCCCCGGTCCCTAGCCCGGCCTTGTACTCCAGAGCATCCCCGTTCACCCACAGCCAGTAGCCGGCATGGAAGCGCAGGCCCGTCCACAAGTGGTCCGTCTGGGCACCCTTCATCTTGCTCTGGGCCTGGAGCTGCTCTGTCACAGAGAGTAGGCTGGGGAGGTCTGCGTGGTGATTCCTGCAGTGCTTCAGAGCCTCCAACCACATCTTATTCTCCTGAACCAGGATCAGCTCACACTCTCCTCCATAGCAGATGAAAGTGTGTTCGTTATCGCATGACTTGTCAATCCATACATTATCAAGCACATTGGCGCAGGTCTCAGATTTACCTTTGTTTGTTTTTTTTCCCCCAAAGCCTGAACTCTGAGTCCTCCCCTCCTGACCACTTCCACCCAATTGGGTCATTGTCATCTCTGTACAGACCAATCCACGTCACTTGCTCCATTTCTTTAATGTTAAAGACCAGCTCTGCCTCTTCCTGGTTGCTGATGAATGGCAGGTCAGTATAGTGCTCTCGGCAGTACTATTGAGTGTCGTGCCAGGTCAATATTTTATGCAGTGACGAGGAGCCCAGTGAAACTGCTCTTCCTCTGCATGATGACCCAGTGCTCAGTCAATGTGGTGTGGAACTGAGCTGACCCTGCTGCTGCTCTTCCATCTGCTCCATCTACCTGGCCCCACCCACCTGGAAACCCAGCCCACCAATCATATGGCTTCCTTTCCTCATCTGAACATACCATTGCTTCTTGTGTCCACCACCCTATCTCTGTCCAAGCGGGTCATTGCTCTTACCTCTAACCCCCTACATTAGGTACATATCCGCTTGCCCTCTCAGGCAAATAGTAGCCATGCAAAACTCCTCACTTCTTCACAGCAAAACAGAAGGCAGGATAGGGCTGCATTCCAACATGAATTGGCTGACCCACATGTTTTCACCAAGGTCCTTGTGTCTTGTACTGTACAGGGTACTTCACCCTGCCTCCAGACCTGCTGTTGCATTATTGTAGTAATTTTACTGTGATATTATTGTCCCCAACGATGAAATCGTGGAGGGGACTGTGGATCTGTCCCCGTCCGTTAGTACGTTCCTACGATGGTCACACGCAATATCTTAGACAGCACTGACCCGATTTTGATCCAGCATTCACAAAATGACACTGTTTGGCCAGATGGTATCGCTATAACCAGAGATTGAAAATGATACATTTCAAAGGTCATACCTAAAACAACATGGCTGCTATTGATCAATAAACATTCACGTGGTTTGTGTGTAACAAAATTTGGTCCACACGTTGCAAACACTGTCAAGACCCAACATCGACCACACGGTGGCGCTATAACAGGCAGATGTTTATATCTCTTGAGCTGTTTGACTCACCGTTATGAAATTTGGCACACATACTCAGGGTTATGAGTCTAGCTAACCAACACAATATATCAGACATCACTTTCCTGATTTCAACCAAACTTGGGTGAATGATGCGTCTTGCCATAGAGATCTGTAATTTACAAAATCACTCTGATTGGTCCAAGAGGGGCGCTGCATCATTCGTGGAGGGCGACATGTTTAGTGTTGCCTTGTTATATGGTTGCCTTATGTTGGTACAAGGTGCCAGAGGGTGTGTCATTAGAGGACAGTGTGAGCAATGGGATGGTGGGGTGAAAAGCAGATGAGAAATATTGTTGTTGAATGTACAGCAGCCTGGCGTTGAGGTTATTGTGTCATACATCCTCAGTTGTGAGAGGATGGTTTCATTCCAGGGACTGGAAGTAGGTGTGTCCAAACATTACTAATCAAACGTTTCGACACACCTACTTATCCAGGGTTTTTGCTTTATTTTTACTATTTTCTACATTGTAGAATAATAATGAAGATATCAAAACTATGAAACAACTCATATGGAATCAATTAGTAACCAAAAAAAGTGTTTGTCAGAGTCTATCTGTCATGTTTGTCATTTATTATCATGTCTTGTCCCTGTGCTCCCCATGCTATTCGTTTCCCTCTGCTGGTCTTATTTGGTTCTTTCCCTCCTTCTATCCCTCTCTCTCCCCCTCCCTCTCTCACTCTCTCGCTCTCTCTTCTCTCTATCGTTCCGTTCCTGCTCCCAGCTGTTCCTATTCCCCTAATCATCATTTAGTCTTCCCACACCTGTTCCCGATCCTTTCCCTGATTAGAGTCCCTATTTATTCCTTTGTGATCCGTTCCTGTCCCGTCGGTTCCTTGTTTTGTATTCACCATGCTGTGATTGTGTTTCGCCCTGTCCTGTCGTGTTTTTGCCTTCATCAGATGCTGCGTGTGAGCAGGTGGCTCTATCAACTACGGCCTGCGCCTACCCGAAGCGACCTGCAGTCTGTGGCCGCTTCTCTAGTTATTCCCTCTACAGACTAGAGGATTTTTGTTATTCCCTGTTTGGATTTAAATAAACTCTGTTTCTGTTAAGTCGCTTTTGGGTCCTCTTTCACCTGCATGACAGAAGGAACCGACCAAGGAATGGACCCAGCGACTTCAGACGCTCGTTACACTGCCGTCGAGATCCAAGGAGCCATGCTCGGCAGACACGAGCAGGAATTGTCTGCTGCTCGCCATGCCGTGGAGAACCTGGCCGCTCAGGTTTCCGACCTCTCTGGACAGTTCCAGAGTCTACGTCTCGTGCCACCTGTTACTTCCTGGCCTGCCGAGCCTCCAGAACCTAGGGTTAATAACCCACCTTGCTACTCCGGGCAGCCCACTGAGTGCCGCTCCTTTCTCACGCAGTGTGAGATTGTGTTCTCTCTCCAACCCAACACATACTCTAGAGAGAGAGCTCGGGTTGCTTACGTCATTTCACTCCTTACTGGCCGGGCTCGAGAATGGGGCACAGCTATCTGGGAGGCAAGGGCTGATTGCTCTAACAAATTCCAGAACTTTAAAGAGGAGATGATTCGGGTTTTTGACCGTTCAGTTTTTGGTGGGGAGGCTTCTAGGGCCCTGGCTTCCTTATGCCAAGGTGAACGGTCCATAACGGATTATTCCATTGAGTTTCGCACTCTTGCTGCCTCTAGTGAGTGGAACAAGCCGGCGCTGCTCGCTCGTTTTCTGGAGGGACTCCACGCAGTGGTTAAGGATGAGATTCTCTCCCGGGAGGTTCCTTCAGATGTGGACTCTTTGATTGCTCTCGCCATCCGCATAGAACGACGGGTAGATCTTCGTCACCGGGCTCGTGGAAGAGAGCTCGCATCAACGGTGTTTCCCTGCTCCGCATCGCAACCATCTCCCTCCTCTGGCTTTGAGACTGAGCCCATGCAGCTGGGAGGGATTCGCATCTCGAATAAGGAGAGGGAACGGAGGATCACCAACCGCCTGTGCCTCTATTGCGGAGTTGCTGGACATTTTGTTAATTCATGTCCAGTAAAAGCCAGAGCTCATCTGTAAGCGGAGGGCTACAGGTGAGCGCAACTACTCAAGTCTCTCCATCAAGGTCCTGTACTACTTTGTCGGTCCACCTACGCTGGACCGGTTCGGGTGCTACATGTAGTGCCTTGATAGACTCTGGGGCTGAGGGTTGTTTCATGGACGAAGCATGGGTTCGGAAACATGACATTCCTTTCAGAGAGTTAGATAAGCCTACGCCCATGTTCGCCTTAGATGGTAGTCATCTTCCCAGTATCAGATTTGAGACACTACCTTTAACCCTCACAGTATCTGGTAACCACAGTGAGACTATTTCTTTTTTGATTTTCCGTTCACCGTTTACACCTGTTGTTTTGGGTCATCCCTGGCTAGTATGTCATAATCCTTCTATTAATTGGTCTAGTAATTCTATCCTATCCTGGAACGTTTCTTGTCATGTGAAGTGTTTAATGTCTGCCATCCCTCCCGTTTCTTCTGTCCCTACTTCTCAGGAGGAACCTGGCGATTTGACAGGAGTGCCGGAGGAATATCATGATCTGCGCACGGTCTTCAGTCGGTCCCGAGCCAACTCCCTTCCTCCTCACCGGTCGTATGATTGTAGTATTGATCTCCTTCCGGGGACCACTCCTCCTCGAGGTAGACTATACTCTCTGTCGGCTCCCGAACGTAAGGCTCTCGAGGATTATTTGTCTGTGTCTCTTGACGCCGGTACCATAGTGCCTTCTTCTTCTCCGGCCGGGGCGGGGTTCTTTTTGTTAAGAAGAAGGACGGTACTCTGCGCCCTGCGTGATTATCGAGGGCTGAATGACATAACGGTTAAGAATCGTTATCCGCTTCCCCTTATGTCATCAGCCTTCGAGATTCTGCAGGGAGCCAGGTGCTTTACTAAGTTGGACCTTCGTAACGCTTACCATCTCGTGCGCATCAGAGAGGGGGACGAGTGGAAAACGGCGTTTAACACTCCGTTAGGGCATTTTGAGTACCGGGTTCTGCCGTTCGGTCTCGCCAATGCGCCAGCTGTTTTTCAGGCATTAGTTAATGATGTTCTGAGAGACATGCTGAACATTTTTGTTTTTGTCTATCTTGACGATATCCTGATTTTTTCTCCGTCACTCGAGATTCATGTTCAGCACGTTCGACGTGTTCTACAGCGCCTTTTAGAGAATTGTCTCTACGTAAAGGCTGAGAAGTGCTCTTTTCATGTCTCCTCCGTTACTTTTCTCGGTTCCGTTATTTCCGCTGAAGGCATTCAGATGGATTCCGCTAAGGTCCAAGCTGTCAGTGATTGGCCCGTTCCAAGGTCACGTGTCGAGTTGCAGCGCTTTTTAGGTTTCGCTAATTTCTATCGGCGTTTCATTCGTAATTTCGGTCAAGTTGCTGCCCCTCTCACAGCTCTTACTTCTGTCAAGACGTGTTTTAAGTGGTCCGGTTCCGCCCAGGAGCTTTTGATCTTCTAAAAGAACGTTTTACGTCCGCTCCTATCCTCGTTACTCCTGACGTCACTAGACAATTCATTGTCGAGGTTGACGCTTCAGAGGTAGGCGTGGGAGCCATTCTATCCCAGCGCTTCCAGTCTGACGATAAGGTTCATCCTTGCGCTTATTTTTCTCATCGCCTGTCGCCATCTGAGCGCAACTATGATGTGGGTAACCGTGAACTGCTCGCCATCCGCTTAGCCCTAGGCGAATGGCGACAGTGGTTGGAGGGGGCGACCGTTCCTTTTGTCGTTTGGACAGACCATAAGAACCTTGAGTACATCCGTTCTGCCAAACGACTTAATGCCCGTCAAGCTCGTTGGGCGTTGTTTTTCGCTCGTTTCGAGTTTGTGATTTCTTACCGTCCGGGTAGCAAGAACACCAAGCCTGATGCCTTATCCCGTCTGTTTAGTTCTTCTGTGGCTTCTACTGATCCCGAGGGGATTCTTCCTTATGGGCGTGTTGTCGGGTTAACAGTCTGGGAATTGAAAGACAGGTTAAGCAAGCACTCACGCACACTCGCCGCGCGCTTGTCCTAGTAACCTCCTTTTCGTTCCTGTTTCCACTCGTCTGGCTGTTCTTCAGTGGGCTCACTCTGCCAAGTTAGCTGGTCATCCCGGTGTTCGAGGCACTCTTGCGTCTATTCGCCAGCGCTTTTGGTGGCCGACTCAGGAGCGTGACACGCGCCGTTTCGTGGCTGCTTGTTCGGACTGCGCGCAGACTAAGTCGGGTAACTCTCCTCCTGCCGGTCGTCTCAGACCGCTCCCCATTCCTTCTCGACCATGGTCTCACATTGCCTTAGACTTCATTACCGGTCTGCCTTTGTCTGCGGGGAAGACTGTGATTCTGACGGTTGTCGATAGGTTCTCTAAGGCGGCACATTTCATTCCCTCGCTAAACTTCCTTCCGCTAAGGAGACGGCACAAATCATTATTGAGAATGTATTCAGAATTCATGGCCTCCCGTTAGACGCCGTTTCAGACAGAGGCCCGCAATTCACGTCACAGTTTTGGAGGGAGTTCTGTCGTTTGATTGGTGCGTCCGTCAGTCTCTCTTCCGGGTTTCATCCCCAGTCTAACGGTCAAGCAGAGAGGGCCAATCAGACGATTGGTCGCATACTACGCAGCCTTTCTTTCAGAAACCCTGCGTCTTGGGCAGAACAGCTCCCCTGGGCAGAATACGCTCACAATTCGCTTCCTTCGTCTGCTACCGGGTTATCTCCGTTTCAGAGTAGTCTGGGTTACCAGCCTCCTCTGTTCTCATCCCAGCTTGCCGAGTCCAGCGTTCCCTCCGCTCAAGCGTTTGTCCAACGTTGTGAGCGCACCTGGAGGAGGGTGAGGTCTGCACTTTGCCGTTACAGGGCACAGACGGTGAGAGCCGCCAATAAACGCAGGATTAAGAGTCCAAGGTATTGTTGCGGCCAGAGAGTGTGGCTTTCCACTCGCAACCTTCCTCTTACGACAGCTTCTCGTAAGTTGACTCCGCGGTTCATTGGTCCGTTCCGTGTCTCCCAGGTCGTCAATCCTGTCGCTGTGCGACTGCTTCTTCCGCGACATCTTCGTCGCGTCCATCCTGTCTTCCATGTCTCCTGTGTTAAGCCCTTTCTTCGCACCCCCGTTCGTCTTCCCTCCCCCTCCCGTCCTTGTCGAGAGCGCACCTATTTACAAGGTACATAAGATCATGGACATGCGTTCTCGGGGACGGGGTCACCAATACCTAGTGGATTGGGAGGGTTACGGTCCTGAGGAGAGGAGTTGGGTTCCGTCTCGGGACGTGCTGGACCGTTCACTCATCGATGATTTCCTCCGTTGCCGCCAGGATTCCTCCTCGAGTGCGCCAGGAGGCGCTCGGTGAGTGGGGGGTACTGTCATGTTTGTCATTTATTATCATGTCTTGTCCCTGTGCTCCCCATGCTATTCGTTTCCCTCTGCTGGTCTTATTTGGTTCTTTCCCTCCTTCTATCCCTCTCTCTCCCCCTCCCTCTCTCACTCTCTCGCTCTCTCTTCTCTCTATCGTTCCGTTCCTGCTCCCAGCTGTTCCTATTCCCCTAATCATCATTTAGTCTTCCCACACCTGTTCCCGATCCTTTCCCCTGATTAGAGTCCCTATTTATTCCTTTGTGATCCGTTCCTGTCCCGTCGGTTCCTTGTTTTGTATTCACCATGCTGTGATTGTGTTTCGCCCTGTCCTGTCGTGTTTTTTTGCCTTCATCAGATGCTGCGTGTGAGCAGGTGGCTCTATCAACTACGGCCTGCGCCTACCCGAAGCGACCTGCAGTCTGTGGCCGCTTCTCTAGTTATTCCCCTCTACAGACTAGAGGATTTTTGTTATTCCCTGTTTGGATTTAAATAAACTCTGTTTCTGTTAAGTCGCTTTTGGGTCCTCTTTCACCTGCATGACACTATCTAGAAGATATAGAAGGAGTCAGGCGCAGGAGACAGGTAAGAGTAACAAACACTGATTTACTCAATCCAAAATCCCGTTCCAAACAAGGACAAAACAGGACTCAAAATCCAACACACTTGAATACACGAAAGACAATCACGCACAAAACAGAAAGGGAAACCAGAGGGTTAAATAAGGAACATAATTATGAGATGGGAACCAGGTGTGTAAACAGACAAAACAAAAGGAAAAATTAAACATGGATCGGTGGCGGCTAGAAAGCCGGTGACGTCGACCGCCGAACGAACAAGGGGAGGGAACAACTTCGGTGGAAGTCGTGACTGTGTTAAATAAATCAAAATATATTTGACATTCTTCAAAGTAGCCACCCTTTGCCTTGATGACAGTTTTGCACACTCTTGTCATTCTCTCAACCAGCTTCATGAGGAATGCTTTTCCAACAGTCTTGAAGGAGTTCCCACATATGCTGAGCACTTGTTGGCTGCTTTTCCTTCACTCTGCAGTCTAACTCATCCCAAACCATCTCAACTGGGTTGAGGTCGGATGAATGTGGAAGCCAGGTCATCTGCAGCACTCCATCGCTCCCCTTTGTCAAATTGCCCTTACACAGCCTGGAGGTGTGTTTTGGGTCATTATCCTGTTGAAAAATAAGTGATAGTCCCACTAAGTGCAAACCAGATGAGATGGTGTATCGCTGCAGAATGCTGTGGTAGCCATGCTGGTTAAGTGTCTTGAATTCTAAATAAATCACAGACAGTGTCAGCAGCAAAGCACCCCCACACCATCACACCTTCTACTCCATGCTTCACGGTGGGAACCACACCTGCGGAGATCATCTTTTCACCTACTCTGCGTCTCTACAATACACGGTGGTTGGAAACAAAAATCTAAGGCCAAAGAACAGATTGCTTGTGTTTCTTGGCCCAAGCAAGTCTAGTCTTCTTAATGGTGTCCTTTAGTAGTGGTTTCTTTGCAGCAATTTGACCTTGAAGGCCTGATTCATGCAGTCTCCTCTGAACAGTTGATGTTGAGATGTGTCTGTTACTTGAACTCTGTGAAGCATTTATTTGGGCTGCAATTTATGAGGCTGGTAACTAATGAACTTATCCTCTGCAGCAGAGGTAACTCTGGGTCTTCCTTTCCTGTGGCGGTCCTCATGAATGCCAGTTGCATCATAACGCTCGATAGTTTGCGACTGCACTTGAAGAAACTTTCAAAGTTCTTGAAATGTTCCGTATTGACTGACCTTCATGTCTTAAAGCAGTGGTCACCAAACTACGGACCGCGGGCCGGATACGGCCCGTCAGCACATTTGGCCCGGCCCTCTGAACAATACCAGAGACGCTATCAAATTTTTTTCCTATTTGGCCTCCAGAAAAAAAATCCTAGGCCCGGCCCTGTCAAAGAGAGAACAGAATAATGGCGAAAAGGTTAGGTAAGAGAAATTGATTCAGAATGCAGGGTATTTAACCTGCAGTGGACAAACGATTATTTTTTTGTTCAATGCAAAGAAAAGGCTGTTTGTCTCATCTGTCAAGAGACGGTGGCGGTATTCAAAGAATACAATCTTCGCCGACACTATGAATCCCGTCACAAAGACAAGTACGATAGCTTGCAAGGCCAAATACGAGCAGACAAACTCTCAAAGCTAAAAAGTGGACTACTATCTCAGCAGAATACATTTGTACGCCAAGCTCAGCTGAACCAGGCATCCGTTCGGGCCAGCTTTCGGGTTGCTAAACTGATAGCAAGAAGCGGTAAGCCTTTCACTGACGGAGAGTTTGTTAAGAAATGTATGGATGCTGTCGCGGAGGAGGTGTGTCCCGAGAAGAAAGATGCATTTAATGCCGTAAGTCTGTCGACGAGTACAATCACCAGACGCGTTGAAGAAATCGGGAGTAATGTATATGCCCAGCTGCAGCAGAAGACGAAAGAATTTGACTTTTTTTCATTAGCACTGGATGAGAGCACGGACGTGCAAGACACAGCGCAACTGCTCATTTTTATTCGTGGAGTTAGCGCAAACTTTGAGATATGCGAGGAGCTGGCAGCCCTCCAAAGTCTCAAAGGGACTACAACGGGAGAGGATATTTTTGACAAAGTGTGCCAAACCATGGAGAAGTTGGACCTGGACTGGTCAAAGCTAGCTAGCATCACGACTGACGGGGCTCCTAGCATGGTGGGTGAAACTCGCGGTCTAATAGGACGCATGAACCGGGAGTTGGAAAAAAGGGGTCTCACCGCCCCGCTACGAGTCCACTGCCTAATTCACCAGCAAGCACTGTGCTGCAAAGTGTTGACGTGGGATTCTGTAATGAAGGTTGTGGTGTCGTGCATAAACTTCATCAGAGCAAAGGGACTTTTAACACAGGCAGTTCCAAGAATTCCTGTCTGAACTGGAGTCTACGCACGGAGATGTGCTGTACTACACAGAGGTCCGACGGCTGAGCCGGGGCAGAGTTTTGAGGCGTTTTTACGAGCTGCTACACGAAATTAACGCATTTCTTCATTTAAAAGACAAAACGGTCCCAGAGCTGATCGACCCAGAATGGAAATGGCACCTCGCAATTTTAACAGACGTGACAGAAATACTTAACAGCCTTAACTTGCAGCTACAAGGCGAGGGGAAACTCATTTGCGACATGTATTCACACATAAAAGCATTTGAAGTGAAATTAGCGCTGCTTTTGGAACAAGTGAAAAAGCGCAACTTCGTCCATCTTCCTGCTACCCAAAACCTGTCGACAGAGAACCCAGCGGTCCCGTTCCCAGCTGAAAAGTGCGTGGAAGCACTGGAAATGCTGAAGGCGGAGTTCGGTGTGCGATTCAGTGAACTACATGTTCATGCAAAAGAAATCCGTCTTTTTCAGAACCCCTTTGTTGCCGACATTGATGAAGCCCAGCCTTCATATCAGTTTGAGTTGGCTGAGTTACAGAACTGTGATGTTCTGAAAGACGCATTCAAGCCCAACAGTCTCATTGACTTCTATGCCGCCCTCCCAAACGACACATATCCAAACATCAAAAAACACGCAATGAAAATGTCCACAGTTTTTGGCAGCACGTATATCTGCGAGAAAACCTTTTCTCGCATGAAACTGCTGAAAACCCCGATGAGATCAAGATTGACAGATGAACATTTGCATCAGTGCTTGAGACTGGCTGTAACTAGAATGGAACCTGATATTCAACTTCTCACCAGCCAGATGCTCACTTTTCTGACTTGAATGAGTCATTCTGAGCATAAACAAATATAATCATAATAAAATCTACTGGGATAAAATCCATCTTTACAACCATACTGGTAGTGAAATGTCTTGTGCTGTGTAGGTGCTGTATCACTTAGTTCAGTTTCTCAACCTGCTTCTTTTGTGGTTTTCACAGGGAAGTTGATGAGAGAGAGCTGCAAACAGCGGTGTCTACAAGCCTACTGGAACCCACAAAATGATTATAAGGAAGGAACACAAGAACTTTAAGAGACTGCTCATATGTGTCAGAGAGATTCTGCTCTGACAACTGAGCTGAACTTTTATCTGTTAAGATTGTGCATGGCACGACAGAAAGTTAATGTTCCATGGCTTTTTTTCTATGAAGAACCCAGAGAGAGTTATTTAGTTATTATTTATTTCCTGTTTTATCTGTGAAGGACTCAGAGAGGGTTATTTAGTTATTATTTATTTCATTAATAGTGTTATTATTTGTTTCCTGACTTTTTCTGTAAAGAACCTGGAAAGGGTTATTTGGTTATGTGTGGCTTTCTGGAAAACAATAAATTTATTAAGCTCCCCTACGATCGTCACACTTTTTCTGTTACAAACTGACACCGGCCCCCCATCAGAGAAGGGAAAAGTTATGTGGCCCTCACAGGAAAAAGTTTGGGGACCCCTGTCTTAAAGTAATGATTGATGGGCATTTCTCTTTGCTTATTTGAGCTTTTCTTGACAAAATATGGACTTGGTGTTTTACCAAATAGGGCTATCTTCTGTTTACCACCCCTACCTTGTAACAACACAACTGATTGGCTCAAACACATTACGAAGGAAAGAAATTCCACACCTGTTATTTGAAATGCATTCCAGGTGACGACCTCGTGAAGCTGGTTGAGAGAATGCCAGGAGTGTGCAAAGCTGTCATCAAGGCAAAGAGTAACTACTTTTAAGAATCTCAAATATGTGATATATTTAGATCTTTTTACACTTTTTTGGTTACGACATGAATCCTTATGTGTCATTTCATAGTTATGATTCCTTCACTAATATTCTATAATGTACAAAATAGTAAAAATAAAGAAAGACCCTTGAATGAGTACCCTTGAATGCACAGAGACAGCAGGCAAATCAGTCCTTCCAAGCAAATCAGTCCTTCTCCAGAGAGTGAAAATCAGATCTTAGGCAAAAACATCCATTTGAATATTTCCAATACTTCCTGTTCCCATCAGTGACATTTTCTGAAGCATGGAATACGTTACCGTACAAGTCCTTTCCTGTCTTTCACGGTGACCCTGGCAGACAGAGATGTGGAGGAGCAGTGTTCCCTAACAGGCACAACGTGTAAACACACACACGGGACTCTAAAAAGACAGTCTTGGAGTGTCTGTCCATTTTATGAGAAACCACAGAGGCCTTGGTCTGTGAAATTGAAAACCACACAAAACACAGACAGTTCTCATTTAAAGCGGCTTGATATCTCGCCGTGAAAGCTGTTGTGGTTTTATATGGGGAACGGCGACGATTGACGTATGGGGTGTTATAGTCCCATTGTATTCCACAGAAGAAAGCCCTTCATGTTTTTGTTTTGTTTACTTCTCTGTTTTTGTCTATGCCTCTTTTATATTGGGAGCTTTTGTTAAGGCTGTGATGTCATAGATGGAACAATGGCCTGAGAGAAAGACTGGATTTACTGCTGCTGTGCAGCACCAGATAGCAATGTTAATGTTGTGTTGTGGTTTTTATCCTTATTAAGGGACTTTTCAGAACAGTCACTCACAGGTCACCCAACCATAGCCTGAGACATTCTCCTTGCATGGGTGGGGGTTACTTCAATAGAAAACCTGTCTTTCTTCCTGTTTCTATTCCTGTCACTCCCTGGCCATAGAGAAGCATTTATTCTCTATTTTGGTTAGGCCAGGGTGTGACTAGGGTGGGCATTCTAGTTTCTTTATTTCTATGTTTTCTATTTCTGTGTTTTTGGCCGAGTGTGGTTCCCAATCAGAGGCAGCTGTCTATCGTTGAATCATATTTAGGTAGCCTTTTCCCCACCTGTGTTTTGTGGGTAGTTGCTTTCTGTATAGTTTATTTGCCTTACAGAACTGTTTGTTTTTCATTTTGTTATTTTGTTCGAGTGTTTTGATCAATAAATATCATGAACACTTGCCACGCTGCGTTTTGGTACACTCAATCCGACAAGAGCTGTGACAGAACTACCCACCACCAAAGGACCAAGCAGCATGGGAAAAGGGATGAGTGGACATGGGAGGAGATCCTGGACGGAAAAGGACCGTGGACGCAGGTCGGGGAGTATCGCCGTCCGAAGGAGATTGAAGCAGCAAAGGCGGAACGGTGACTTTACGAGGAGTTGGAGCAGCGAGGCAGGAATGAGAGGCAGCCCCAAAAACATTTTTTTTTTGGGGGGGGGGGGCACGGGGAGATTGGCAGAGTCAGGTTACAGACCTGAGCCAACTCCTCATGCTTACCGTGGGGAGCTAGTGACCGGTCAACTTCAGTGCTCATCCACAGCCCGCTGCGATCTGTGCAAGCTTCCCGCAGTGGCCGTGCTAGAGTGGGCATTCAACCAGGATGGATTGTGCCGGCTCAGCGTTCCTGGTCTCCGGTGTGTCTCTAGTGCCCAGGTTATCCTGCGCCAGCTCTACGCACGGTGTCCCCGGTTCGTCAGCACAGCCCAGTGCGGCCTGTTCCAGTTCCCCGCACTTGTCGGGCTACAGGAGGTATCCAGCCAGGATGAGTTATGCCAGCTCTGCGCTCCAGACCTCCGGTGCACCTACACGTTCCAGTGTGTCCTGCACTGGCTCTACGCACTATGCCTCCAGTGCGCCGTCATAGCCCAGTGCGTCCTGTGCCAGCTCTCCACTCTCACCGTGCTAGAGTGGGTATCCAACCAGGTCGTGTTGTGGCAGCTCCACTCACTAGGCTGCCAGTACGTCTCCTCCGTCCGGTGAGACCTGTTCCGGCTGCACGTTCGAAGTCTCCAGTGTTGATCCATGGCCACGAAGCCTCCAGTGAACATTAATCTCTTGTGTCTCGTTTGCGTCTCATTTCACATTTTGACGGAGGCTGCCTTCGCATGGAAATGTTCAATACTGTAATTACATGGATGGAAGTTCGTGGCAATTTGCAGGCATTGTTTTTCCATGTGATTCTCTATCGGAGAGTTAAATACCCTGTTGTCCAACCAGCAGTACTCAAATACATAAGATCCGACAGGCTTGTATTAAGACAGCTCCTTCACTACGTTGTGAGATAGATTAGTGTTGTAATCTTCTTAATACTCCTTTATCCAAAATGATTAGTCTTTTTCTCAAGCAAAAGCTAGAGTAATAACCATCCCTGACAGTCGAATGTAGATTGTATTATTCATATGGGTAATTAATAACATTATGACTTTGTTTTGTAGCCAAGGGGTCATACCCGGCTCCCTTTATGATGTTGTCTTTGAAGATTCCTTCGATTAAATTCCAATGCTGTATTGACTTTGCGTTCACCAGTGATCAAACGCAGTTGATAGAAAGATTAGCGACGGGATGCTTCTTCGCCCTACAACGACTGTCAGATGTGGGGTATTGGGAGTGATAAGAAGCACATCAAGCTCAAACAAAGATGAGATAGAGAGAGAGAGGTGCAAACATCATCACTCCTACCTCACAAAGATGCTCCCTATAGCCAGAACATCAGGCTATACCTTCACTCACCAACATCTGTTATCTCGCCAATAACAATTAATTCATTTACATTCCCCATTTCCAGTTGTTTTTTAGATAGGACATACAGTTGAAGATGGAAGTTTACATACCCCTTAGCCAAATACATTTAAACTCAGTTTTTCACAATTCCTGACATTCAGTCCTAGTAAAAATTCCCTGTCTTAAGTCAGTTAGGATCACCACTTTATTTTAAGAATGTGAAATCTCAGAATAATAGTGGAGAGAATGATTTATTTCAGCTTTTATTTCTTTCATCACATTCCCAGAGAGTCAGAAGTTTACATACACTCAATTAGTATTTGGTAGCATTGCCTTGAAATGGTTTAACTTGGGTCAAATGTTTCGGGTAGCCTTCCACAAGCTTCCCACAATACGTTTGGTGAATTTTGGCCCATTCCTCCTGACAGAGCTGGTGTAACTGAGTCAGGTTTGTCCTTGTCCTTGTTCGCACAATCTTTTTCAGTTCTCCCACAAAACTTCTATAGGATTGAGGTCAGGGCTTTTTTTGATGGCCATTCCAAAGTTCCAAAGGACTTTGTTGTCCTTAAGCCATTTTGCCAGAACTTTGGAAGTATGCTTGGGGTCATTGTCCATTTAGAAGACCCATTTGAGACCAAGCTTTAACTTCCTGACTGAGATGTTGCTTCAATTTATCCACATAATTTTCCTCCCTCATGATGCCATCTATTTCGTGTGCACAAGTGCACCAGTCCCTCCCGCAGCAAAGCACGGTTTTGGGATGGTGTTCTTTGGCTAGCAAGCCTCCCCCTTTTTCTTCCAAACATGACAATGGTCATTATGGCCAAACAGTTCTATATTTGTTTCATCAGACCAGAGGGCAATTCTCCAAAAAGTACAATTTTTGTCCCCATGTGCAGTTGCAAACCGTGGTCTGGCTTTTTTATGGCGGTTTTGGAGCAGTGGCTTCTTCCTTGCTGAGCGGCCTTATAGGTTATGTCGATAAAGGACTCATTTTACTGGGGCTATGGATACTTCTGTACCTGTTTCCCTCCAGCATCTTCACAAGGTCCTTTGCTGTTGTTCTGGGATTGATTTGCACTTTTCGCACCAAAGTACGTTGATCTCTAGCAGACTTCCTTGAGCGATATGACGGCTCCGTGGTCCCATGGTGTTTATACTTGCGTACTATTGTTTGTACAGATGAACGTGGTACCTTCAGGCATTTGGAAATTGCTCCCAAGGATGAAGCAGACTTGTGGGGGTCTACAAAAAAATGTTCTGAGGTCTTGGCTGACTTCTTTTGTTTTCCCCATGATGTCAAGCAAAGAGGCACTGAGTTTGAAGGTAGGCCTTGAAATACATCCACAGGTACACCTCCAATTGACTCAAATTATGTCAATTTGCCCATCAGAAGCTTCTAAAGCCCTGACATCATTTTCTGGGATTTTTCAAGCTGTTTAAAGGCACAGTCAACTTAGTGTATGTAAACGTCTGACCCACTGGAATTATGATACAGTGAAATATAAGTGAAATAATCTGTTCGTAAACAATTGTTGGAAAAATTACTTGTGTCATGCACCTGGTAGATGTCCTCACCGACTTGCCAAGACTATAGTTTGTTAACAAGAAATTAGTGGAGTGGTTGAAAAACTAGTTTTAATGACTCCAATCTAAGTGTATGTAAACTTCCGACTTCAACTGTATATACAGTCGTGGCAAAATGTTTTGAGAATGACACAAATATTAATTTCCACAAAGTTTGCTGCTTCAGTGTCTTTAGATATTTTTATCAGATGTTACTATGGAATACTGAAGTATAATTACAAGCATTTCATAAGTGTCAAAGGCTTTTATTGACAATTACATGAAGTAGATGCAAAGAGTCAATATTTGCAGTGTTGACCCTTCTTTTTCAAGAACTCTGCAATCCACCCTGGCATGCTGTCAATTAACTTCTGGGCCACATCCTGACTGATGGCAGCCCATTCTTGCATAATCAATGCTTGGAGTTTGTCAGAATTTGTGGGGTTTTGTTTGTCCACCCGCCTCTTGAGGATTGACCACAAGTTCTCAATGGGATTAACGTCTGGGGAGTTTCCTGGCCATGGACCCAAAATATTGATGTTTTGTTCCCCGGCCAACTTAGTAATCACTTTTGCCTTATGGCAAGGTGCTCCATCACGCTGGAAAAGGCATTGTTTGTCACCAAACTGTTCCTGATGGTTTGGTAGAAGTTGCTCTCGGTGGATGTGTTGGTACCATTCTTTATTCATGGCTGTGTTCTTAGGCATAATTGTGAGTGAGCCCACTACCTTGGCTGAGAAGCAACCCCACACATGAATGGTCTCAGGATGCTTTGCTGTTGGCAAGACACAGGACTGATGGTAGCGCTCACCTTGTCTTCTCTGGACAAGCTTTTTTCCGGATGCCCCAAACAATCGGAAAGGGGATTCATCAGAGAAAATGACTTAAACCCCAGTCCTCAGCAGTCCAATCCCTGTACATTTTTCAGAATATCAGTCTGTCCCTGATGTTTTTCCTGGAGGGAAGTGGCTTCTTTGCTGCCCTTCTTGACACCAGGCCATCCTCCAAAAGTCTTTGCTTCACTGTGCGTGCAGATGCACTCACACCTGCCTGCTGCCATTCCTGAGCAAGCTCTGTACTGCTGGTGGCCCGATCCCGCACCTGAATCAACTTTAGGAGACGGTCCTGGCACTTGCTGGACTTTTTAGGCCGTCCTGAATCCTTCTTCACAACAATTTAACCGATAAATTATTGATTTAGGTGCAATCTTACTGGCAGCAATATCCTTTCCTGTGAAGCCCTTTTTGTGCAAAGCAATGATGATGGCACGTATTTCTTTGCAGGTAACCATGGTTGACAGAGGAAGAACAATGATTCCAAGCACCACCCTCCTTTTGAAGCTTCCAGTCTGTTATTCGAACTCAATCAGCATGACAAGCGTGATCTCTAGCTTGTCCTCGTTAACACAGGTGTGAGTGTTGACGAGAGAATCACTGACATGATGGCAGCTGGTCCTTTTGTGGCAGGGCTGAAATACAGTGGGAATGTTTTTGGGTGATTCAATTCGCATTTGCATGGCAAAGAGGGACTTTGTGATTAATTGCAATTCATTTGATCACTCGTCATAACATTCTGGAGTATATGCAAATTGCCATCATACAAACTGAGGCAGCAGACTTTGTGAAAATGTATATTTGTGTCATTCTCAAAACTTTTAGCCACGACTGTAGTATCGGCACGTGGGAGACCACAACGTTGGTGTTGGACTGATTCCCATATCAGCCGATGACAATGTATCCCAAATGGCACCCTATTCCCTATTTAGTGCACTACTTTTGACCAGAGGTCATGCACTATATATTCAAAAGTAATGCACTATGTAGGGAATATGGTACAATTGAAGACACATGCAAAGACTGGTCTGAGCTCAGTGGTAGGCGAGACCCAGCGATAGCTAAACACAGGAATTATGAGCGATGGGCTTCTAGCAGCCCGCAGCATCAAACCCAGAATTCACACTGATGTAGCTAACGGCTCCTATTTGGAAGGAGAGGGGGGGGGGCAGCTCTTTAATGTAAATACACTCTAGAGAAGGGAAATGTGTGGGCAGGCTGGCAGAATTTCATTAAACCCAGTGTTTTTCAGTAAAACAAATTATTTTATTTAGTTACTTACTGTCTGTAGTCCAGGCCAAATGGAAATGAGGATGGGGGACTGAGTCCTACACGGCGGAATCACCAGGGTATTCTGACAGGAGACTCCAGAGTGACATTTTCTGTCAGCTTAACGGCACTGGAATGGGCAAAAATGACTCTATTATTCCCAATACTTGCTGCAGGACTTACTGCGTCTCGAAACATTGTAACATCAGGCGCTAATTGATATGCTAATAATATAGAAATAGTACAATGGTCTTTGGTAAGAGATCCATACTGTCATTCTTAGTCTTGCGTAATCCATTGTTTTTCTGCATTTTTACATTTTAAATCAAAGCTTCCTCCAACCAGGAATGTTCTTGCGGTATGAAAATGCCAGTCTTTCAACTGATCCATCCCTCTGTTCATACGTCATCTTTCCGTATCTCTCTCTCTCTCTCTCTCTCTCTCTCTCTCTCTCTCTCTCTCTCTCTCTCTCTCTCTCTCTCTCTCTCTCTCTCTCTCTCAGCCACAGGTTGTCACAAACATAATTTCCTCATACTATAATGTTACAGCCCACTACATCATAAACCATTATTATTCAGTGCAGAAAGGTGCTAAACATCCACTCGCTACTTGGAATGTTAAAGATATGGCTTTTTTCTACAAAACATATTTTGCTCTTATTGGCATAGATTTCTAATTTCAAGGTGATAGGTGTGCTAAGGGAAGATGTTTGAGCATTCAGCTGTATCATTCTTGCTCTAGGTTTCATTTGCTGTGGGTTGCAGCGAGGCACTCTTGAGGTTAACCAGCCAACACAGGCCAGCCCACAGGGGAGATAGCATGCTTGTTTTTCGCTTATCTCCCCGGAATAGATAAGCACCCACCTGGAGGCACAGACAACACAGCCTACATGCTGCTGGATCCACTCCTCTGTCCACTCCTGTCTTCTTATTTTCTGTCCATCTCCCTCCTGAGATTGTTTCTGCTTTGTGTGTGTGTGTGGTGTCTGTATGGTTTGCTTCATAAAAGGGCATTCGGATGAGGAGGTCTCATCCTGTCTGTACGAAAAGTGTGTTGTCCGGAAGTGTCGGTATGCAGCTCGTTGACTGTTCATCATTGAGTTAAGACTAATTGTGGTGTAGTGATATAACGGTGATGTGTCAGTGGGCCCTGGCACGATGATGTTTGACATGGTGTGAATGTGAATTTATGCCTCAGTGACGCTATCAGATGATCGCATATTAATCATACGCTGTCCACACACGCACACACACTCGCGAGTTCAGACAGCTTTGATACAGCTTTGGCCAAGTGGTTAAGGCGATGGACAAGAAATCCATTGGGATCTTCCCGCAAAGGTTCGAATCCTGCCGACAACGGTATAGTTTTTTGGGGCGGCAGGTAGCCTAGTGGTTAGAACTTTGAGCCAGTAACCAAAAGGTTGCTCGATCAAATCCCCAAGCTGACAAAGTAACTCCCCCTGAACAAGACAGTTAACCCACTGTTTCTGGGCTGTCATTGCAAGTAAGAATTTGTTCTTCTCGAACACCAGGGTAAGACATTATCAAAGGTTGAGCTGCATTATAGTGGAATTACACGAGGACCCTCAAAGTGAATGTCAAATGGACTGGCTAACCGGTTAACATGGACATTAGAATTCCAGTTGCAAACTCTCTCATTTATTCTCAAAATGGTCTAATCATTAATGGCCCTGTTCCATATTCAAGGGGAAGGAGGGCTGGTGGTGAGATTTCCATTCCTGAATGTCATTGGAACGTTACTGTACTGCATCCTCCCTGGCTGGCTGCTACTGGCCTAGGCCTTGGACATTGACTTGATTCATTGGTAGATAAACACCCATTGGCTTAGTGGCTTTGTCTTTGCATACAATGCACAGAAACATACCAATCTTTCTATTGTGAAAGATGCCCGAAAGACAATGGCATCCTATTTGCATGTATTCCAGTCCTTGAAAATAGGGATTTAGTTCCTGCGCCTACAGTGTTCTACTCAGTCTTCGTTTTATGTCTTCTTGGGTAAAACATTTGAAGAACAACAACACTTGTCAGTGACTAATACGTTTCTCAGCCTCGCGACGTGGTGTCAGGCTGCACAAACAATACGGGCACAGTGCCTAGTCTCTGTCTGTGTCCCAAATGTCACCCTATTCCTTATGTAGTGCACTACTTTTGACCATGGCCCATAAGGCAGTGCACTATATTGGGAATAGGGTGCAATTTGGGACACAGACTGAGAGGAGGTTTTTCTGGATAATGTTTCAGAGGTGCACTGGAGAAGAGTGATGTGTTGGCACTGCCTTGCATGGTTTGTACTGTAATATTGTAGACAGTCTCATTAGGTTTAAGTGTGCCTTGGGCTGCCGTTATAAAGTGGGTAACCCTAAAGGATATGTGACTCGTTTCAGGAAACGCGTATGTCGCGTATCACTACTTCACAGGAGCGCCAGTTGAACGTAAACATGTTTTAAAAAATCTAAATGCATTTTTTTTTTGCAGAAAGGCCTTCTGGAACATGTGAACTTTCATGTGCCTTAATAACAAACTTGTATGCCATCTGTAAGTATGAATACAACTGTTAAATTACGAGCCTTGTTGGTTTAGCCAACAAAAAGTCAGCAACCTTCCCGCTAGCCATGATTGGCTGAGATAATGAGTGAGCTGGACATGCCGAGAGATGAGTTCAGATTGATCTGCCATGTTGCACGCTTCTGTCTATAATATGAGATGGTAACCCTTTCAAACGTGGCTTTTTTGAAAGACATCACATAATAGAACTGTATAAGTGTTGCTCTCCACTTTCTGGAGGACTGAGTTTTGAAATCAGTGGAATTAGAGTATGATAGCTAAGGAGATGGAGATTTCTGGCGTTTGATTGAAAATATGCAGACGGGGTCGAAAGAGAACACACAGAAGGCTGTTGTATAAAAAACCTGTCTCTGGATTACATCCATCTATGTATCTGGGTGAGAGAGTCTAGCAAGCTACATTTTGAGATATTACACGTTTCTAATTTTGTCAGAAAGTTATTTTCATTTCAAGGTAAAGTGTACTGTTAGCTAGCTAGCTCACGTTAGCTGGCTGGCTACTAGCTATGGTTGCATGTATGATCTGTATAAACAAAAGACTCCACTATGCAAGTAACTATTTCAATGGAATGTTTAGGATGTCACTGCAACCACTGTCGGTAGACGTAGCTGGTAAATTCACTCTGGCTATCTACTCTTATATCAGAGCACTCTCATCTGAGTGGGCCAGAGACCAGAATAACTGATGAATTTACGAACACTCAACACCTGTTAAATATGGCTGGTGTCAGTAAACTTTGGCAAAAAAAAGCATAATTATATTGTTGCCTGCAGCACAGTTGCAGTCACCAATGCTATTGATAACATAAAATTAGAGATGGGTTGGGCTAAAGCTTAAGAGGGTGTGAATGATGCTGAATGTGTGTAGACAACGAAGAGCTCTCCAGTAGGTACCAAAACATTCAAGTTCCATTTTCTCAAAAGTGAGGTTACAAGTTTATCAACGTTCAAAGCAGAATTACTTTCACATTGTTCCTCAACTGTAGTGTATGATATACCATTTTCTATCTCTGAGTCTCTACTTTTATCCAACGTCGGTCACATATCATTGTTGCTGTATACTGAGCAGATGCAATATAACTGTTTTACCGAATTTAGGCCAATCCTTGATACACCGCTGATACAACAGTAAAACACGCATACAGTGGGCTGCTAAATTGCAGCCATTATAGTTGTGTTGTCGAAGATGAACTGCTCTGACGTCCCCATGCTGTTCGTGATTTGGGACTTTTGCAAAGCCAACTTGGAAAATGAGACCCGTAATTGAGCAGGCAGGAACAGTCTAGGCACGGGGAGAACTCCCATAATGCACATCAATTTGTGAGTCTAGAGTAAATGAGGACTCTGCCAGAGTGGTCCCCATCCCTCCTTACCTCTGGGATTTTAGTGCCCTCGTTTTAGACTAATGTAGACTATTTAGCTTTGCTCCAGGCTGCGGCTGCTGGAGGTAGTTTGGCTATTGTTTCTCACAGCATTATACTGAAACAGTAACATGCACAGGGATGTCAGAGAACAGAGAGAGATGGAGAGAGAGAGCATTTGAAAGAAAAATAGTATTAAGATATTGTTCCTCACAACATTGTACAGAAACAGCTATATATTCAAGGACTGCGGAGAACTTGAGAGAGATTTAGAGAAACTAAGAGAGTATTTAAGCAATAAGGCATTAGAACCCGGGGCCATTAGAACCCTGGTTTAGACCAGAGGATTTCAAAGTGTGTGGTGCGCCTCCCAAGGGGGGGGGGGGGTGTTTTCAGGGGAGATGTGAAAGGAAAGCCAAGTCAAAATGTATTCAGTTCTATATAATGAATAAATGTTATGGCATATTTCTAGCTACAATCGCGGGGAAAACGCATATTTTAGCTTTCCAGTGCTACCACGTTTATTTTTCAACTTCTAAAATTGCGAGCATGGCATTGTTTTAAAAATGCAAATACAACCGGAGTTTGTAGCATGGGGTTGTGGTCCGTTTGATTAAATGTTTGCTACGTTGCGTGACGGTTTGTTCTGAACAACACATTTACCCCAAAACGTTCTTTAACGATCTTGAACAGACTTCGAGGTCTGTTTGCTCCCCTCTGGTGGGTGTGACAAGGTGTGACCTGATCCATATGGGGTGTGACCATTTGAAGTAGCAAAAGTCATGCAGCACACACCATACATAACCCCTCTAGGCCACCATAATCACACTGATCTTCAACTGGTCATTCAGAACAGCACTGTCGTTCAGGACTGAATCTCGGATTCAACTGCACAGATGGCAGCGTTGTGTGGGCCAGTGGTTTGCCGATGTCAACTTGTGAAAAGAGTGCCCCATATTTATATATAAGTCAGTTGCAAGTTAATTAAATTGTGTCGAGCATGATTAAGGCTAAGCCCACATGTGGGAGCTGAAGATTAATGCTTTAAATCAGAACAGTGTCCAAAATTCATAATTTCACGCTCATTAAGCGGGGGGGGGGGGGGGGTTCTTGAGGGTCTCTGAAGGGAGGCCCACTGTCTCTATCTTTCAAAATGTCTGGTTTAGAAGAAAAAAACTAATCAAATGCTTAAAGCATAGGGAAATGTCCAGATGCTTTTTTTTCCAGGGGAAATTAAGTTCATGAATTGCTTGGCTGGGTTGTAGGACAGTGGATGTACATTGATAATTCAAACTGTTTTTTTATTTAACCAGGCAAATCAGTTAAAAGAACAATGACGGCCTAACCCTAACACGGACGACACTGGGCCAATTGTGCGCCGCCCTATGGGACTCCCAATTGTGGCCGCTTGTGATACAGCCTGGAATCAAACCAGGGTCCGTAGTGACAACTCTAGCACTGAGATGCAGTGCCTTCGACCGCTGCGCCACTCAGGAGCCCTGTTAACAGGCATTACCCAGGGACTGTCATTAATAACTCCCTGCTATCAACCAATCAGCATCCAGGATACAAACAACATGTTTTATAACAATATATTGTTCTTCGCAAATGTGTACTGAAACAGCAAAGATGTATTGAGAGAGAGGAAAGAGTTTGAAATTGGGAGAAAGACTATAAAAACAATATTCTATGTACTAGACTGGTTATTTCCCACAGCCGCCGCATTCCTGCATAAATGAATACCAATTGGGTTGTGAAGCCTCCTCTTCTTAGAAGCATCTAGACATGTGGCTGATGCTCCTAATCAGTGTCCCTATACTCCAGAATAAATAAATCCATACCAGTTTAATTTAACCAAACACACTTTCATCCTTTCCCTTTCCTTTGTACATGCAATATGAATGAAACAAGCTTCCCTCTGTTAGGCCGGGCTAGAAATATTTGGTGTGCACTAGATAGGGAATAGGTTGCCATTTGGATGCAGCCATGTTTGTTGCCCAGTAATCCTTGTTGATTTCTCTTCACCATTTCTTGACATATTGTATACATTCTCCTTATAATGTATTATATAATATCCTTCTGTATACACCGCATGTATTAACGGGGGAGTTGAGTGTATGCACAGTCTGCAGATGGCTTGTGATCATTAAACACAGCTCATTGCAGTCCAGAGCTGGGGAAGCAGCAGCTGCTGGGAGCAGGGCTGGATCCTGATAACCCACATCCAGGAGAGGTGCCTGGAGAGGGGGAGAGAATGGTGGACTGAGAGGACCCCCCCACCACCACCCCTTTCCACACTCACTGTATGCTAGGTGAATCAGAATGACGTATGGGTATGGATTGCTGGGTGGGTGGGTGGGTGGGTGGATGGACGGAAGTGTTTGTACGCGTGTGCACATGCGAGTCCATGTGCTCTCTTGTGTGTTTGCATGTTTATGGATGTGTGCATGTTTGCACTGTTTGTGTGTTGGTCCATTGGTGTGCTTATGTTCCATCTGTGCACTACTCATCCTCTATCCCCTCCTCGCCAATCAGCTTCATGAACACATGTAAATGTTTCTCTCTGGCTCTGGCAGCTACCAGAGGAAAACTGCTCCGTAGCCAGCTGACATTTTGACATGTTAGCTGTTGACATGTTTATTGACTCATCTCTCCACGATTCCGATGAGATGGACAGATCATTCAACACCTCTCAGGCCTAGCCAGTTTACCTGGGCTTAATTAGCGGTTGGGACCATAGATATTTTTACGAGGGTGGATTGGAATAACAACGTTTTTGTTTTGCCAGCTCCGTGGCTTGACAGCTGTTGTTTTCTCAGCGTCTTTTTTGTCTGTGCCCTACCTCTGTTCTGCTCCTGTCCATCTGGTGCGTCTGTGTCAGAGCTGATGTGTGTGCCCGGGCTCAGTGAGTCAGACCCACGGAGCCGATGTCTCTCTCATTCTCTCTCTCTCTCTCTCTCTCTCTCTCTCTCTCTCTCTCTCTCTCTCTCTCTCTCTCTCTCTCTCTCTCTCTCTCTCTCCCTATCTGCATTCTCACGCACGCGTTCAGTTTTTTTTCTGACCACCACCTGCCAACCGCCACTGTGCAATTTCCTGAAGAAATATGATTCAGACAATTGTGCCGTGAAGAAAGGGAATCATGGGGAAACAAACAAGTGACCGTTGCCATTCTGCCGCGCTAACAAGGAGGCTGAGAATAATAACTGCTAGTCAGTGATGATAATATAGATGAACGGGTGTCAGGCTCCTCGTGAAAAGATGAGCAATTAGGGTGACTTGTCGACTCGTGAAACAATAACCGACAGTTGTTCCTAGTGTGTGTAAACACCATTGTGAGTCTGACAGCTATGCCATTGCTTTATTCATGTGCAGAAATATCTTATTTTTCTTGCTTAGCTAGAGACAGATAGAGAAAGACAGATCGTCTCATTTGGCTACGTGGGTGCATGTGTGTGTAATGGTGCCCCGTGTGAGGATGATTATTTACATCTGTGTGGGAGGGCAGATACTTTGTATTCATCCAGTTCACGTGTCATAATTGACATTTTATAAAGCATCAACCTCAGTGGGTTAAATGGCCCAAAAGGTAGGAGAATACGACTACACTAGTTATTGACTGGTTTGTTTTGAAAAGAAGCATAATTACCATATCAGTCCGGAGGGCATAGCTTCCATTCACACTCTCGTTCAAAGACTCGTCTTTTATAGTGTGTGTGCTGTTTGTATCTAGAGAGGGAAGAGAAAGAAAGAGTGTGTCTAATTAGAATGAGTAATACTCCATCTTGTATGTCGAAGCGCAAGTGCATTCATTTTTTGTTCTCACATAATGCCTACTGTTCGTATCGAGCTCGGGGCGTTTTCGCTTTTGTCTGGTGGTTTCAGAGAGCTTCTAAGCAACAACAGAGCTTTCACTGACGACCTCTTCTCTCTCTGTTTTGGTCTGTGACGACCGAAGGGAAGGCGAAATGCCTCGCTGTAGTACCTAGGAGCCTAGTTGCTTCTATTGTATCCTTGAGCTCTCACTCAAAAACGGTTAAAAGCTCAAATAATTATATCGACTCCACTACATTGAACCTCTTCTATCCCCTTTTTATGATCATATTGTGAGAGAATCAACAAGAAAATTGTTGGGTTTCTGCCTGTATTTCAATGTGTGCCTGATTACCATCTGAACGGGCACATTTCAAAGAGGACAGAGAGGGGAAACGAAACTACCTCAATAGGCTTTTTAAAATCTCATCTACAGGCGTGGCGGGGAAGCGGTAGTCATGAATTACAGACAGAGTCACAGTAGTAGAGAGGTGTTTAAGAAGCAACAGGTCCGGTGATGAGTCCGTCTGCTCTCTCTTGCTCTATCTCTCTCCCTCCTTGGCACGGCTGTGATTCTGTCATGGTGACAGTTCATGGCAGCATCCGGACGCGAGTAGGTGACCAAGAGTGGACACGTAATTCATCTAGAGAGCTGCTTCCTGCCTACCGCATTCTGTCTCATCATTTGGATAGTGACTCAGTAGGCTGCCAGTAATTCGGCGCTCACACCTTGCAGCGTAACCTTCACTCCCTTGTGGCCGTAGCTGTTGCTACCGTGCGAAACACTTCCTGTATGTGTGCTGGTAAAAGACCTGGGATCTTGTCTAGGTAGGAGGCACAAGGCAGGTTGTTATGACTGTCTCTTTAAGACAGATTATGCCTTTCCTTTTCCTCTGGCCTTTCCTTTCCTCCGTTCACCTTTAAGTGCTAGCGTGCTGTGCCAGAGAAAGCGGAGGTGTTTTCTTGAGAAAGTAACCCAGCAACCTACGCACATTCCATTATACGAGGTCTCTCTTTCTCCCTCACTGTCCCTATCTCTCCCTCTCTCCTTCCTTCCTCTCTATATATGTCTCTGTCATTCTCCTCTCCTTATGTTGTCTCAATGTGCTGATAATGTTCACAGTATTGACAAATTTCACCTCAGATGACCTACCCGTTTTACCATAGAGCCAAGATATATTCAACACGTGATTTAACTTTTCAATTTTCGTCTCAGATTGTTTGGCAAAGTGTTTTAGGGAAAGAAAGGATTTATTCCCCTAGGGTTTAGAGTGCGTTGTGTAAACACTTAGCGTTGGTTTAAAAATGAAACCCAAAGTCTTTCCTGATTAGTAGGTCATTGCTTTTAGTTAAAATGCTCAGTCAGAGGGGAAACAATTGTAAGTTAATGTGCCAGCTGTAATGCTCTGTTGAGAGGAAGGCCTTGTGCCGGTCTCTAATGGCTCTGGGGAAGTGAAGAGAGATGACTTACTCTGACCTCCTCTCCATTCGGAGGTTCCCTCTATAACTATTATTCCTGCCTGAGGGGACAGTTTCTGTCATCCAACCATTTCGGCGTCTTAAAAAAGGATTTGGGATTTCGGGAATTACAGGTAAAGATAATGGTGGACATTCACGGCAAATGTTACGCCAGGGTGGAAGAAATACACCCTATTTCTAAACTTACGTGGAATTATTCCTAACATAATGAATAAAAAGTATGTTTATATTAATTTTGTTTACACTTTGTTGCTGCATAATATTTCCCTTAATAAGAAACCATGATTCATTCAAATTGTGTGTGTTTTTTGCCTTGTCACAATATTGTTACCACCAGGGCATTGTTCCACACAGACAATTCATAATACAAAATATGGTTATAATTTAGGTTATTAAAACCAATTTATGCATTTAATTCTCAAAAAGTGCATTCATTTACATATTTAACCAGGTTAAGGTGACTCCTGCCACCGCATAATACAATTGATTGATCAAGGTCTGAAAGCATGTTTTCATAGCAAGACTCCATTACTGCAACACGTCATTTTCTCATCAGCCCGCTACTGTTCCGCTGGCTTTGACAAGGGGAGAACTTAACATTCAATGTTGTTTACCCTCTCCCTCCATTAACGTCTATAGCAGCCTGCAGTGATGAGGTCTGTGCACTCCAATCAACTCTCACTGTTCAGCTCACACTCTGCTGTTACTCATATAATTCATGTTTATCATAATTATGTCATGTCCAATCACAGGGATGCAGAGGGTTGCTTATAAGAAATCCCGCTATGCCCTCCGACGAATCATCAAACAAGCAAAGCGTCAATACATGACTAAGATTGAATCGTACTACACCGACTCCAACGCTCGTCGGATGTGGCAGGGTTTGCAAACTATTACAGTGTCATGACGTCGCCCTATTGGGTGAGGTTTATGACCCCCCCCATAAATACCTTTCCCCCTTTTCTCTCCTTTCTACAGAATGGACTCTTGGAAAGCCCTGTGTTACCACAGAGAGAGTATGGTAACATCAAAAGTTTGGGGAATGGAAAAATATTTCCCTTTCTCAAACAGTTGAAAGTGTCCGTTGGTACTCAAAGAATATGGTGTCAAATCAGTTGTAGTCTGGGACATTATATCTGATGATAGGATGACATAAATTGTATTTTGGAAAGTTCACACATTGTAGTTCAGATTCACATGGAATTGTTGTGCAATTTAAATGTTTAAATATGAAACTATTTGTGAGAAGATTTTAGCTTCTAAATGAGAGAATTGTTTTCATAAGTAAACTTATGCTCACTCAGTGGCCATGCCCAAGTGAACAGACATTGGTTGGAGAGGGATGAAAAACGCCCTTCTCTTCCCCAGTACAAAAGCCCCCGTGACCCAATTCACGTTAAACTAAGCAAACCCCAGCGTGAGCTGTGGTTGCGAATGGTCGAACGACTACTCTATCTAACAAAATGTACATGAGACCAGATCACGTGGAGGTGTCGATCACCACGCTGGAATGGTGAACTTTGAACTATTATTCACTATAGAAGAAGAGATACATCGAATTATCAGCTGCAGTTGTAAACGTACGTGGCCTAGGAAAGGACAGACAATCTCCTAAGAACGACAGCGTACTTCAACGTATCCGCTCTACAACCCTACGACCAGAAAGATTATACAGAGGACAATTTCATCTCCGGGAAAACCAATCTTCGACCCATCTATCGAAGTGCAGCTCAGAGTAAATATAAATCTTGCATTTTCCTTTTCCGAATGGGTGGTTATTAGAATGCATAAGATTCTGTATTTACGGTAGCATAGCTTCTCAAGGTCTGATAGAGACCCAATCCCTTTGTCCATCAGTCTTCCTGCTCTTTCATTCAAACCCAACCCCCTTCCTTTATGTAACCAGCCGTAATATCGGGTTAGCCCACTAGGGGCTTTTCATGACAGGCTGGTCATGGCCCACATCAACACCATTGTCCCAGAAACCCTAGACCCACTCCAATTTGCATACCACCCCAACAGATCCACAGATGATGCAATCTCTACTGCACTCCACACTGCCCTTTCCCACCTGGACAAAAGGAACACCTATGTGAGAATGCTATTCATTGACTACAGCTCAGTGTTTAACACCGTAGTGCCCTCAAAGCTCATCACTAATCTAAGGACCCTGGGACTAAACACCTCCCTCTGCAACTGGATCCTGGACTTCCTGACGGGCTGGCCCCAGGTGGTAAGGGTAGGTAACAATATATCCGCAACGCTGATACTCAACACGGGGGCCCCTCAGGGGGGCGTGCTCAGTCCCCTCCTTTACTCCCTGTTCACATATGACTGCATGGTCAGGCATGACTCATTAAGTTTGCTGGTGACACAACAGTAGTAGGCCTGATTACCGACAATGATGAGACAGCATATAGGGAGGAGGTCAGAGATCTGGCTGTGTTGTGCCAGGACAGCATCCTCTCCCTCAACATGATCAAGACAGAGATTGTGGACTACAGGAAAAGGAGGACAGAGCACGCCTCCATTCTCATCGACGGGGCTGTAGTAGAGCAGGTTGAGAGCTTCAAGTTCCATGGTGTCCACATCAACAACAAACTATCATGGTCCACCACACCAAGACCTTGGTATGGGTCCTCAGATCCTCAAAAGGTTCTACAGCTGCACCATCGAGAGCATCCTGACTGGTTGCATCACTGCCTGGTACTGCAAGTGCTCAGCCTCCAACTGCAGGACACTACAGAGGGTTGTGCTTCCTGCAATCCAGGACTTCTATACCAGGCGGTGTCAGAGGAAGGCCTAAAAATGGTCAAAGACTCCAGCCACCCTAGTCATAGACTGTTCTCTCTGCTACTGCATGGCAAGGGGTACTGGAGCACCACGTCTAGGTCCAACTGGCTTCTCAACAGCTTCTACCCCCAAGCCATAACAGTTAATCTAATGGCTACCCAGACTTGCATTGCCCTCTTTTACGCTGCTGCTATTCTCTGTTTATTATCTGTGCATAGTCACTTTAACTCTACCTACATGTAAATATTACCTCAATTACCTCAACTAACCGGTGCCCCCGCACATTGACTCTGTACCAGTACACCCTGTATATTGCCTCGCTATTGTTACTTTACTGCTGCTCTTTAATTATTTGTTACTTTTATTTCTTATGTTTTTACTTATCTATTTTTTTACTTAACACTTGTTTTTCACAAAACTGCATTTTTTGTTAAGGGCTTGTAAGTTAGCATTTCACTGTAAGGTTGTATTCGGTGCATGTGACAAATACAATTTGATTTGATTTGTTTCTCCAATAGAGAAGCAAGAGACTGATATGTTTGTCCAAATGAGAAGCAGGAGACTGGGATGCGAGTCCAAATGAGAAGCAGGAGACTGGGATGTGGGTCCAATAGAGAAGCAGGAGACTGGGATGTGTGTCCAATAGAGAAGCAGGAGACTGGGATGCGAGTCCAATAGAGAAGCAGGAGACTGGGATGTGAGTCCAATAGAGAAGCAGGAGACTGGGATGTAGTCCAATAGAGAAGCAGGAGACTGGGATGCGAGTCCAATAGAGAAGCAGGAGACTGGGATTGTCATGTATTGTCATGTTATGTCTTGTTCCTGTTCTTTCTCTTCACTTCGTTTCCCCCTGCTGGTCGTATTAGGTTACCTTCTCTTCCTTTCCTTCCCCCAGCTGTTCCTCATCTCCTCTAACTACCTCGTTTACTCTCTCCCACCTGTTCCCTTTTTTCCCTCTGATTAGGTCTCTATTTCTCTCTCTGTTTCTGCTTCTGTCTTTGTCAGATTCTCGTTTGCTTCACCCTTGTCCCGTCCAGTCGTAATCTGCCTCTTCATCAGATGCTACGTGTGATCAGGTACCTCTGTCCTCTACAACCCGCGCCTACCCGGAGAGACCAGCAGTCTGTTGCAGCTAACCCTGCTATTCTCCTCTGCTGCTAGAAGGGGACTCTCCTGTAGAGATCAGAGGACTATGATTTATTTGTCGCCCTCTCTGCGGGTTGTCTATTTTGTCAATCGATACATCTGAAGAGGATATATGTCTTCCCTGTGTTTGGACATTAAAAGACTCTGTTTCTGTTAAACCGCTTTTGGGTCCTCACTCACCTGCATAACAGAAGAATCTGACCAAGAATGGACCCAGCGACTTCGGATTCTCTCCACTCAGCCGTCGAGATCCAGGGAGCGATGCTAGGCAGGAATTGTCTGCTGCTCGACATGCCGTTGAGACCCTGGCCGCCCAAATCTCCGACCTCTCGAAACATATTCACCATCTCCGCCTCGATCCACCGGCCACTTCCAGGGCTTCCGAGTCTCCGGAGCCCAGAATTAATAACCCGCCGTGTTACTCTGGGGAGCCCACTGAATGCCGCTCGTTCCTCACCCAGTGTGATTTTGTGTTTTCTCTCCAGCCCAACACTTACTCCAGGGGCACAGCTCGTATCGCCTACGTCATATCTCTCCTTACTGGACGGGCTCGTGAGTGGGGAACGGCAATCTGGGAGGCGAGGGCTGAGTGTACTAACCAGTATCAGAACTTTAAGGAGGAGATGATACGGGTTTTTGATCGTTCTGTTTTTGGGGAAGAAGCTTCCAGGGCCCTGTCTTCCCTATGTCAAGGTAATCGATCCATAACTGATTACTCTATAGAGTTTCGCACTCTTGCTGCCTCCAGTGACTGGAACGAGCCGGCTTTGCTCGCTCATTTTCTGGAGGGTCTCCGCGCGGAGGTAAAGGATGAGATTCTCTCCCGGGAGGTTCCTTCCAGCGTGGATTCCTTGATTGAACTCGCTATTCGCATAGAACGACGGGTTGATCTTCGTCACCGAGCTCGTGGAAAGGAGCTCGCGTTATCCGTTGCCCCCCTCTCCGCATCACTACCATCTTCCTCCACTGGCTCGGGTGCTGAGCCTATGCAGCTGGGGGGTATTCGCATCTCGACTAAGGAGAGGGAACGGAGAATCACCAACCGCCTCTGTCTCTATTGCGGTTCCGCTGGTCATTTTGTCACTTCATGTCCAGTAAAAGCCAGAGCTCATCAGTAAGCGGAGGGCTACTGGTGAGCGCTACTACTCAGGTCTCTCCTTCAAGATCCTGTACTACCTTGTCGGTCCATCTTCACTGGACCGGTTCGGCAGCTTCCTGCAGTGCCTTGATAGACTCTGGGGCGGAGGGCTGTTTTATGGACGAAGCCTGGGCTCGGGCACATGACATTCCTCTCAGACGGTTAGGGGAGCCCACGGCCTTGTTCGCCTTGGATGGTAGTCCTCTCCCCAGGATTCAGCGTGAAACGCTACCTTTAACCCTCACTGTCTCTGGTAATCATAGCGAAACCATTTCTTTGTTAATTTTTCGTTCACCTTTTACACCTGTTGTTTTGGGCCATCCCTGGCTAGTGTGTCATAATCCTTCTATTAATTGGTCTAGTAATTCTATCCTCTCCTGGAACGTCTCTTGTCATGTGAAGTGTTTAATGTCTGCTATCCCTCCTGTTTCCTCTGTCTCTTCTTCACAGGAGGAGCCTGGTGATTTGACAGGGGTGCCGGAGGAATATCACGATCTGCGCACGGTGTTCAGTCGGTCCAGGGCCACCTCCCTTCCTCCGCACCGGTCGTAAGATTGTAGTATTGATCTCCTTCCGGGAACCACTCCCCCCCGGGGTAGACTATACTCTCTGTCGGCTCCCTAACGTAAGGCTCTCGAAGATTATTTGTCTGTAGCTCTCGACGCCGGTACCGTAGTACCCTCCTCCTCTCCCGCCGGAGCGGGGTTTTTTTTTTGTTAAGAAAAAGGACGGGACCCTGCGCCCCTGCGTAGATTATCGAGGGCTGAATGACATAACGGTTAAGAATCGTTATCCGCTTCCCCTTATGTCTTCAGCCTTCGAGATCCTGCAGGGAGCCAGGTTTTTCACTAAGTTGGACCTTCGTAACGCTTACCATCTCGTGCGCATCAGGGAGGGGGACAAGTGGAAAACGGCGTTTAACACTCCGTTAGGGCACTTTGAATACCGGGTTCTGCCGTTCGGCCTCGCTAACGCTCCAGCTGTCTTTCAGGCATTAGTGAATGATGTACTGAGAGACATGCTGAACATCTTTGTTTTCGTTTACCTTGACGATATCCTGATTTTTTTCACCGTCACTCCAGATTCATGTTCAGCACGTTCGACGTGTCCTCCAGCACCTTTTAGAGAATTGTCTTTATGTGAAGGCTGAGAAGTGCTCTTTTCATGCCTCCTCCGTCACATTTCTCGGTTCTGTTATTTCCGCTGAAGTCATTAAGATGGATCCCGCTAAGGTCCAAGCTGTCAGCGATTGGCCTGTCCCTAAGTCACGTGTCGAGCTGCAGCGCTTTCTCGGCTTCGCGAATTTCTATCGTCGTTTCATCCGTAATTTCGGTCAGGTGGCAGCTCCTCTCACAGCCCTTACTTCTGTCAAGACGTGCTTTAAGTGGTCCGTTTCTGCCCAGGGAGCTTTTGATCTCCTCAAGAAGCATTTTACATCTGCACCTATCCTTGTTACACCTGACGTCTCTAGACAGTTCATTGTCGAGGTTGATGCGTCAGAGGTGGGCGTGGGAGCCATTCTTTCCCAGCGCTCCCGTTCTGACGACAAGGTCCACCCTTGCTCGTATTTTTCTCATCGCCTGAAGCAGGAGACTGGGATGCGAGTCCAATAGAGAAGCAGGAGACTGGGATGTGGGTCCAATAGAGAAGCAGGAGACTGGGATGTGGGTCCAATAGAGAAGCAGGAGACTGGGATGCGAGTCCAATAGAGAAGCAGGAGACTGGGATGTGGGTCCAAATGAGAAGCAGGAGACTGGGATGTGGGTCCAATAGAGAAGCAGGAGACTGGGATGTGGGTCCAATAGAGAAGCAGGAGACTGGGATGTGAGTCCAATAGAGAAGCAGGAGACTGGGATGTGAGTCCAATAGAGAAGCAGGAGACTGGGATGCGAGTCCAATAGAGAAGCAGGAGACTGGGATGCGAGTCCAATAGAGAAGCAGGAGACTGGGATGTGGGTCCAATAGAGAAGTGAAGAGAATGAAAAGGGCTTTGACTAACAGCAGTGAGAGGTTTGTCATGATGAGCAGGAGAACATCAAAGTAATGAGAAGTGTCAGTCTCATCAGACATATAAACAGTAAATGAGCCAGTCTAGCCAGAGAAAAGCAGACGTTGATTGAAATGGCCTGCTGTGAGGAGGCATTGATCTCACATCAAAACACATCAGTCAAAACACGACAGAGAGGAATGATTCTCCATCCTTCATTGTACTTCCCAATCTGAACCTAACAGATGCCACCATTTTGGGTGTCTTGTAAACAATGTATGAAGAACCCCATACAAACACTATGGGGTTCCACAATGTCCCTTTAGCTGAGCAAGCCATTCCCATCCTTCATATACCAGTCTCTCAAACACTGACTCAATTGCAGCACCGTACCGTAATTGAGACAATTGGCTGTACTGAGGAAGGAAGGTCCCCTCACCATCAACTAATGGCTCCACAACTAATGGAATAGCCAGCTCCGATTAGTGAGAAGAGCACTCTCTCGGTGGACTGGCCACATGACGTGCTCGGTGTTAGGTCTGGGCTAGGTCTGGGAGAGGATGAAGGGAGCCCGGGTATACGGACAATCAGCAATGGGGTCCATGGCAGGATGAGGTGCAAGTGGTGAGGAGAGGAGCAGACAGACATGCCACGCTTCAGAGTCCTGACAGAGAGAGATAGACTTGCTTTGGCAATGTAAACATATGTTTCCCATGCCAATAAAGCCCTTTGAATGTATTTGATAGGAGAGGGGGAGAGGCAGAGAGAGAGAGACAGAGATAGGGAGAGAGGGTAAGAAAAGGAGAGGCAGAAAGAACGAGTAAGAGGGGAGGAGGGGAGAGAGGAGGTGTAAGAGACTTAGAAAGAGGGTGGGGTGTTGGGATGCTTCGGGAAGATCAAAGGAAATCACATCAATGGAAGGTTGTCTCTTCTTCGGCTGCAATGCACTGCAATGCCAATAGAGAGTGAGGGGCGAATTTCTGTAGACATCAAGATAGACGAAGTCTTCTCATTTAGCTAGCTAAAACCGTTTCTCTTCATTTTTCTCTTTAGTCCTTAGCATAATCATACAGTGCCTTGCGAAAGTATTCGCCCCCTTGAACTTTGCGACCTTTTGCCACATTTCAGGCTTCAAACATAAAGATATAAAACTGTATTTTTTGGGGAAGAATCAACAACAAGTGGGACACAATCATGAAGTGGAATGACATTTATTGGATATTTCAAACTTTTTTAACAAATCAAACCATCATTGTAAATAGGAATTTGTTCTTAACTGACTTGCCTAGTTAAATAAAAATGAATCACTGCTTATCATACAGTTGACTGAGCAGATTCATTCCTCTGACCATTATTCTGCTTTTCAACCAGCCTACACACCCTCTGGCTATTTGCTGCAGATTGTAACCTGCCGGTGGGGAAAAGAAGTGGCCCTGGTGCACACACTTCCATGTTAAACGATGCCTCGATAGCGACTTCCCTCATTACACATGATGACAATGAACCAGAAGGTTACTGAGGGAATCTAGACCAGCCTGACCTATTTTACTGTGGAGCGCAGATGCTCTTTTGTCATACTGGGAAGAAGGAGAGGAGAGTGGAGGGGAGGAAATGAGGGGAGATGGGAGAAGAGGAGAGGAACGTTGACTTCCAGTGTAGTCCTTCAAATCGTTTGGAGAAAATATGTATATTTTATTCATATTTGTTCAATTGTATTCTTCAAACAATAAAATAATGCCACGGAATTCTAAGCAAATCTTGTCTGCTAAATGAACTAGTGTAGCCCACAGCCATATGGCATAGCCAGATCAGGACCTAACATAAGGACAACTCAGAGTATGCCATTTTGTTCTTCTGAAATAGACTACATTTTCTTCATATCCTCCTTCTTTAGACTTGTTTAAAGTAAATAATGGATTTATTGTGAAGCTGTAGGCTATATTATATTGATTTATTACACTTTTTGAAATGGCTTGTAGGCTGTGTGTGGAAGCCAGGAGATGCTAAATGTGTTTATGTTAATTAACGGTCAATTACCGTGAGACCGATAGTTATTTGCTTGACAATCACCGGCTGACAAGATTTCGTGACCACCAAATCAAATCAAATCACAGCCCTAGGTACAGTGGCTTGCGAAAGTATTCACCCCCCTTGGTATTATTCCAATTTTGTTGCCTTACAAACTGGAATTAAAATTGATTTTTTGGGGGGAGGTTTGTATCATTTGATTTACACAACATGCCTACCACTTTGAAGATTATTGGGAAACAAACAAGAAAGAAGACAAAAAAAACTGAAAGCTTGAGCGTGAATAACGATTCACCCCTCCCCAATGTCAATACTTTGTAATACCACCTTATGCAGCAATTACAGCTGCAAGTCTCTTGGGGTATATCTCCATAAGCTTGGCACATCTAGCCACCACCATTTTTGTCCATTCTTCAAGGCAAAACTGCTCCAGCTCCTTCAAGTTGGATGGGTTCTGCTGCTCTACAGCAATCTTTACGTAATACCACAGATTCTCAATTGGTTTGAGGTCTGGTCTTTGACTAGGCCATTCCAAGATATTTAAATGTTTCGCCTTAAACCACTTGAGCGTTACTTTAGCAGTATGCTTAGGGTCATTGTTCTGCTGGAAGGTGAACCTCCGTCCCAGCTTAAAATCTCTGGAAGTCAAACAGGTTTCCCTCAAGAATTTTCCTGTTTTTAGCAACATCCATCATTCCTTCAATTGTGACCAGTTTCCCAGTTCCTGCCTATGAAAAACATCCCCACAGTATGATGCTGCCACCACAATGCTTCACTGGGACGGGAATGATGTTTTCGGTGTGACGAGAGGTGTTGGGTTTGTGCCAGACATAGCATTTTCCTTGATGGCCAAAAAGCGCCATTTTAGTCTCATCTGACCAGAGTACATTCTTCCATATGTTTGGGGAGTCTCCCAAATGCTTTTTGGTGAACACCAAACAAGTTCTTATTTTTTTCTTTAAGCAATGGCTTTTTTTGGCCACTCTTCCATAAAGCCCAGCTCTGTGGAGTGTATGGCTTCAAATGGTCCTATGGACAGTTACTCCAATCTCCGCTGTGGAGCTTTGCAGCTCCTTCAGGGTTATCTTTGGTCTCTTTGTTGCCTCTCTGATTAATGCCCTCCTTGCCTGGTCCGTGAGTTTTGGTGGGCGGCCCTCTCTTGGCAGGTTTGTTGTAGTGCCATATTTTTTCCATTTTTTAATGATGGATTTAATGGTGCTCCGTGGGATGTTCAAAATTTCTGATATTTTTTTATAACCCAATCTTGATCTGTACTTCTCCACAACTTTGTCCCTGACCTGTTTGGAGAGCTCCTTTGTCTTCATGTTGCCCCTTGCTTCGTGGTGTTGCAGACTCTGGGGCCTTTCAGAACAGGTGTATATTACTGAGATCATGTGACAGATCATGACACTGACAGACACTGAGATTGCACACAGGTGGACTTTATTTAACTAATTATGTGACTTCTGAAGGTAATTGGTTGCACCAGATCTTATTTAGGTTCTTCATAGCAAAGGGAGTGAATACATATGCACACACCACTTTTTTTGTCTTAAAAAAATTATATTGAAACAAGGAATTTTTTTCATTTCACTTCACCAATTTGGACAATTTTGTGTATGTCCGTTACATGAAATCCAAATAAAAAATACAGTTAAAAGACAGGTTGTAATGCCACAAAATAGAAAAACGCCAAGGGGGATGAATACTTTTGCAAAGCACTGTATGTCCACAACATGCTCTGTAGTATTTTCCGATAGAACAAACCACAATATCCAGTGTCTCAAGTGTGAATGGATGGTACATCACTGTTCAGAGGGAGCGAGAGAGAAAGGGAGAGATGTGCTTCCACTTCAATCAGTCGTGTGGTTTCCACTGCTGTGCACATCTCTGTTGGCGTCTGAGCTTGAAGGGCATCTGACATATAACGCTGAGCAGAGCTTAAAGAGTGACAAGTGCGAAGATCAACCCTGATTGGAACACTTCCTTTCGGTAAACATCTAACATCACGACGTGAGCCTATCAGGGCAGACTGAAGATCATTCCTCCAGGTTACGGGTAGTGTTTCACTAGGAATCTCAATACTGCTAGAGATCGACTTGCGTATGGAAGCTTTTTCTGCTCAGTGTATTGAGAGCTTTGTTGAGTAGACAAAGATCAAAAAACATGATTTCACCTGGTCGTGGGGCCGGCTGTCACGCCCTGACCATAGAGAGCCCTTGGGGTTCTCTATGGTGCAATGGGTCAGGTGGCGAATCGCATCTCTGCATGTCTGGCAGACATATCAGTGTGGATGACGGATCACCACCTCAAGCTGAACCTCGGCAAGACGGAGCTGCTCTTCCTCCCGGGGAAGGACTGCCCGTTCCATGATCTCGCCATCACGGTTGACAACTCCATTGTGTCCTCCTCCCAGAGCGCTAAGAACCTTGGCGTGATCCTGGACAAACACCCTGTCGTTCTCAACTAACATCAAGGCGGTGGCCCGTTCCTGTAGGTTCATGCTCTACAACATCCGCAGAGTACGACCCTGCCTCACACATGAAGCGGCGCAGGTCCTAATCCAGGCACTTGTCATCTCCCGTCTGGATTACTGCAACTCGCTGTTGGCTGGGCTCCCTGCCTGTGCCATTAAACCCCTACAACTCATCCAGAACGCCGCAGCCCGTCTGGTGTTCAACCTTCCCAAGTTCTCTCACGTCACCCCGCTCCTCCGCTCTCTCCACTGGCTTCCAGTTGAAGCTCGCATCCGCTACAAGACCATGGTGCTTGCCTACGGAGCTGTGAGGGGAACGGCACCTCAGTACCCCCAGGCTCTGATCAGGCCCTACACCCAAACAAGGGCACTGCGTTCATCCACCTCTGGCCTGCTCGCCTCCCTACCACTGAGGAAGTACAGTTCCCGCTCAGCCCAGTCAAAACTGTTCGCTGCTCTGGCCCCCCAATGGTGGAACAAACTCCCTCACGACGCCAGGACAGCGGAGTCAATCACCACCTTCCGGAGACACCTGAAACCCCACCTCTTTAAGGAATACCTAGGATAGGATAAGTAATCCTTCTCACCCCCCCCTTTAAGATTTAGATGCACTATTGTAAAGTGACTGTTCTACTGGATGTCATAAGGTGAATGCACCAATTTGTAAGTCGCTCTGGATAAGAGCGTCTGCTAAATGACTTAAATGTAAATGTAAATGTAAATGGGTCAGAGTGTGACTAGGGGGTGTTCTAGTCTTGAATTTCTATGTTGGTGTGAGTATGGATCCTAATTGGAGGCAGCTGATGATCGTTGGGGATCATACTTAGTGTGATCCTTTTCCCATCTGCGATTGTGGGTTATTGTTTCGTTTTAGTGCTATGTGCGCTACGAACTACATGTTTGTTTATTCTGTTTTGTTTTTTGAAGGTTCACTTTAATAAATATGTGGAACTCTACTCATGCTGCGCCTTGGTCCGCCCATTATGTATATGACGAACGTGACACCGACATTGTTTTGAACCGGTAGGTTCATGTTGGCTAGAGTTTGTGGTACAGTACCTACAGTACAGAGCCCATCATTGTCATCCTTTAATTATATTCACTTTGAAAACCCATTGACGTCAGGGTTGCTATCTCCCTATCTTCCCAGATGTATTTCAACCCTACAACTTTGAGGACATTAATCTCATGGAACCGCTTAGAGAACGTTTCAGCACCTACACTTCCATGACGCTCACACAGTTGTTTAATATCATCAGTCTTTCGGGCACTTCCCCGTCGCTAACGACATCTGACAGGTCCCCCGTAAGAAACGTTTTTCTGAAGGTTAATCATCCCGTTTCCCGCCTGTGGTCCTCTTTTGGATCAGACGCTCGCTATCCGTTTCCAAGCAGCCGAGCCGCTGACACTTTGAATTCAGAACGCGCCCTTCAGCCGCACACTTCTCCACGGTGATTAGGATCGGAGAGAGCAGGAGTGTCAATGGAAAAGTTTGAAGTGAAGACGGCGGGTTTGACTGATGCTTCTAATGACCTTCGGGTCACCAAGGCCGTGTTCTTACAATGGCGTTCGAGGGGGGAATGATGAGGGGTGGTTGAAGGGGAGGATGGAGGGGGGTATCATTCATCGACAGGTGACGCCACACAATCTGACACAACGTCGTTCTTTTTCCATCAACAGGAAGTCATAACTCATCTATACCAGAGCCGTCCATGACTTTTGGTGGTTCATCTTTGACGGACAAGGATATATAAAGTCGTTAATCGCTGTCCCAACTATCTCGCTGTTACCATAGTCATTAAGATGGATAGACATGATTGGCGGTACTTGATTTGATATGGTTCATAATAAATACAGTAAGATTGATGTGTGGATTGAACCTAATGTTTTGTTCACATAATAGGCTACGATTGATGTAATGTGCCATGACAACGGAAGAGGATGGTTACACCGCGGATGCTTTAACAGTATTTAAAAGAATTGATTGAGTCAGGGACGGTAACTTTATTTTGTTAAGTGGGAAAGCATATTTCAGCTAATTAACACCGGAATGGCTCATTGATCCATGATCTGCCCTGTATGCTCTCAGGTCTTACACAGATAGTCAGGTATTTTAGATATACTGTAATAACCATAGCTGCTGTTGGAAAAGTGCTGATATATTTTACAGTGATTTTACATTGTCAAAAGTATAATGTTCTCTCGTAACATCTAAGATGTTGTTACAGAGGTGGAACCACAGGTCCCAGAGGGGCATTTTTCTTTCAGACTCTATAGCTATGACAGTGATTAAATCAGTTGTGGGGTATAATGGGACAAAAACAAATGTTATCAGGTCACATGGTTTTAAAAAAGAATCCTGGAAAAACGTCCATGTCTTGTCAAACGTCTTGTCAAACTGCAGCAAACTTGTACTTGTTCATATTAATTATATTATAAAACTAGTATAAAAGGGGCCTCTACATACACAGAGACAACAACTGTGATTGGCCAATAGAACTCAATAGTGTAGGCCTATGCAACCATGCAGGGCTTTGCACCTATGCAGGGCTCCCGAGTGGTGCTGCGGTCTAAGGCACTGCATCTCAATGCACGAGGAGTCAATACAGTGCCTGGTTCGATTCCGGGCTGTATCTCATCTGGCTATGATTGGGAGTCCCATATGGCAGTGCACAATTGGCCCAGTGTCGTCCGGGTTTGACCGGGGTAGGCCATTATTGTAAATAAGAATTTGTTCTTAACTGACTTGCCTAGTAAAATAAAGGTTCAATTTAAACAATAAAAATACATTTAAAAACTGTATGTCTAATAATAAAAAAATGACTGACATTCTACAGAATGTCACCACCAAGTTTGAATGTAAACCAAATACTGTACACATTTTCTCCTAACACAAATAAATGGATTATATACACATAACCTTACCACTTTATTTAACCTGGCCAGATGGACAGGGTGCATAGGCTGTATGCAGCTTCTGTTATTAGTAGCCCAGTCATGTAACATTTATGGAAAGAGTTTTTTTGCATGTGTCTGTCAGGGCGATGTGTTATCATGTTCGCTAAATAAATACCGGAGTAAAGTGGAAAGCGCACTTGAGTGTGCGTTGTGCCCGGCCCACGCGGCCCTTGATTTCCGTGAATATGATTGGTCAAGCACGCACCGACCCTGCAGCACTCCGATGTGAAGGATAGATAAATTGCGAGTTGACAAATCATGAAGCAAATCAGTCTTTTAAAAAAAACAGCACTTTGTCCCTCTTTTAATGCCTTTGTTTCAATATTTTGTACTAAACTAAATAAGAAGTGGTGCTCCACCTGATTGAAAAGGGAAATGTTTGCTCTCCACACGTTTTTTCGCCGGCTCTGTGTTGTTGGTAGCTGTTTAGAGGATTATTAAAGCTTAGTGTGCCTTTAATATAATGGCAACGCTCAACATCTTGCCACATAATAATACATTTACCAGTCAAAAGAGTCTGGCATCACAACTTATTTTACAACCGATCACAAATAAGGGTTATAATGTTAGTGCTGTCTTATTTTCCTGAAGGAGAGATCCAGTAAGAGTTATAATGTTAGTGATGTCTTATTTTCCTGAAGGAGAGAGATCCAGTAAGGGTTATAATGTTAGTGCTGTCTTCTTTTCCTGAAGGAGAGATCCAGTAAGGGTTATAATGTTAGTGCTGTCTTCTTTTCCTGAAGGAGAGATCCAGTAAGGGTTATAATGTTAGTGCTGTCTTATTTTCCTGAAGGAGAGATCCAGTAAGGGTTATACTGTTAGTGCTGTCTTCTTTTCCTGAAGGAGAGATCCAGTAAGGGTTATAATGTTAGTGCTGTCTTCTTTTCCTGAAGGAGAGATCCAGTAAGGGTTATAATGTTAGTGCTGTCTTCTTTTCCTGAAGGAGAGATCCAGTAAGGGTTATAATGTTAGTGCTGTCTTCTTTTCCTGAAGGAGAGATCCAGTAAGGGTTATAATGTTAGTGCTGTCTTCTTTTCCTGAAGGAGAGAGATACAGTAAGGGTTATACTGTTAGTGCTGTCTTCTTTTCCTGAAGGAGAGATCCAGTAAGGGTTATAATGTTAGTGCTGTCTTATTTTCCTGAAGGAGAGATCTAGTGAGGGTTATACTGTTAGTGCTGTCTTATTTTCCTGAAGGAGAGAGATCCAGTAAGGGTTATACTGTTAGTGCTGTCTTATTTTCCTGAAGGAGAGATCCAGTAAGGGTTATAATGTTAGTACTGTCTTATTTTCCTGAAGGAGAGATCCAGTAAGGGTTATAATGTTAGTGCTGTCTTATTTTGCTGAAGGAGAGAGATCCAGTAAGAGTTATAATGTTAGTGCTGTCTTATTTTCCTGAAGGAGAGAGATCCAGCAAGGGTTATAATGTTAGTGCTGTCTTATTTTCCTGAAGGAGAGAGATCCAGTAAGGGTTATAATGTTAGTGCTGTCTTATTTTCCTGAAGGAGAGAGATCCAGTAAGTGTTATAATGTTAGTGCTGTCTTATTTTCCTGAAGGAGAGAGATCCAGTAAGCGTTATAATGTTAGTGCTGTCTTATTTTCCTGAAGGAGAGAGATACAGTAAGGGTTATAATGTTAGTGCTGTCTTCTTTTCCTGAAGGAGAGAGATCGAGTAAGAGTTATAATGTTAGTGCTGTCTTATTTTCCTGAAGGAGAGAGATCCAGTAAGGGTTATAATGTTAGTGCTGTCTTATTTTCCTGAAGGAGAGAGATCCAGTGAGGGTTATACTGTTAGTGATGTCTTATTCTCCTGAAGGAGAGATCTAGTGAGGGTTATACTGTTAGTGCTGTCTTATTTTCCTGAAGGAGAGAGATCCAGTAAGGGTTATACTGTTAGTGCTGTCTTATTTTCCTGAAGGAGAGATCTAGTGAGGGTTATACTGTTAGTGCTGTCTTATTTTCCTGAAGGAGAGATCCAGTAAGGGTTATACTGTTAGTGCTGTCTTATTTTCCTGAAGGAGAGATCCAGTAAGGGTTATACTGTTAGTGCTGTCTTATTTTCCTGAAGGAGAGAGATCCAGTAAGGGTTATACTGTTAGTGCTGTCTTATTTTCCTGAAGGAGAGAGATCCAGTAAGGGTTATAATGTTAGTGCTGTCTTATTTTCCTGAAGGAGAGAGATCCAGTAAGGGTTATACTGTTAGTGCTGTCTTATTCTCCTGAAGGAGAGATCTAGTGAGGGTTATACTGTTAGTGATGTCTTATTTTCCTGAAGGAGAGAGATCCAGTAAGGGTTATACTGTTAGTGCTGTCTTATTCTCCTGAAGGAGAGATCTAGTGAGGGTTATACTGTTAGTGATGTCTTATTTTCCTGAAGGAGAGAGATCCAGTAAGGGTTATACTGTTAGTGCTGTCTTATTTTCCTGAAGGAGAGAGATCCAGTAAGGGTTATACTGTTAGTGCTGTCTTATTTTCCTGAAGGAGAGAGATCCAGTAAGGGTTATACTGTTAGTGCTGTCTTATTTTCCTGAAGGAGAGATCTAGTGAGGGTTATACTGTTAGTGCTGTCTTATTTTCCTGAAGGAGAGATCCAGTAAGGGTTATACTGTTAGTGCTGTCTTATTTTCCTGAAGGAGAGAGATCCAGTAAGGGTTATACTGTTAGTGCTGTCTTATTTTCCTGAAGGAGAGAGATCCAGTAAGGGTTATACTGTTAGTGCTGTCTTATTTTCCTGAAGGAGAGAGATCCAGTAAGGGTTATACTGTTAGTGCTGTCTTATTTTCCTGAAGGAGAGAGATCCAGTAAGGGTTATACTGTTAGTGCTGTCTTATTTTCCTGAAGGAGAGATCTAGTGAGGGTTATACTGTTAGTGCTGTCTTATTTTCCTGAAGGAGAGATCCAGTAGGGGTTATAATGTTAGTGCTGTCTTATTTCCCTGAAGGAGAGAGATCCAGTAAGAGTTATAATGTTAGTGCTGTCTTATTTTCCTGAAGGAGAGAGATCCAGCAAGGGTTATAATGTTAGTGCTGTCTTATTTTCCTGAAGGAGAGAGATCCAGCAAGGGTTATAATGTTAGTGCTGTCTTATTTTCCTGAAGGAGAGAGATCCAGTAAGGGTTATACTGTTAGTGCTGTCTTATTTTCCTGAAGGAGAGAGATCCAGTAAGGGTTATACTGTTAGTGCTGTCTTATTTTCCTGAAGGAGAGAGATCCAGTAAGGGTTATACTGTTAGTGCTGTCTTATTTTCCTGAAGGAGAGAGATCCAGTAAGGGTTATACTGTTAGTGCTGTCTTATTTTCCTGAAGGAGAGAGATCCAGTAAGGGTTATACTGTTAGTGCTGTCTTATTTTCCTGAAGGAGAGAAATCTAGTAAGCGACTAATCTTTTTGTCAGCTAAAACAAAAGTGCCATAATTTACCTTCATTCTTTCATTTGGTGAATAATTAAGTGATACTGTGTTTCTGCTTTGCCCTCCGTAATGATGGCAATAATTCATGCTATGTTGATGAGCCCACAGATAAAGTTGCATAATGCATTTCAAATGGCTAAATGATTACAGCTTCAGATGAATGGAGTGAACTGTGAACAACGGTATGTTTTCTAACTGCGATAAATGCATTCGAGTAAATGTGAGAACGACCTCACCTAATGTGGAATCACCCACAGAATCCAGACTAAAGTGCCTGGTGGATGGGATGTGAAATAGATTTCAAACAGTTTAATTTATCACTATGATAAAGGGTTTTTCATAAAGTGATGAAAGATCATCGGCAGGCCACCTGTTTAAGGAGTTCCTGTTTCTGTGCATGTATGTGTGTGTGTGTGTGCTTATGTATGTTTGCGGTAACATGCGTCTTTGTGCATGCTTGTGTCCCTCTTACAGTGAGTCAGCCCTGTGGATTTCTGTCTTGTGTGTACTCTGGCTGATATGGCCCCTGGGTGACAGGCATGGGTGTATAAGTCATTATCAGCTGTGATTCTCAGGGGTCAGAGCCTGAGGTGACAGTGCACATGTGGGGTTGAGACAGACAGACAGACTCCCTCCTGCCACTTAGAGCCCAGTGAAGAGAGGAGTTCCTCTCTATTACCCAGAATGCATTGTTGTCTGCCAGTTGTCAGTCAGGGTTGGTGACAGGGCTGCAGTAAGTTGGGGCAACTGTCTCTCTCTCCTTGTCTGTCTGTCTCTCTGTCTCTCTTTATTCAATCTCCCCCCCTCCCTCACTCACTCCCTCTCTCTCTCCCTTTCTATTTTTAATTGTCTCTATTCTTTACTTACCTATTCAGTATGGTTCTATGATTGACAGAGGCTGACAGGTAGATGGCAGGTTCTTGGCTTGCACTTGAAATGTCTTCAGCTAGGAAGTGGTTCAGAATGGATTACAAGACATGTTGTGGAAAAACAACATTTATTTTTTATGTTTCCAGAACCCCTAAGTGCACTTTGGATTCTAAAATTACTGTACTCGCAATTACTTTCCAATTTAGTTAACCTTTATGAGCAAAATAGTCTTGCAGTAATTGCAGTAACTTTTCTCTGCTTTTATATATAGGTTGATCTGAAAACCTTGTTCAAACTATTGTGTGCACATCCAGATGCTGTCATACAGTCAAGTGTTTGATTCCATTTACTCACTGTTTTTTTCCTCATTTAAAAAAAGGAATCCAGTGCATTATGCTAATCAATTAATTAGACTATTCTATGGTTCTTTAAATACATTCATTTTCCTTCAATTTAATATCATTCACAACAGAAATGAGAACCTGGTGGTAATATATGTTTTTTTAGTCCGTCAATTTGCATCAGCACTATCAGCCATAGCAACACATTCATCTACAGAGAAAGGGGAAACTCAATTTGAAATGGGAGGATTTCATTTGACCTTTTATGCAGTAAGTGGGTCTGAATGAGAACTGCTCGTACATCAATAGATTCTCAACCTTCCAGGAGTGTTTATGGTTAGCACAGCAACAGTTCTGCAGACGACTGATCAGACGTTGGTTCTACCACATCAACATGACTTTGGCTTGAATTGTATGCAGTGTGGATGAATGAGGCCACATCTGTTCTTTCTTTGGCCACCTTGTTCATTGTTATGACTGCAGAATGGAGGTAGAAAGGCTGTTCACAATATCAGGTTCTACTTGTAAAAATAAAAAACGTTTTAATTTACTTCTGTTGTCTTTCCAGGAGTTGCTGAATCGCCTCTCTACTTCAGTTTGGTCCACAATTCATACACCTTGCTTGGCGAGGTAGCGGCTGTAATCCCTTACCTTTGCACAGTATCACTGTAGTCGTAAAATATAAATACTATTGTAGTGTTTCTTTCACTCTCTGTCCTATGACTCGTTATACTCTCTTTCTCTCTCATGATTCACCTCTCTTTATTTCTCTCACTTCCTCTCATCAAATATCTCTCTCTCTCTCTCTCTCTCTCTCTCTCTCTCTCTCTCTCTCTCTCTCTCTCTCTCTCTCTCTCTCTCTCTCTCTCTCTCTCATTCTAACAACTCCCTTTTTTCTCCTCCTTTCTTATCACCACTCACCTTGCTGTCTTGTCTTCTGTTTGCAGAGATGGAGTGAAGAGGAAAGAGCCTATCGTTAAGGGCAGGTGCCAGCTGTGTGAGGTAAGGAATGACTCAGTGTTTTCTATTATCAAATCCTTTCTGCTGGTTTGGCCCCTCTGTCTCTCTGTCTAATCACATCATTCATAACGGATATAAAGAACCAACATTGTATTTGACTCCCTATGCTGCCTGTACTAAAACATCTCAGTGTTTGGCAGCAGTATAATATTGCGACAGAAGGCCACCGAATATAAATGAAAGCACACAGTACAGCACTGTTATCAATCTACCTGTAATAACCTAGCTGGCTACTACCTTGACTGTTACAATGTTTCAAGGCTGTTTTTCAATCAAACTGTAGCAGCCTAGCCAGCTAACACCTTGTCAATCTAATTGTAGCAGTTTAGCTAGCTAACACCTTGTCAATCTACCTGTAGCAGTCTAGCTAGCTAACACCTTGTCAATCTACCTGTAGCAGTCTAGCTAGCTAACACCTTGTCAATCTACCTGTAGCAGCCTACAGTAGCTAGCTAACACCTTGCCAATCTACCTGTAGCAGCCTAGCTAGCTAACACATTGCCCTATAGTGTTACAGTATGGTTGATATGTAATGTGATTGGGAGGAAAAGCTCCCAGAAAAGCTATATAATCCTATGCTTCAGCTTTTGTTTTAGTGAATCAGTGCTTGTATCCCAAATCGCACCCTATTCCCTATATAGTGCACTACATTTGACGAGGCTCCATAGGGCTGTGGTCAAAAGTAGTGCACTATATAGGAAATAGGGTGCCAGTTGGAACAAAGACAGTGTGTTGCAGGTAGAAAGGTCATCCATGTTCCATGCTGCAGAGTAAAGCTGAGAGGTATGTTGCAGCCTCCATCATTAACCCTGGCTAACAACAGGGCAAAAGGCGCCTGCCTGCCTACCTACTGCTCCAGCCCACTCACATAATTACAGCTGAACACCTTGGCGATTCAAGGAGTGAATAATTCTGTCAATCTGCATACGATTGACATTTCTACCTCTAAGTAGACTATTGTATGTCAATGAGGTCAGGGATAATTCCACCACCTCCATTGCTACCACTGCTACATGCTACTGCTGTACAGCTAACTGCTATACTACTTCAGTACTAATATGACTAACACTACTTATTATGATAATAATATGGGTAGAAATGATCAGAATTAGTGGTAGTCATTCTACTTACACTGAACTATAGTGTTTTATTGAAGACTCCGAGTAAATCAGGAATATACACAGTTTCAGCAACCATTACTAGAGATCAATTTCTAATAGAGGAAGATGTATAAAGGCCTACGTCTTTTTGTGAGACTGTGTTCAACTCATCGTTTCATCCTGTGTTCTGTGAAAAGTGGGAGGCTGGGTTAGTCAAACCCGTCTCTGCTTTCGTAGATTCCCATGTCCCATTCCCACTGTCTTAGCACAGTCTCCCTCACTAGCTTTAAGCACCAGCTGTCAGAGCAGCTCACAGATTAAAGCACCTGTACATAGCCCATCTATAATTTAGCCCAAACAACTACCTCTTCTCCTACTGTATTTATTTATTTTGCTCCTTTGCACCCCATTATTTTTATTTCTACTTTGCACATTCTTCCACAAATCTACCATTCCAGTGTTTTACTTGCTATATTGTATTTACTTCGCCACCGTGGCCTTTTTTGGCCTTTAACCCCCTTATCTCACCTCATTTGCTCACACCGTATATAGACTTATTTTTCTACCGTATTATTGACTGTATGTTTGTTTTATTCCATGTGTAACTCTGTGTTGTTGTCTGTGTCAAATTGCTTTGCTTTATCTTGGCCAGGTCGCAATTGTAAATGAGAAATTGTTCTCAACTTGCCTACCTGGTTAAATAAAGGTGAAATAAAAAAAATAAAAAAATAATTACCAAAGGCAAACAGCACAGAGAACTTTCAAGAGCTGCCTGCCGCGTTACGCGAATGCAGATATGATGGTGAAGCAACAGCAGAAGAGTTCCTAGATAGAGTGTGGTGAAGGCCGGCCATGGAGGGCATTGATCCCAGAATGGGACATAAAAAGGACTGAAATCCAGTCAGTGCTGCATAGCCTACGTCTGGGAGAGAGAAGCCACCACGGCTAGTCCTAGCGGAAGTCATATCGAGTTCAGCATGAAGATGTTAGACATTTCAAATAAATCCATTTGACTCAATGTATCCAAGGCTTTTATTTATGATGTGGCTTAGAGCAAGACCCTTGTAAATATTCACACCCCTGTGCTAGGCTAATTGTCTGAAAACCCAGAGGAACCCAGAGGTTTTTCCGCAAGGAAGGGAAACTGTACAAAGTCAGTGTTAGGCTACCTATGAATAATGCACACATCATTAGAGCAGGTTTTAGTAAAGTACCTGGTCTGACACAGATTCTAACACAGTCTATATTGTGAATAATGGGTGTGTGCGAGCTAAGAAAATGTGCCAGATAAACCCAATCTGTTATGATTTGTTTGTGCGGTATAAATGAGATTCTCATTGGGTAGAACTAGAATGCAAAAACAAGCATTTCACTAATCTAGCTAAGTCAGTGCCTTGAAGTTGCAGATTTTTCATGGACTTGCAACCTGACTAGAGTCTGATGATGACAGCACAGAACAGTGTGCTTCAGGACTCAGAGTGTAGCAATGCACTTAGCATAATTGAATCAAACATAAACTAATATTGACGTAAGCGTCCTCTGAAATATCCAAATAGGATATTCCCTTGTCATTTTCCATGCAAATCATCCCGAATATGTTGAGTTTACACTACTGTACATATGCCAATTCAACTGAAGCAGTAAAGCACTGTCTAGTGCTCTGCTAATTGAATAGTCTTTGGTGGGGATCTGACTCAATTCCTATAAACCTCCATAATCATTTATCAATGACACCTCAGCAGGTGCTTCATCATGACTCCAGACCAATTTTTCCATCGTCCTCCTTATGAATACATTATGCTTGCAGCCCGTACATCTTCCTGGCCCGTCCTTGTGCGTGAACTGAGTAGAGCAGAGTATTACTTTATTAATCCCAACTTGGGAAATTGTTTTATCACAGCATTCATCATCCATAACGTATAAGGACAGGACACAATGACAGACACACAACCAAACTTAAAACATATCAAGACTCATGAAGGCACCTGCACCTTAGCATCCGCAGAAGAGCAGTCGGATTCAAGTGCTGTCTTCCATCCCTTTCTGGAGGAAAAACCTTCAAGAATGCTGTTCACAATAGGAAGACATCATAAAACAGCTCATCAATTAAAACACTTCATCAGCTCGTTAAAAAGCCTCATGTCTTTGGGTAAAAATGACCGTCTTGACCTCTCTGTGGAGCTTCTGGACAGGATGAACCTGCTACTGAAGCTGCTGCTGTGTTGCATGTTCCATGATCGTGTGTGTTTTTGCTTGCAGCTTTTTTATGAACATGTCCTGCATTGATTCCAGGCTGCAGCCAATTGCAGTGCTGGATTTCCTGTTAATTTTGTCAAACTTGTTTATGTCCTCCTTGGATAAATGATCTTTCCAGCACACAATGGCATAGCTTACTACATTCACCGCGACACTGCTGTAGAACATACAAAGCATTTTGTCACGGACATTAAGAGATCTAAGCTTCCTTTAAAAGTACAGTCTGGATTGGGCATTTTTGTAGATGCTGTGGAAGTTCTCCTTCCATTTCAGTCTGTGGAAGTTCTCCTTCCATTTCAGTTGGTTGTCCACTATTACACCCAGGTGCTTGTAAAAGTCAAGAATACCAATCTCTTCACCATTAATAAAAATAGGATTAAAAACATTAATTTATTTTTTCTCAAATCTACTACTAGCTCCTTCGCCTTCGGTACATTCATTGGCTTCACACCATTTCACAAAGGACATAGTTGTATCCATGTGATGAGCATCGGGGTGTGTCCAAAATGGAGCCCTTTTCTCTATTTGGTGCACTAATCTTAACATGGTCAAAGGTAGTGCATTAAATAGGGAATAGAGTGCCATTTTAGATGCACACCATGCTTCTCCACAAGGTGCATTATATCTGCAATAGTTATGCAATCTGTGTTTTTGGCAATCACTGTTTCATTGTATCATTGTATTTTTGTTAAACTATTAGAATTTTTTCCTTAATTTAAGCAAGGAGTAACCATTGAGACCAGGGTCTCTTTCACAAGGGAGCCCTGCATATACACTATATATACAAATGTATGTGGACACCCCTTCAAATGAGTGGATTCGACTAATTCAGCCACAGCCGTTGCTGACAGGTGTATAAAAATGATTACACAGCCATGCAATCCCCAAAGACAAACAATTGCATTAGAATGGCCTTACTGAAGAGCTCCGTGACTTTCAACGTGGCACAGTCATAGGACGTCACCTTTCCAACAAGTCAGTTCATCAAATTTTGTGCCCTGCTAGAGCTGCCCCTTGTCAAATGTAAATGCTGCTATTGTGAAGTGGAAACGTCTAAAAGCAACAACGGCTTAGCCGCCAAGTGGTAGGCCACACAAGCTCACAGAACAGGTCCTCGTTTGCAACCCTCACTGCCAAGTTCCAGAGGCAGCTCAAGAAATCTTTGTTGGGAGCTTCATGGAATGGGTTCCAATGGCCGAGTAGCCGCGCTCACAAGCCTAAGATCACCACTTCAGCTGTCGGCTGCAGTGGTGTAAAGCTCGCCGCCATTGGACTCTGGACCAGTGGAAGCGTGTTCTCTGGAGGGATGAATCACGCTTCACCATCGAGCAGTCCGACGGACGAATCTGGGTTTTGGCGGATGCCAGGAGAACGCTACCTGCCCCGATGTAGAGTGCCAAGTGTTTAGTGGAGGAGGAATAATGGTCTGGGGCTGTTTTTCATGGTTCGGGTTAGGCCCCTTAGTTCCGGTGAAGGGAAATCTTAACGCTACAGCATACAATGACATTCTGGACAATTCTGTGCTTCCAACTTTGTGGAAACAGTTTGAGGAAGGCCCTTTCCTGTTTCAGCATGACAATGTCCCCATGCACAAAACAAGCTCCATACAGAAACACCAGCACATCTAATTGTAATGTTTTGTGTAGTTGGTTCCAGCAATGAGGTGCTTTAAAGCTAAAAGCAGACTTATCAAGTTTGCTCGACACCCGAGTAACCTCAAGAGTTAAGCAACCTTGTGAATGGGTTTGGTTTCTCATGTTTTTATATTTTAACAGTGAAGTTAGGTAAGTTGGAAGCTAGTGTAGTACAGCTTTGTAAAAAATTGCATCCTATTCCCTATAGTGTACTACTTATTGGGAATCGAGTAAAGTAGTGCACTCTTTAGGGGACATAGACGCAGTGATGACCTATGGTGTGTAAACTCCATACAGTAAAGCAGTACAAAGCTTCCTGGGTGGTAAAGTAGCCAACTGCAGCCAATCTCCTGTGATTATTGGTGAGTGGATGCTGAGCTAATGGAGTTTTTGGAACCTACTCTGAAATGAACAGCCACTCTCCCACAGGGACCTATGCGTTTTTAATGAATTAGTCGATAGTCTCCAATCAATCAGACCTGAATTATAGAGGGAAATTAGAAGGATACACCCTAAATGCCGACCTCTGAGGAAAATCCATTCTGGCACGTATAGCGGTGTGGGGGAGGGAGGGAAAGGGATGCTGTTTCGACTACAGATGTATAGGAAAGCTGTTTACCTAACATGTTAAGGATGCATCAGAGGAATGGCATTAAGAGTCAATAGGAAATGCTAAATGACCGAAGCAAGTCTGACTCAACGTATAGTGTTTGTATGTGACAATAAACATATTTCTTATGTTTTTCTTCTCTGTCAAATGAAGTCATGGAATGATCTTAGTAAGAGTTGTCGTGGGGAAAGTGGGTGATGCCATCCACCCATTTCTTGGATGGAAATGTGCCACTGAGTGGATTTCTCTAGTATCACATTCCTGGTAAAGGTGCCCTTATAGTAGTGTCAGCACACAAGCAACCATCTGCAGCCTGCCACACACACACACACACACACACACACACACACACACACACACACACACACACACACACACACACACACACACACACACACACACACACACACACACACACACACACACACACACACACACACACAAAAATATATATATATATTGAGTGGTACTGGGTGACATGATTCTATTTTCCAGTCTATTTGTAGTTACTGTGGAGAGTACCAACAGCTAAGGACACTTTTAATCTCCTCCGATGAATGGAGCATGGCTGTAATTGGGATAACACAACATAACAGGGTGGGAAACAGGCATTTGAGAAGATTACGCTGGTGTCAGATTAAATGACACAGTGCACAGGTTTCATTAGCCGTCCATCAAGCTCCTCTCTTCAGTTCCAGGGGGTATTAACACACAAACCCACTGCTCCTGAGATAGAGGGGCAGGAATGTGGGGATGTGATATTCAGTCAAATCCGTTCTCGGGGTTATAGGGGAAACAAAGCAAAAAACAAATGATAATTGATTTGATATTGGATTAGATTCCTATAACCCTGTTCTAGGGGACTCAAAGTGCTGTGTACTGTAGATTACGCAACGGGAGAAATTCCAACTACCACTTAAGATGCGAAGGCTAGATTATGGAATCATAGCTCATAGGGTTAAAAACCTGTCTCCGCTGTAGCGTCAACCCTTTTTAGTGTAGCCCACAAAAGCGATTGTAAAGTTGAGTTGAGCTTCAGAGTCCCAAGGTCTAAAACTAGGGTCAGCCGCGAAGAAAGGCTTGACATCTTCAGCCTCGCCTAATTACACAGATCGAGGAAAATACACGTTTTTAGACACATAATATCATTTGACAAAAAACTGTAGCATTAAAAAAAAACAGTATGAATGATCTTCACCAGGCTTCGGTAAGCTGGGAACATTGTGTGGAGATTGTTTTGTAGTGTAAAGTGCCTGTACTTGATAGTTCAAGCACGTCCATCGGGTCGCTTCATACTGTATTGCCAAAGTGCTGCATCTTTGGCAATACAGTATGCTGGACCTATTAAAGGGAAATCAATAAGCAAATAAAACCAGGATCGTATTAAGATCCCCATTTATAGGTTAACTTTGGTCCATGCTTATTATTATTCACTATTATTCATTATTATTATCTGTCCACTTCCCTGTTTTATGTTCCCATAGTCATTATAACCACAAACTCCTAGTATCCTTTGCATACTAAACAAGTGAGCACCCATTTCACTAGACCGACCTTTGGTGAGGTGAACTTCAGTAGATGAACAGACAAACGCTGCCTCAGTTATAGTACAGCACATAAAATACTATTCTATAGTTCAATACATTTGTTTCAAGTCCAGGTCAGGAGCAAGAACACAATAGACAATTATTGTGATGCCCAGTGAAATGAACACAGGTTTCAAGGTGGATGTTTCGAAACCTCATTTATCATGTCCTTCCTTCCTGTTTGGTTGGTCCTCCCTATATGAGAGGGCAAACGTGGGCCATACCTCTATTCCTGACTTCCACTCAGAACCAATTTTTGTCTGTATATTAAGAACTGCTGCTTCGTCTCGGGACAAAGACAACATTCATTTTATAATTAGATGTTTTTACTTGACAGGATTACGCCCAGTAATCAGAGAATAGTATATATTCTTAACAGTTTGACCAGTGGGAGCCTGCTGTTTAGAGTGCTTTTCAATGGTCTTCAAGAGTCGATATGAGCCGCAGTTTTATCAGCACAGATTTTGAGTGGGAGTAGAGTTGGGGTGCTGTATGGTGGCAGATCACTGTGTTTGGTGTGGGTTTATATTGAGGACTGTATGTTGGTGTGTACAGAACATTATATGTTGTAACAGTTAGGGTTGCAAAGTGTCGTAAACTTTCCAGTAAACTTCGAAGAATTTTCCCGGAAATTTTCCATGGGAAGTTAATCCCGGAATTTTGGGAATTTTGCTTAAATTCATCAAAAAAGTTAGCTTATAGCAGTGAACCTTTTATGTGGGATACACATAAGGAAATTGTAGGTATTGTAGCATATTTTGGTTAAACTATCCCCAATTCAATGGAATTGCAACCCTCTGCATTCACAGTGCATTCTTCCATCACGTGTGCAGTGCCCTCTTCTATCTCATGTACAGCTGATTCTCAAGATCTTGCACACTAATGAGACGCTATTGAGCCCACACTACTACACTGTTTTTATTACAATACTGGGTGGGGTGAATATATTTTATTTGACACAATGTTTTGTTAACTAGTAAATAGTAGCCTAAAGCAAAGTGTATTTTTGTAACGGCTTTCTTCTGTGGACGAAGGAGAGGACCAAAGCGCGTGGTTAGTGTTCATCATGTTTAATAAAGACGATAAACATTAACACTACAAAATACAAAATAACAAATGTGATGGAAAAAAAAAACCCAGTTCTGTCTGGTGCAGACACACGAAGACATCCACCCACAAAACCCAACACAAAACAGACTACCTAAATATGGTTCCCAATCAGAGACAATGACTAACACCTGCCTCTGATTGAGAACCATATCAGGCCAAACATAGAAACGGGAAAACTAGACACACAACATAGAATGCCCACTCAGCTCATGTCCTGACCAACACTAAAACAAAGAAAACACAAAAGAACTATGGTCAGAATGTGACAGTTTTAAATAATTTCTAACTTGTTCACAATTTCTGCTAGTTAGCTTTTTCTACCATGTGGGTTTTAGCTACCATGTGGGTTTTAGCTTGCTTGAGCCTGCTAACTGAGGAGTGTTAATTCACCGGTTTCCATACATGTTTCATTTTAAAACATTTATCTTACAAAGGAGTTGTTTAATCTAACTGCTTAACTATTTATCTGTACATGGAATTGTATTCGTTTTTAAAAAACATACTTTTTGCCCCTAATCATGGAATTGTATTTTTGTCATTTTTATATATACTTTCCCCCCCTAATCTTTACAGGAAAATGCCACGGGCACTATCTGATGTGTGGAGACATTTCACTGCAGCTGTGTACATTTGCAAATACTATGGCAAATCATATGTGAAAATGCAGCAAAGATGCAAAATCATCTGACCAAGTGCATAAAGTTCCCTCAGCGCTCACAACAAGCAACCTCTGACAAAAGTCCCTCTGCTTCCATTTGAGGTGAAAATGATGGATCAGGCACCTTATCGATAGCAAAAGCTCATGGTCCTCCTGGAATCAGAAATGTTTTCAACTCAATGGAGGAACATAATCAGAAGAAATGCTGAGGAATGTCTTTGCTCGAGCTATGTATGCAACCGGTTCACCTCTGATGCTCACAGGCAATGTTTATTGGAAGAGATTTCTGAATGGTCTTCACCCAGCATACACCCCTCCAACCAGACATGCTTTATCTACTCATTTGCTGGATGCAGAGTTCAACAGAGTTCAAGTGAAGGCTCAAGAAAATCATATAGAAAGCAAACTGTATTGCAATAATCTCTGATGGGTGGTTGAATGTTTGTGGGCAAGGAATAATTAACTACATAATTTCCACCACCCAACTAGTATTCTACAATAGCACAGACACAAGGGACAACAGACACACCGGTCTCTACATTGCAGATGAGCTGAAGGCAGTCGTCAATGACCTTGGACCACAGAAGGTATTTGCACTGGTGACAGACAATGCTGTGAACATGAAGGCTGCTTGGTCTAAAGTGGAGGAGTCCTACCCTCACATCACACCCTTTGGCTGTGCTGCTCATGCATTGAATCTGCTCCTTAAGAACATCATGGCACTGAAAACAATGGATACACTCTACACGATAAACAAGGAACTGGTTAGGTATGTGAAGGTTCAAGTTATAGCAGCAATCTACCTCACCAAGCAAGAAGAATAAGAATAAGAGAAGAATAAGAGCACCACATTGAAGCTGCCCAGCAACACCCATTGGGCTGGTGTTGTCATCATGTTTGACAGTCTCCTGAAAGGGAAGGAGTCTCTCCAAGAAATGGCCTTATCACGGTCTGCCGATATGGACAGCCCCATCAAGAGGATCCTCCTGGATGATGTATTTTGGGAAAGAGTGGTAAGCAGCCAGAAACTCTTGAAACCTGCAACAGTAACCATTGCACGGATTGAGGGAGACAATGCCATCCTGTCTAATGTTCAGACTCTGCTTTGCCCTGTATTGTCCTGCCCACTTCACTGTTGCTCCAAGCAGAGGAAACTGCAGTTCTGAAATACATCAAAACGCGTGAAGACTTCTGCCTGAAGCACATACACGCCGCAGCGTACATGTTCGGCCCAAAGTATGCTGGCAAGAGCTTCCTGTCAGGTGCAGAGATCAACAAGGCCTATGGTGTCATCACTACCGTGTCTCGCCACCGTGGCCTGGATGAGGGCAAGGTTCTTGGCAATGCTACCAAATACTAATTGAGAGCTACTCAACTTCTGACCCACTGGTAATGTGATGAAAGAAAGAAATTCTGAAAGAAATCATTCTCTCTCCTATTATTTTGACATTTCACATTCTTAAAATAAAGTGATGATCCTAACTGACGTAAAACAGTGAATTTGTACTTTGATTAAATGTCAGTAATTGTGAAAAACTGTGATTAAATGTGTTTGGCTAAAGTATATGTAAACTTCAGACTTCAACTGTAGGTGCTACAGAAGTGATTTCTCTGGGGGATAATTTAGTTTCGCTCAGCAACTCACCTTGAGTAATTGAAACATGGATTACCCACAGAATGCAGGGCTGAGAGAGATACTTAATGCTTCTAGCCTTTTTAATCTGGGTTTACAAGTAATGTGTGTCTGTAATACATTGCATGACTACATTACCGTACTTCCATACACTATATATACAAAAGTATGTGGGTAATCAAATAGTGGATTTTTCTATTTCAGCCACACCCGGAGCTTACAGGTGTATAAAATCGAGCACACAGCCATGCAATCTCCATAGGGAAACATTGGCAGTAGAATGGCCTTACTGAAGAGCTCTGTCACTCAACATGGCCCCGTCATAAGATGACACCTTTTCAACAAGTCAGTTTGTCAAATGTTTGCCCTGCTAGAGCTTCCCCGGTCAACTGTAAGTGCTGTTATTGTAAAGTGGAAACATCCAGGAGCAACAACGGCTCAGCCGCAAAGTGGTAGGCCACACAAGCTCACAGAATGGGACCGACAAGTGCGAAGTGTGTTGCGCATAAAAATCGTCTGTCCTCACTACCAAGTTCCAATCTGCCTCTGGAAGCAACGTCAGCACAATAACTGTTTGTTGGGAGCTTCATGAAATGGGTTTCCATGGCCAAGCACCCACACACATGCCTAAGATCACCATGCGCAGACGATTCTGTGCTTCCAACTTTGTGGCAGCAGTTTGGGGATGGCCCTTTCCTGTTTCAGCATGACAGTGCCCCTGTGCACAAAGCGAGGTCCATACAGAAATGGTTGGTTGAGATCGGTGTGGAAGAACTTGACTGGCCTGCACAGAGCCTTGATCTCAACCCCATCGAACACCTTTGGGATGAATTGGAACGCCAACTGCGAGTCAGGCCTAATCACCCAACACCAGTGCCAAGCAAGTCCCCGCAGCGATTTTCCAACATTTAGTGGAAAGCTTTCCCAGAAGAGTGGAGGTTGTTATTGCAGTAAATGGGTGGCCCACCTTCATATTAATGCCCATGATTTTGGAATGAGATGTTTGACGTCCACATACTTTTGGTCATGTAGTACACTGGATAGGTGCAGTGAAATATGTTATTTTACAGGGTCAGTCATATTAGTACAGAGCCCCTGAAGCAAATTAGTGTTAAGTGCTTTGCTCAAGGATTTTCATCATGTCGGCTCAGGTATTTCAGACAGATTTTTCACCTTATCGGCTCAGATATTTCAGAGCTAGAGGCTGTCAGCCCAGGCAGGTCTTTACAATATTAATACTCCCAAGTCATTATGCAGTTTTATTCTCCCTAATGTATCTGTCTCAGAGCCGGCCCAATGCCTCAGTAACAGCCCAGCCTTATCATGCTACTGTACTGTACAGTACCACCACAGATAGAACAATGAGACAGATATTTCACCAGATGTATAAATGTGAAGCTTCCGCTTGGCGTTTCCACTCACTACCAAATATGGATTTTGGCTGACATTCTGCTGAATTTGTCATCAATAAAAGATTTAATCTCAATACAGTTATCTGTTCCCAACTTTCCCACTTTGCCAATGTCTTTAAAATTGCGTTGTTTAGAAGGATTGCAAAGACGAATTGAGTTATTGCACAGGTACACGTCACAGACCAGAACATGCCAATAGGATCTCGCTAGGTCATGCTTGGCCTATGGACTTGGTCTTTTACCAATAGGACTATTTTATGTATACCCGCCCTACGTCATCACAACAAAACTGATTGGCTCAAACCCATTAAGAAGGAAAGAAATTATACAAATGAACTTTTAACAAGGCACACCTGTTAATTTAAATGCATTCCATGAAGCTGGAAGAGAGAATCCCAAGAGTGTGCAAAGCTGTCATTAAGGCAAAGAGTGGCTAGTTTGAAGAATATAAAATATAAAACCTATTTTGATTTCTTTAACACTTTTTTGGTTACTACAGTCGTGGCCAAAAGTTTTGGGAATGACACAAATATTAATTTTCACAAAGTCTGCTACCTCATGATGGCAATTTGCATATGCTCCAAAATGTTATGAAGAGTGATCAAATGCAATTAATTGCAAAGTCCATCTTTGCCATGCAAATGACCTGAATCCCCAAAATACATTTCCACTGCATTTCAGCCTTGTCACAAAAGGACCAGCTGACTTCATGTCAGTGATTCACTCGTTAACACAGGTGTGAGTGTTGACGAGGACAAGGCTGTAGATCACTCTGTCATGCTGATTGAGTTTGAATAACAGACTGGAAGCTTCAAAAGGAGGGTGGTGCATGGAATCATTGTTCTTCCACTGTCAACCATGGTTACCTGCAAGGAAACATGTGCCGTCATCATTGCTTTGCAGAAAAAGGGCTTCACAGGCAAGGATATTGCTGCCAGTAAGATTGCACCTAAATCAACCATTTATCGGATCATCAAGAACTTCAAGGAGAATGGTTCAATTGTTGTGAAGATGGCTTCAGGGCACCCTAGAAAGTCCAGCAAGTGCCAGGACCGTCTCCTAAAGTTGATTCAGCTGTGGGATTGGGCCACCACCAGTACAGAGCTTGCTCAGGAATGGCAGCAGGCAGGTGTGAGTGCATCTGCACGCACAGTGAGGCAAAGACTTTTAGAGGATGACCTGGTGTCAAGAAGGGCAGCAAAGAAGCCACTTCTCTCCAGCAAAAACATCAGGGACAGACTGATATTCTGCAAAAGGTACAGGGATTGGACTGCTGAGGATTGGGGTAAGTCATTTTCTCTGATGAATCCCTTTTCGAATTGTTTGGGGCATCCAGAAAAAAAGCTTGTCCGGAGAAGACAAGGTGAGGTCTACCATCGGTCTTGTGTCATGCCAACATTAAAGCATCCTGAGACCATTCATGTGTGGAGTTGCTTCTCGGCCAAGGGAGTGGGATCACTCACAATATTTCCTAAGAACACAGCCATGAATAAAGAATGGTACCAACACATCCATCGAGAGCAACTTCTCCCAACCATCCAGGAACAGTTTGGTGAAAAACAATGCCTTTTCCAGCATGATGGAGCACCTTGCCATAAGGCAAAAGTGATACCTAAGTGGCTCGGGGAACAAAACATCAATATTTTGGGTCCAAGGCCAGGAAACTCCCTAAGACCTTAATCCCATTGAGGACTTGTGGTCAATCCTCAAGAGGCGGGTGGACAAACAAAAACCCACAAATTCTGACAAACTCCAAGCATTGATTATGCAAGAATGGGCTGCCATCAGTCAGGATGTGGCCCAGAAGTTAATTGACAGCATGCCAGGGTGGATTGCAGAGGTCTTGAAAAAGAAGGGTCAACACTACAAATATTGACTCTTTGCATCAACTTCATGTAATTGTCAATAAAAGCCTTTGACACTTATGAAATGCTTGCAATTATACTTCAGTATTCCATAGTAACATCTGACAACAATATCTAAAGACACTGAAGCAGCAAACTTTGTGGAAAGTAAAATTTGTGTCATTATCAAAACCTTTGGCCACGACTGTAAATGATTCCATGTGTTATTTCATAGTTTTGATGTCTTCACTATTAGTCTACAATGTAGAACATAGTACAAATAAAGAAAAAACGTTGAATGAGTAGGAGTGTCCAACCTTTTGACTGGTTCTGTATCTACTAGTTGACATCCAGACAAATGAATTGCATGCAGAGAAGGGAAATAACCTACTGCCTTGAGTTATAAAAACAATTAGCTAAATACATTGATGTTATTGGCGGGTAACAGGTTGGCTCTCGGGAACAATTCTATGTTTGTTGGGTTGGGTTGTGGAGAAAAATTTGTCCTGATGTTAGGCGTCGGGTGTGTCTCGGAATTGATATGGCTGGCGTGTGGCGGGTGCAGCTCTGACCCGTGCAGGACTCTACTACCATGGGATCTGCACTGCGAGCGTTATACTGCTACTGTACTGCACTACAGTACCACCACGGGACCTACACTGACAGGGATGGACCTAGGTATCAAATGCTCACTGAATGGGAACCACACCAGCTTGGCTGCCTTTACTCAGCTATCACCTGTTTGCATAGGATTCTCTCTGCTCTCACCATGTTTGCCTAGTGAAACCTTGGCCCACGCCTGATGTATGCACAGTGTGTGTGCTTGTGTTGCCATCAGGGCCATGAGTCAATTGTGAGTCAGTCCCTGGCCCGTACCATAAGTCTCACAGCACAGGGGCATGTCAGCTCAGCATGCTCCGGCCTCCACACACACACTTAATTTGATAAACCGATTGTCAAAATCCAATTTGTCATGAGCCAAAGTCGTGCTCTGAACACCATCCGTTTGCTCCAGGCTACACATATCATCACGCCCTATGATCATTAGGTACAACGACAACAAGGTAGTCTATGGTAGGGTCTATGGAAGACTTGCGCTCTACTGTAGGTCTATAGTGAACATAAAGAGAAAGCTACAAAGTTAGCATATGTAAGATAACCTGTCTTCCTGTATTACGACTGTCTGTCAGTAGAATGAATGGATGTATTGCTGAACAGACCTTGAGGATAGTGTGTACTAGATAAATCAGAGCATCTGTACCTCTTCAGGCTGTACAATAGACTGAGAGGAAAGAACAGCTAAAAAAAAACCATGTATCTTCAGTAATTATATATCAAACATGTGCCTCTGAAACTAGCTTGATAAAGAAATAAGTACTTTGGAATCCTCTTCTCTGATAATGTTAGATAAAATAGCCCCAAGGCCCTTTTTGTGTCTGGATCAAATGATGGATATTATGTTCTTTTTTTGTGAGCGTTTATTTGAGAGTAAGAGAAAGTGCACATTCTGAAGGCAAATCTGCGTTGAGTGCATGTAGAGGCTATAATGTCCATTTAACCTTTGTCCATGTTGCAGAATAATGTACAGCTTAAAAGCAGGATAGTGTTAAGTCTTTTTTGGCTGAACACAACAAACAAGTTTTCCAATTCCAAAATGTACAAACTCTACTTTTATGATGAGTAAAATAAAATAACTAGATGGTTGTGGGGCTTGCTTTAGCTCTTTAAAATATATATTTGTGGTAGCGGAAGAAGTAAAAAACAAATTGTACCTTACTATTTAAAGCAACGTCGTTACAGTTCCTTCAGAAAGTATTCACACCCATTGACATTTTCCCACATTTTGTTGTGTTACAGCCTGAATTTAAAATGTATTAAATTTAGATTTTGTGTCACTGGCCTACACACAATACCCGATAATGTGAAAGTGGAATTATGAGTTTAGAAATGTTTACCAACTAATTCAAAAAGAAATGCTGAAATGTCTTGAGTCAATAAGTATTCAACCCCTTTGTTATGGCAAGCCTAAATAAATGTAGTAAGTTAAGCTTTGCTTAACAAGTCACATATTAAATTGCATGGACTCACTCTGTGTACAATAATAGTGTTTGAATTTTAAAAATGTAATAACTACCTAATTTCTATACCCACATACAATTTTCTGTAAGGTCCCTCCGGTCCCTGCACCCCTCACTGCAACTTGCCCAAGTCTCCCCCATTTCTCCTTCACCCAAATCCAGATAGCTGAATTTCTGAAAGAGCTGCAAAATCTGGACCCCTACAAATCAGCAGGGCTAGACAATTTGGACCCTCTCTTCCTAATATGATCTACCGAAATTGTTGCAACCCCTATTACTAGCTTGTTCAACCTCTCTTTCGTATCGTCTGAGATCCCCAAAGATTGGAAAGCTGCCGTGGTCATCCCCCTCTTCAAAGGGGGAGACACTCTAGAGCCAAACTGCTACAGACCTATATCTATCCTACCCTGCCTTTCTAAGGTCTTCGACAGCCAAGTTAACAAACAGAATACCGACCATTTCGATTCCCACTGTACCTTCTCTGCTGTGCAATTTGGTTTCCGAGCTGGTCATGGGTGATGTCGCTCTTGCTGCTGGTGATTCCCTGATCCACCTCTACACAGACGACACCATTCTGTATTCTTCTGGCCCTTCTTTGGACACTGTGTTAACTAACCTCCAGACGAGTTTCAACGCCATACAACTCTCCTTCCGTCGCCTCAAACTGCACTTAAATGCAAGCAAAACTAAATACATGCTCTTCAACCGATCGCTGCCCACACCTACCCACCCAAACAGCATCACTATTCTGGACGGTTCTGACTTAGAATATGTGGACAACTACAAATACCTAGGTGTCTGGTTAGACTGTAAACTCTCCTTCCAGACTCACATTAAGCATCTCCAATCCAAAATTAAATCTAGAATCGTCTTCCTATTTCGCAACAAAGCATCCTGCACTCATGCTGCCAAACATACCATTGTAAAACTGACTATCCTACCGATCCTTGACTTCGACGATGTCATTTACGAAATAGCCTCCAACACTCTACTCAGCAAATTGGATGCAGTCTATCACAGTGCCATCCGTTTCGTCACCAAAGCCCCATATACTACCTACCCACTGCGACCTGTATACTCTCGTTGGCTGTCCCTCGCTTCATATCTGTTGTCAATCACACTGGCTACAGGTCATCTATAAGTCATTGCTAGGTAAAGCCCCACCTTATCTCAGCTCACTGGTCACCATAGCGGCACCCACCCGCAGCACACGCTCCAGCAGGTATATTTCACTGGTCACCCCCAAAGCCAATTCCTCCTTCTTCCGCCTTTCCTTCCAGTTCTCTGCTGCCAGTGACTGGAATGAACTGCAAAAATCCCTGAAGCTGGAGACTCATATCTCCCTCACTAGCTTTAAGCACCAGCTGTCAGAGCAGCTCACAGATCACTGCACCTGTACATAGCCAATCTGTAAATAGCCCATCCAACTACCTCATCACCATATTGTTATGTATTTTATTATTTTGCTCCTTTCCACCACAGTACCACTACTTGCACACTCATCTTCTGCATATCTATCACCCCAGTGTTTCATTTGCCATGCTGTAAACATTTCATCCACTATGGCCTATTTATTGCCTCAGCCCCCTTATCCTACCTCATTTGCACACACTGTATATAGACATTCTCTATTGTATTATTGACTGTATGTTTGTTTATTCCATGTATAACTCTGAGTTGTTGTTTGTGTCGCACTGCTTTGCTTTATCTTGGCCAGGTCTTCGTTGTAAATGAGAACTTGTTCTCAACTAGCCTATCTGGTTAAATAAAGGTGAAATAAAAAAAATTTTAAAGAATAACTTTAATAACTCTACCTACATGTATATATTACCTCAATAACCTTGACTAACCGGTGCCCTGCACATTGACTCTGTACCGGTAACCCCTGCTGCTCTTAATTATTTGTTACTTTTTTTATTTTTATTATAGGTCTTTTTCTTAAAACTGCATTTTTGGTTAAGGGCTTGTAAGTAAGCATTTCATTGTAAGGTCTACCTACACTTGTTGTATTCGGGCGCATGTGACAAATACAATTTGATTTGATGTGTAAAAAAAATAAAAATCAGACATTGAATATCCTTTTAAGCATGGTGAAGTTGTTAATTACACTTTGGATGGTGTATCAATAATCCCAGTCACTTCAAAGATACAGGCATCCTTCCTAACTCAGTTGCCAGAGAGGAAGGAAACAGTTACATAGTTTAATGGCTGTGATAGTTTTCCACTAAGGATGGATCAACTTCTGTCCCTCTCTGTCTGTCTCTAGCTTTCTGTACTGCCCCATGCACTCCTCTGCATGTGCTAGTATCCACAACAACAGCACCGTTTGGGCGGCTCAATGACGAAACATGAGTGAGCTGTTAATTGACATAAGCTAGCTACTTTTCGTCACTCTAAACACCAACAAACAGCACTAACTTTTTATTGGTATGCTACATATTGCAAATGTTTATAGTTATAATAAATATAAGTTTTAAAGAATTTGAAGTTAGGATAGCCTGAACATGTAAAAGTTGGTTTGATGTCTCTAGCTTGAATGGTTGAAGAGTTTCTCTTGGTGGGTTATTTTATGTTCATTTATGTAAATGTTTATAGTTACAGTTAATAAACATTTAAGAACTTGAAGTTAAGATAGTCTGAACTTGTGAAAATTGGTTTGGTGTCTCTATCTTGAACGGTTTAATAATGACTGCTGGTAAGTTATTTTATAGACATGAATATAGTTAATGACGTGACATGAGAGAGCTGTTAGCTCATGTTAGCTTTCCGTCACTCTAAACTCCGACAAACAGCTGTAACTGTTGATTGGTAGAAGATAATGACGTTCTGATTCCAGCTTTAAATAGAACAGAAGTAAACCAAGATATCCTCTAAGTTTTTGTGAGTATCCATAGCAATGGCTCCGTTTGGGCTGCTCAACTACGAGACTGAGAGAGCTGTTAGCTGGCTATCGCTAGATACTTTTCGTCACTCTAAACTCTGACAAACAGCTGTAACTTTTGATTGGAAGTAGATAATTCTGTTCTGATTTCAGATGATTTGAATACCATTTTTGTTGTTGTTTGCAAAAAGTTTTGTGGAAAATTGTTAATGCGGTTACTAAAACAGCTGTATCGGTAGATTGTTAGCAGCTAATTTTGTTCCGATTTGAATAGCAGAGAAGCAGAGGAATATTGCACATCCTCTCACGTTTTGACTAACTGGTTGCAAAAGGGGTCAAATTAGCTGATTTTTGTCAAAAGTTGCTTTGTTCCCAGTGAATGGAATGTTAGGAAATCTGGGAGTTTAATGTTTAGAATGTTGAAATCCCATGAAAGTGAATGAAGAGGGCCAAAAAAGTATAAAATATATTTTAAAAAGTTGCACGCAAGCACACTGGTCCTGACCACTCTGCACATTTTAAAGTTGGAATTATGTTACTAGCTTAAACAGTATAAGAGGAGTACCGTTCCAAATAATAATAATAGGAAGTATGACAAAGATTTAATGTGGGGACACTTGCTTCACAAGCCCCATTAATTACATTCTATGGAATGTTTACCTTATTGCATCAGCCTACTCAATATTCAGTTTTGTCAAGTTTACTATGTTGCGCTTGCCTTAGCACTACTAACACAGGAGTGTACACTGAGCAGAGGTAAGGCAAGACTAACCGAATGAAAAATATCCAAGAAAATTACCAGGCTACATCACTCTTATCCCCATGGCGACAGGGTGTCTACCTAAACGGCAGTACATCCATGCAGCTGTGCTCTGAGGATTTACACTGACAGACACCACACTAGCAGAGCACAGTACTCAGTACTCTGTCAATCACCACATGTGTAAGCTTTTAATGCTATGCAGACACTGGGACTGTAGGATAATGTAAATATAAGTAGTCCCTGTCCCATGGTGACGTCGTCCTGCTCTCCTTCCCCCTCTGTCAACGCATCACTGCTCGACTTTATAGACGGGTTAGCTGACAACATCAACGAAGCGATGCGCACGATTCAATGGGGAAGAACTCCATGTGTTGTTGTAATTAAATCTGGATGGCCAGATTGCTAGCAATGACAGGAAGCTTCCATGTGGAGAATTGCAGGTTGCTCAATTGATCTAGTTTTATGTTGTTCTTGATACCATCTTATTATTAGATGTTTTGGCTGATGTCATGTCTTCGGTAATATGGCAAAAATGCGCTAGCTAGCTAGCTAACACACAACTGTGACAATGGATTTGAGCGCCAACAAGTGCTCATTGTCCAAATTCATTTATGTTTTCGTTAAACATTGAACACTAAATGTAGTTTACATGTTGTCAACAATCTACAGTAAGTCTGTTTTGTCCCATAGCTCTGCACGCGTCGGTTTTGTTGCTAAACAACCAACCCATCTATGGGGTGGGAGGAGGGGAAACCGGGGAGTGTTTGAACCATCATGAAGCTGCATACAGTTATTGTACACTAACCCAATCATGTATAGGATGCAGAAAGTTGAATGCAGAAACTGGGCCAAGAAGCAGATGTGTCAGTATTATCTGAGACATTTCATAAGAGAAAGAGAAATATGTATAGTGTGGTAGATATGTATGTATGGTGTATTCCATGGATGGTATGGAAGGTATTGTTACAGTATGCCATGGTTCTTGCGAGAAATAGCAAATCAACACCAGGTTGAGAAATGTGGCTTCTAAAAAGAAATCCGTCTGGGAAACCTATAATATCTATCCAGTCATTTGGATTTGTTGTCAAGGTGTGTTTACTGTATGTATGTATTATCAATTTGTCTTCATTATCACCATGGTGACAGGCTTATGGACAGGCTGATGGAGAGAGAGAGAAAGACAGAGTTCCTCCTACAGTGTGTCTGGTTGAAGGATGCATGTTTGAGTGTGAGGTACCATTACCATCTTGATGTTCTGTTTGTAGTTTATACTTGTTCCCTTGCTCGATACTCATCAATCTCTATGACTTAAGGTAATTTAAAAAGTAGAAGGATATATAATTGAAAATGCTTTACCTCAGCGAGATGTTCTGACCTCTAACGAAGAGCACTGTGACAATAATGGTATTGTTGTATTTTCTTTGAAAATAATCCTAATTTAGATTCTAAAACCAAAGAACTGGCACCATGCAACCACACACTCTCCCTTCCCCGCCCACATGCTTTTTCTCTTCCCACTCGCGGACCTGTGAACACTGCGAAGTCTCATTTAAACACACTAAGTCGTGCACGCAAGCACACTTACACACACACACATACAACAATGCAAGGACACACACGCACACACACTAAGAGTTATTGTACACACAAGTATCTAAGGCAGTCTCTTTCTTTCTCTCTTACACACACACACACACACACGCACACACGCACACAAACACACAGTATCCTACATCTGCCCACACACAAATAGTACAAAGAGATGCCTGGAGAAATCGTCTTCTGATGTGCCAACTACCATAAATCCTCATCGCTTACGAAACACACAGTTCAACAGATCACTCGGAGTTCTAACCTTCTCTGTATCCCTACATGTCTGTATCCCTACATGTCTGTATCCCTACATGTCTGTATCCCTACATGTCTGTATCCCTACATGTCTGTATCCCTACATGTCTGTATCCCTACATGTCTGTATCCCTACATGTCTGTATCCCTACATGTCTGTATCCCTACATGTCTGTATCCCTACATGTCTGTATCCCTACATGTCTGTACTGTACAACATGCCATGTCTTTATCCCTATTGGGATGTCTAGTTGTTGTCCCTACATGTAGTTTATAGACCAGGTCATTTATGGTATAAAGTTCCATGTACATGTCTGTGTCTGTTCTACAACATACCCACAACCATGGTGACACATCAATGGAGACTTAAAAGAAGAAAAACTGTCCTTTCTACTCTTTCTGGGATGTACCATTTACTAATTGTTGATTCAAATGGGATTCATTGCTTGTGTTTTTCATATTTTCCTCAGACAACTGTGTTTATTTTGTAGACTTTTGTAGACTAGGTCATTTATGTTATAAAGTTCTTCAGGGGTAACTAGTCTAGTGTCTACAGGGTTCTGTAATTGCAGGGTAATAGTAATTGCAGGGTAATAGTTTGCAGGGTAATAGTAATTTACCCACAACCACCTGGTGACACATCAATGGAGACTAATAGTAAGAAGAAAAACAGGGTAATAGTCCTTTCTAATCTTTCTATTGTGCACCATTTAGTAATTGCACTGATTAAAATTCTTGGATAATAGTAATTGCAGGGGGTATTCATTCATGCAGGGTAATAGTAATTGTAATTTTCATAATTTTCCTCAGAGCAGCCTACTGTGCCTCTGTCAGAATAGGAGTGTTGTAATTATCTATTTGCAGGGTAATAGTAATTGCAGGGATAATAGTAATTGCAGGATAATAGTAATTCAGGGTAATAGTAATTCAGGGATAATTGAATAGTAATTGTAATAGTAATTGCAGGGTAATAGTAATTGCAGGTAATAGTAATTGCAGGGTAATAGTAATTGCAGGGTAATAGTAATTGCAGGGTAATAGTAATTGCAGGGTAATAGTAATTGCAGGGTAATAGTAATAATAGCAGGGTAATAGTAATTGCAGGGTAATAGTAATTGCAGGGTAATAGTAATTGCAGGGTAATAGTAATTGCAGGATAATAGTAATTGCAGGGTAATAGTAATTGCAGGGTAATAGTAATTGCAGGGTAATAGTAATTGCAGGGTAATAGTAATTGCAGGGTAATAGTAATTGCAGGGTAATAGTAATTGCAGGGTAATAGTAATTGCAGTAATAGGTAATAGTAATTGCAGGGTAATAGTAATTGCAGGGTAATAGTAATTGTAATAGTAATTGCAGGGTAATAGTAATTGCAGGGTAATAGTAATTGCAGGGTAATAGTAATTGCAGGGTAATAGTAATTGCAGGGTAATAGTAATTGCAGGGTAATAGTAATTGCAGGGTAATAGTAATTGCAGGGTAATAGTAATTGCAGGGTAATAGTAATTGCAGGGTAATAGTAATTGCAGGGTAATAGTAATTGCAGGGTAATAGTAATTGCCAATCGGAGACGGAGGTTCACAGATCTGAAAGGATTTGATTGGTAAGAGATAATGGTGGAGGAACTCCACTTAGCCTGTGGGAGAGGTGGAGTCATCATCTTTCTTGCTTATTCCTATCCATTCGTTTCAGATCTGTGAACACCAAAGGGTTAGAAGACGGGGCTAGGGACTGAAGGAAACAAGCCAGAAGTCTGAAAGATTGAGGTCAAGGCTGTCCATTGTTTTGCTTGCAGGACCAGTGAGAGATTACATTTTGATGACGAGCTCTATACCTCAGTCTTTCTGAAAAGGCGTCATACCAGATAACTTTTCTGAGGAAAAAACAGTTGGAAATAAAGTACCTCCCACTTTTTATCTTCAAGGATTTTGCACTGTAGCAAATGAAAAGCTCTCCTTTTGTTTATTTTCTTTTCATGGCCTGAAGACTACAATTATAAAAAACATTATTCAGCCTTTTCTTAAGAAGTATCCTTGATGCAGCTTTGAATTACACTGACTGCCACACGTCAGCTTTGTCATTTTCTATTACTTCGGTATTTGCAGTGTTATTAATTGTTTTGATTGGTTAAAGTTCAATAGATTTGATGTGTGCTTAAATCTCACCCCTCTCCTTCTCTCTCTCTCTCTCTCTCTCTCTCTCTCTCTCTCTCTCTCTCTCTCTCTCTCTCTCTCTCTCTCTCTCTCTCCCTATCTCTCAGGCAGAGGAGGCTAAGGTTTGCGTGCATGCACGGCACACATCCTTTCTCTCTCTCTTTATCTCTCTCTCAATCTCTCTTTTTCTCTCTCCCACACTAACGCCCTTTGATAAGGTTTACGTGTCATGGGTTCTGTCATGCAAATGCTTTATTCTCTTAACTCTGTCTCTTAAATATTCTCTTTGATGATGCTAATGTGTAGAAGCGAGTCAGACACCGGCTCAATCGCGTGTTTAAAGACGTGTCGGGCGTCCTGTATCGCCACCTCAGCCTCGGCTAATGAGCGCTCCGGAACCGCTCCGCTCCAAATACCTCTCTCTACACCCGCTGTTTCTCCCACTCTCTCACTGTCTGCTTTCTCTTTAATTGTCATCTGTGTTCGCGAAAAAGACTTACCGCTAACTCATACTAACTTGATGCTCGAATTCCCTTTACTTAAGTAGAACCTAGTGTTGACGTCGATTAAGAGATGTATTAATATATGATTGTCTTGGATATTCCTTGTTCTATTGTTTAGGAAGCCATGTTGGGGATTTACCTATTTATTTATTTTTATTTCACCTTTATTTAACCAGCTAGGCTAGTTTGCAACTGCGACCTGGCCAAGATAAAGCAGAGCAGTTCGACACATACAACAACACAGAGTTACACATGGAATAAACAAAACATAGAGTCAATAATACAGTAGAAAAAAGTCTATATACAGTGAATGCAAATGAGATAAGATAAGGGAGTTAAGGCAATGAATAGGCCATGGTGGCGAAGTGATTACAATATAGCAATTAAACACGGGAATGGTAGATGTGCAGAAGATGAATGTGTAAGTAGAGATACTGGGGTGCGAAGGAGCAAGATAAATAAATAAATACAGTATGGGGATGAGGTAGTTGGATGGGCTGTTTACAGATGGGCTATGTACAGGTGCAATGATCTGTGAGCTGCTCAGACAGCTGGTGCTTAAAGCTAGTGAGGGAGATATGAGTCTCCAGCTTCAGTGATTTTTGCAGTTCGTTCCAGTCATAGGCAGTTGGGGGTGACCAGAGAGATATACCTGCTGAAGTGCGTGCTATGAGTGGGTGCTGCTATGGTGACCAGTGAGCTGAGATAAGGCGGGGCCAGCCAACGAGAGTGTACAGGTCGCAGTGGTGGGTAGTATATGAGGCTTTGGTGACAAAACGGATGGCACTGTGATAGACTGCATCCAATTTGTTGAGTAGAGTGTTGGAGGCTATTTTGTAAATGACATCGCCGAAGTCGAGGATCAGTAGGATGGTCAGTTTTACGAGGGTATGTTTGGCAGCATAAGTGAAGGACTCTTTGTTGCGAAATAGGAAGCCGATTCTAGATGTAATTTTTGATTGGAGATGCTTAGTGTGAGTCTGAAAGGAGAGTTTACAGACTAACCAGACACCGAGGTATTTGTAGTTATCCACATAGTCGGAGCCATCCAGAGTAGTGATGCTGGACGGGCGGGCGTGTGCGGGCAGTGATTGGTTGAAGAGCATGCATTTAGTTGTACTTGCACTTAAGAGCAGTTGGAGGCCACAGAAGGAGAGTTATATGGCATTGAAGCTCGTCTGGAGGTTAGTTAACACAGTGTTCAAAAAAGGGCCAGAAGTATACAGAATGGTGTAGTCTGCGTAGAGATGGATCAGAGAATCACCAGCAGCAAGAGCGACATCATTGATGTATACAGAGAAGAGAGTCGGCCCGAGAATTGAACCCTGTGGCACCCCCATAGAGAACTCTCATACTGAACTCTGTCAGAGAAGTAGTTGGCGAACCAGGCAAGGCAATCATTTGAGAAACCAAGGCTGTTGAGTCTGCCAATAAGAATGTGGTGATTGACAGAGTCAAAGGCCTTGGCCAGGTCGATGAATACGGCTGCACAGTAATGTCTCTTATCGATGGCGGTTATATAATTTAGGACCTTGAGCGTGGCTGAGGTGCACCCATGACCAGCTCTGAAACCAGATTGCATAGCGGAGAAGGTACGGTGGGATTTGAAATTGTCTGTAATCTGTTTGTTAACTTGGCTTTTGAAGACCTTAGAAAGGCAGGGTAGGATAGATATAGGTCTGTAGCAGTTTGGCTCTAGAGTGTCTCTGAAGAGGGGGATGACCGCTGCAGCTTTCCAATCTTTGGGAATCTCAGACGATACGAAAGAGAGGTTGAAAAGGCTAGTGATGCCTCCCGGGTGGCGCAGTGGTTAAGCTTTTCCATCAGAGACTCTGGGTTCGCGCCCAGGCTCTGTCGTAACCGGCCGCGACCGGGAGGTCCATGGGGCGATGCACAATTGGCCGAGCGTCGTCCGGGTTAGGGAGGGCTTGGTCGGTAGGGATGTCCTTGTCTCATCGCGCACCAGCGACTCCTGTGGCGGGCCGGGCGCAGTGCGCGCTAACCAAGGCTGCCAGGTGCACGGTGTTTCCTCCGACACATTGGTGCGGCTGGCTTCCGGGTTGGATGCACACTGTGTTAAGAAGCAGTGCGGCTAGGTTGGGTTGTGTATCGGAGGACGCATGACTTTCAACCTTCGTCTCTCCCGAACCCGTACGGGAGTTGTAGCGATGAGACAAGATAGTAGCTACTACAATAATTGGACACCACAAAATTGGGGAGAAAAAGGGGTAAAACATTTTAAAAAGGCTAGTGATAGGGGTTGCAACTATTTCAGGCAGATAATTTTAGAAAGAGAGGGTCAGATTGTCTAGCCCGGCTGATTTGTAGGGGTCCAGATTTTGCAGCTCTTTTAGAACATCAGCTATCTGGATTTGGGTGAAGGAGAAATGGGGAGGCTTGGGCGAGTTGCTGTGGGGAGTGCAGGGCTGTTGATCGGGGTAGGGGTAGCCAGGTGGAATGCTACTGATGGGATGAGGTCAATATCCTTCCAGGATACCCGGGCCAGGTCGATTAGATAGGCCTGCTCGCTGAAGTGTTTTAGGGAGCATTTGACAGTGATGAGGGGTGGTCGTTTGACCGCGACCCATTACGGGTGCAGGCAATGAGGCAGTGATCAATGAGATCTTGGTTGAAAACAGCAGAGGTGTATTTGGAGGGCAAGTAGGTTAGGATGATATCTATGAGGGTGCCCGTGTTTACGGATTTGGGGTTGTACCTGGTGGGTTCATTGATAATTTGTGTGAGATTGAGGGCATCAAGCTTAGATTGTAGGAAGGCCGGGGTGTTAAGCATGTCCCAGTTTAGGTCACCTAGCAGCATGAGCTCTAAAGATAGATGGGGGGAAATTAGTTCACATATGGTTTCAAGGGCACAGCTGGGGGCAGAGGGTGGTCTATAGCAAGCGGCAACGGTGAAAGACTTGTTTCTGGAAAGGTGGATGTTTAAAAGTAGAAGCTCGAATTGTTTGGATAGTAAGACAGAATGCTGCAGGCTATCTCTGCAGTAGATTGCAACACCGCCACCTTTGGCAGTTCTATCTTGTCGGAAAATGTTATAGTTAGGGATGGAAATTTCAGGGGTTTTGGTAGTCTTCCTGAGCCAGGATTCAGACACGGCTAAGACATCCGGGTTAGCAGAGTGTGCTAGGGCAGTGAATTAAACACATTTTAGGAGGAGGCTTCTAATTTTAACATGCATGAAACCAAGGCTTTTACGGTTACAGAAGTCAACAAATGATAGCGCCTGGGGAATTGGAGTGGAGCTAGGCACTGCAGGGCCTGGATTAACCTCCACATCACCAGAGGAGCAGAGGAGGAGTGGGATAAAGGCTAAAAGAACTGGTTGCCTAGTACGTTCGGAAAAGGAGCAGATTTCTGGGCACGGTAGAATAGATTCAAGGCATAATGTACAGACAAAGGTATGGTAGGATGTGAATACAGTGGGGGTAAACCTGTGCATGGAGTGACAATGAAAGAGCTATTGTCTCTAGAAATATCATTTAAACCAGGTGATGTCATCGCATGTGTGGTAGGTGGAATTTAAGTGTTAAATAAAGCGTATTGAGCAGGGCTAGAGGCTCTACAGTGAAATAAGGCAATAAATACTAACCAAAACAGTAATGGACAAGGCATATTGACGTTAGCGGGAGGCATATGTAGCCGAGTGAATCAAACGAGTCCAATGAGTGGCTTCAGGCAGCTAGCAAGTTAGCAGAAAGGCCTTGGAGGGACGTCGTGACAAAAGGCTAAGAGTGACTATTGTCTGTTGTGGCCACCTCGTGCTATTACGTCGGCAGACAAATCAGCAGGGCTCCGTGTGGTAAACCAGGCTAATTGGCAAAATAGGTATGGTGGCCAAAGAATTTGTCCGATGGGCCTCTTAAACTAACATACCGATGTTCTCTGGACAGCTAGCAGGCCGCGGCTAGGAGGCTAGCAGGCTAACCGATGCGCATTCAGGGGACGACGCAGGGCTAGCTCCAGGCTAATTGCTTCTTGCTTCGTGACAGGGACGTTAGCCAGGAGTGGCCACTCGGATAGCAGCTAGCTAGCTGCTGTGATCCACGTGAAGAAAAAAAGAAAAAAGGTCCAGAGCTTGCGCTAGGAATCCAGAGATATGGAGAAAAATTCCGTCCGATTTGCTCTGGTTTGAGTCGCGTTGTGCAGACTGGCGAAAGATGTCCATGCTAGAGGTAGCTAATGACCGCTGAATACTAGCTAGTAGCTAGTTAGCTGGCTCGCTTCTGTTGGGATCCTGGTTCAGAAGACGGATCCGCAGGGCTCCGTGTGGAAAAAAAGGCGATTTGGCAAACTAGGTAGAGTGGCCAAAGAATTTGTCCGATGAGCCTCTTAAGCTAACAGTTCGATGTGCTCTAGACAGCTAGCGGGTCGCGGTTAGCGAGTAGCCAGTTTGATGGTAGCCAGTTAGCTGGCTAGCTTTTGATGGGAGTTCTTGTTCGTAAGTATTAAAATAGCAGATCCGCACCACATTGGGTGAGGTGGGTTGCAGGAGAGTTAATTCAGTCTGTAGATGGAAAGTGATATTAAAATATATATGGGGAAAAAACTAGAAAAAACGATGTTTACACAGGACAGGAAGGGACAAGACGAAAACACACATCCGACTGCTACGCCATCTTGGGAAAAAGAAAAGTTTTAACACTGTTCAGCCTAGAGCCTGTAACAATGGTTGATTTTGCAATAACACTTGTTTCTGTATTTTACAATATTTCTAATAAATGGTTGCTTAGTCATTTTAAAACGTTTGATTTATTTGTGGTGTTTAATTTAAGGCGTGCAAATATGATTTCTTTATACTCAGCCCAAATCGAGTGGGAGCACTGGAGGCCTCCATTATTTGGTCATTATAGGCTGCTGTGTGGTTAGTGATTTAAGGAGATTTGTTTCTCCTGCAGTTTCCCAGGAAATTGCCCTCATTATAATGGTTCAATTCAGTTTGGATGCACATCGATCCACACTCTTTCCACGGTGTAGCAGGGGTCTTAGTAACGCATGTAGGTGTCAGTGTGTGAGTGACAATGGTGCGGTGATTACTGCCAGGAGGCTGAGGGTGTCAATCAAGGGTTAACTACGGGTTTATATACAGTTGAGGCCTATAAAGTATGTAAGCACAACAGTACACTGATTACTGTTCAGTGGCTGAGAGTATCATAAAAGGGTTAAGTTGGGGTGTATGCAGTAGAGACCTATCGAGCCCTGGTAACAACCCTCACTGACGGGCCATATAGTTAACGAAGTCCTGTCTGAAGGTAATCTTATGCTTTTATGACTCACAGACTGAGACTGTTCATGCTTTGATTGGGAGCAACTGTCAGTGTGTGTGGGTGTGTGTATCTGTGTCTCTATGCGTGCTGGGCAGGGGGTGTCAGTCTTCAAATAACCACTTTTAGGCTCTTTAATGCTCAAACCTCCCAACTATCGCAATCAATATTGCTCGGTGTGCCATTGAGTGGTGAAATGGGGGCTTCGATAGAGGGCTGCTCGGAAAGGCCAATAGAAGCAACAGAGAACCAATCAGAATTACCCACCCTGCGATGTTGAACTGGAGTTATTACAGTTCTATTAGCAAGGAATGATGCTCTTTAAAACTTGTTATGGCTGCAATCCCGTTAACAGAATAATTGTCATCAACAACCGCTGAATTACATAGCGCCACATTCAAACAATATTACAAAAAATATTTACATTCATGAAATCACAACTGCAATATAGGAAAACACGGCTTAGCCTTTTGTTAATCCACCTGTCATGTCAGATTTTGAAAATATGCTTTACAGCGAAAGCAATCCAAGCGTTTGTGTAAGTTTATCGGTCGCTCGACAAAACATTATGTACACTTAGCATCAAGTAGCTTGGTCACGAAAATCAGAAAAGCAATCAAATTAATTGTTTACCTTTGATAATCAATCCTCAGGTTGTTTTTAAAATATATAATTAATAAATATATAAACTGCAACTGTATTTTTCAGTAGGAACACCTGATGCGATGTTATCTTTCTGGCTCATTTTTCAAAATAAAAGCCTGAAACTATGTCTGAAGACTGTTCACACCTTGAGGAAGCGAAAGGAAAAGGAATCTGGTTGATATCCCTTTAAATGGAGCAAAGGCAGGCTATGGAACATGGAGTTTTCAAAATAGAAGCCACTTCCTGGTTTGATTTTCTTCAGGGTTTCACCTGCAATATCAGTTCTGTTATACTCACAGACAATATTTTGACAGTTTTGGAAACTTTAGAGTGTTTTCTATCCAATACTAATAATACTATGCATATATTAGCAACTGAGACTGAGGAGCTGGCCGTTTACTCTGGGCACCTTTTCATCCAAGCTACTCAATACAGCCCCTGCAGCCATAAGAAGTTAACAGTATGGTATTTACTCTTCTTACAGTATGCCGTTGTCATGGTTTTGAACGTCTTGAAAGAGTGGCTACTGTCCTCTACTGTCATAGTGGATGGAAAACATGACTTTGAGTCACTAGGGTTAAAACCAGTTCTACACATTGGCATCTCTGGAGAAAAAAAGTGTTTTGTTAATTAAAAGATGTGTTTGATGAGAACTTTGATTAAACTAGGATATTATCTTTGCTTGCATTATTGATTTGGTTATTTTCCTCAACTGTCTCCACTGATTTATTCAATGGCAATGAAAATGTTTGTAATTTGTTCTCTCTCTCTCTCTCTCTCTCTCTCTCTCTCTCTCTCTCTCTCTCTCTCTCTCTCTCTCTCTCTCTCTCTCTCTCTCTCTCCTCTCTCTCTCTACTTCCTCCCTCTCTCTTGTCTCTCACACACACACAGTAATATAATCTAGTTTTGAAAAGCGACAGAGTGTTTCGAGCTGTACATTTTCAGAGTTCTTAGAGAACAGTAGTGAATCCTTCCATGCCTGGGCCTTGAGCTCCAGAGGCACAATCTCTCCAACACCATGCAGCCTCTGGATGAGACACACACTGGGAGGTGTCTTTCACATTACAGCCTAGGAGGAGAGGACATACCAGGGGGAGGAAGGGGAGACAACTTTATTTGTGTAGTGCTTTAAAATACAAGTAACAAAGTAAAATAATCACATCATCAAGTAATAAAATAAAATATTGAAAAATATCATAGTGTCTGGTAACAAGTGGGTATCTTGTAGCTTGATTTTCAGGGGAGCTTGTTGGGGACCTTCCTATACCGGTCTTTGAGGAATTCAAGCTATATCACAAATGTACCTAAAAGTGTATTCTCTTCCTGATTTGAGTCAAACAGGATAGACACAACAGTATCAAACATCATATTTGTGATGATATTTGATCATAGTGCTACGTTTCGGGGCGGTCTAAGGCACTGTATCCCAGTGCAAGAGGCGTCACTAGAGTCCCTGGTTCGATTCCAGGCTGTATCACATCCGGCTGTGATTGGGAGTCCCATAGGTAGGCACACAATAGGCCCAGCGTCGTCTGGATTTGGCTGGGGTAGGCCGTCAATAAGAATTAGTTGAATAAGAATTAGTTCTTAACTGACTTGCCTAGTTATATAAAGGTTACATTTAAAAAAGATATATTAATTAAATACTATTCATCATAGAACAATAGAAATAGGCGCGGTTACACTAGGCCTTGACCGACATCACATTATTCCAGCTCTACCACAGTAACAGCAGCCCTCACAGTACAGGAAAAACCACATGCCACTGTGGAGAGAGGAATGAAACAAAGCATTACAGAGTAAAGCTTGAAGAGTCATCCTAATTGGCCCCTATTACAGCCCATAATTACCACTCCCATCTCTGGATAATGTGTTGTGTGGCCTGATTATACACAGATCGTTTCAAAATAGCCAAAACGCTAATAGCCCTAGAAACAAGACAAGTACTCTACTAGTCACGATTGTTCCTTTTTGTTTTGATAGATCACGATATCACAACTATATTTATTGCTGAATAGGACCGGGGGGGGGGGTGTATGCAAATATTCAAATGAGAAGAGGAGTTCTAACTGACCTGGTGCCTTTTCTCTCTGCTTGGTTTAATATGTGTAATTTATCTGACAAAGAATGTTATTAATTGTATTTGCATCGTATAATGGTAAACCTTCCCATCTGCATTTAGAAGCAGAGCAGACTTGTTAAGTAGCACTCTGAGAAGGGAGTCAGAGGAATATAATTAACATAAAGTAAACCTTAAAAGAACTCACTGTTCCAATATAGGAGACGCTGCTGTACCAATCACTACTGCAGACTGTTTTGTAATTGATTTCGAAGTAGAGCAACAAAAGCAAGAGCAGAAGAAGGAGAGATTAGAAGAACCTCTTGGATTGGAAGGTGAAAAAACCCTGAGAGTGAACGAGTAGGAAAGAGAGAGAGGGATGAGGAGAAACAGGAAAAGAAAGGAGAGAGACGGGAGGGATTCAGGTAAGGGTCGAGAGAGAGAGATGAGGAGAAACAGGAAGAGAAAGGAGAGAGACGGGAGGGATTCAGGTAAGGGTCGAGAGAGAGATGAGGAGAAACAGGAAGAGAAAGGAGAGAGACGGGAGGGATTCAGGTAAGGGTCAAAAGAGAGAGAGAGAGAAATGAGGAGAAACAGGTAAAGAGAAAGATGAGGAGAAACAGGAAGAGAAAGGAGAGACGGGAGGGATTCAGGTAAGGGTCGAGAGAGAGAGATGAGGAGAAACAGGAAGAGAAAGGAGTGACCTGGGAGGGATTCAGGTAAGGGTAGAGAGAGAGAGATGAGGAGAAACAGGAAGAGAAAGGAGAGAGACGAGAGGGATTCAGGTAAGGGTCAAAAGAGAGAGAGAAATTAGGAGAAACAGGAAAAGAAAGGAGAGAGACGGGAGGGATTCGGGTAAGGGTCGAGAGAGAGAGATGAGGAGAAACAGGGAGAGAAAGGAGGGACACGGGAGAGATTCAGGTAAGGGTCAAAAGAGAGAGAGAGATGAGGAGAAACAGGAAGAGAAAGGAGAGACGGGAGGGATTCAGGTAAGGGTCGAGAGAGAGAGAGAGAGAGATGAGGAGAAACAGGAAAAGAAAGGAGGGACAAAGGAGGGATTCAGGTAAGGGTCAAGAGAGAGAGATGAGGAGAAACAGGAAAGAAAGGAGGGACAAAGGAGGGATTCAGGTAAGGGGTCGAGAGAGAGAGAGAGAGAGAGAGAGAGAGAGAGAGAGATGAGACTGAAAGAAAAGATAGAAAGATGGGGCGAGAAGAGACGCAAGAAAGGGATGAGAGGGACGCCACCCCACCTCTCGCTTTAATGACTTACTTCTTGCTACTTCCTCCTTCCTTCCGGCTAAGGCATTTTTTGACAGCTTCCTGTCTCTAGTCTACACACATCGGTTTCTCAGACTGGTCAAATTTAAACATACACCACACCCTGCTCTCCCTCTGACACTTCAGGGTAGTGCTACCTCTACCCTCACTCCCTCGACACGGTCAACACTCGACTCACTCTCCTCTATCACAGAGCAAACTCACCCTGGCTCCTCTCTCACGTTACCTGTCTGAGAACTAACACACAATACAGACCTTCAGTGTCGTCGTCCCCGTGCCCCACTCATCTGACAGCTCCACTGCCTGTCATTTTCAAAGATCAACTATATACACTGAACAAAAATGTGAACAAAACATGTAAAGTGTTGGTTGGTCCTTTGTTTCATGAGCTGAAATAAAAGATCCCAGAAATGTTCCATATGCACAAAAAGCTTACCTCTTTCAAATGTTGTGCACAAATTTGTTTACATCCCTGTTAGTGAGAATGTCTTGTTTGCCAAGATAATCCATAACATGACCATTACACACGGGTGCTGGGGACAATGAAAGGCAACTCTAAAATGTGCAGTTTTGTCACACAACACAATGCGACAGATGTCTCAAATTTTGAGGGAGCTTATGCTGCCATGCTTACTGCAGGGATGTCCACCAGAGCTGTTGCCAGAGAATTTAATATTAACTTCTCTACCAGAAGCCGCCTCCAACGTCATTTTAGAGAATTTGGCAGTACGTCCAACTTGCCTCACAAACGCAGACCATGTGTATGGCGTCGTGTGGTCGAGTGGTTTGCTGATGTCAACATTGTGAACACAGTGCCCCATTGGGTTACGGACAACGAATACAATTGAATTTTATCAATGGCAATTTGAATTCACCGTGACGAGATCCTGGGGCCAATTGTCATGCCATTAATTTGCCCCTATCACCTCATGTTTCAGCATGATAATGCATGGCCCCATGTCGCGAGGATCTGTACACAGTTCGTGGAAGCTGAAAATGTTCCAGTTCCTTCATGGCCTGCATACTCACCAGACATGTCACCCATTGAGCATGTTTGGGATGCTCTGGACCGACGTATACGACAGGGTGTTCCATTTCCCGCCAGTATCGAGCAACTTTGCACAGCCATTGAAGAGGAGTGGAACAACATTACACAGGCCACAATCAACAGCCTGATCAACGCTATGCGAAGGAGATGTGTCGCACTGCATGAGGCAAATGGTGGTCACACCAGATACTGACTGGTTTTCTGATCCACACCACTATCTTTTATTATCTGTGACTTTATCTGTGACCAACATATGCATATCTGTATTCCCAGGCATGTGGAATCTATGGATTAGGGCCCAATGAACTTTATTCAATTGACTGATTTCTTTATATGAACTTGCAACTTAGTAAAATCTTAGAAATTGTTGCATGTTGTGTTTATATTTTTATTCAGTATATAATATACTCCACCTTTTTCTTAACTTATATAATGTGCAGATGGATCAGTATTAGAAAGGTTAAAACAATCTGATTAACAGTGTCACTCCAGATACAGCTGATACATGTACAGTGCCAGTCAAAGTTCTAGAACACCTACTCCTTCAAGGGTTTTTCTTAATTTTTACTATTTTCTACATTGTAGAATAATAGTGAAGAAAACAAAACTATAAAATAACACATATGGAATCATGTAGTAACCAAAAAAAGTGTAAAACAAATCATAATATGTTTTATATTTGAGATTCTTCAATGTAGCCACCCTTTGCCTTGATGACAACTTTGCACACTCTTGGCATTCTCTTAATCAGCTTCACCTGGAATGCTTTTCCAACAGTCTTGAAGGAGTTCCCACATATGCTGAGCACTTGTTGACTGCTTTTCCTTCACTCGGTCCAACTCATCTCAAACCATCTCAATTTGGTTGAGGTCGGGTGATTGTGGAGGCCAGGTAATCTGATGCAGCACTCCATCACTCTACCTCTTGGTCAAATAGTCCTTACACAGCCTGGAGGTGTGTTGGGTCATTGGCCTGTTGAAAAACAAATGATAGTCCCACTAAGCCCAAACCAGATGGGATGGTGAATCGCTGCAGAATGCTGTGGTAGCCATGCTGGTGAAGTGTGCCTTGAATTCTAAATCAATCACAGACAGTGTCACCAGCAAAGCACCCCACAACATCACACCACCTCCTCTATGCTTCACAGTGGGAACCACACGTGCGGAGATCATCCTTTCACCTACTCTGCATGTCACATAGAAACGCTTGTTGAAAGCAAAAATCTAAAATTTTGACTCATCAGACCAAAGGACAGATTTCCACCGGTCTAATGTCTATTGCACGTGTTTCTTGGCCCAAGCAGTTCTCTTCTCATTATTGGTGTCCTTTAGTAGTGGTTTCTTTGCAGCAATTTGACCTTGAAGGTCTGATTCACGCAGTCTCCTCTGAACAGTTGATGTTGAGATGTTATTGTAGCGCTTGATGGTTTTTGCGACTGCAGTTGAAGAAACTTTCAAAGTTCTTGACATTTTCTGTATTGACTGACCTTCATGTCTTAAAGTAATGATGGACTGTCATTTCTCTTTGCATATTTGAGCTGTTTTTGCCATAATATGGACTTGGTCTTTAACCAAATAGGGCTGTCTTCTTTATACCACCCCTACCTTGTCACAACACAACTGATTGGCTCAAACGCTTTAAGAATGAAATAAATTCTACAAATTAACTTTTAACAAGGCACACCTGTTAATTGAAAATTAATTCCAGGTGATTTCCTCTTGAAGCTTGTTGAGAGAATGCCAAGAGTGTGCAAGCTGTCATCAAGGCAAAGGGCGAATGCTTTGAAGAATCTCAAATATAAAATATATTTAGATTTGTTTAACACTTTTTTGGTTACTACATGATTCCATATGTGTTATTTCATGGTTTTGTTGTCTTCACTATTGTTCTACAATAAAGAAAAAACATGGAATGAGTAGATGTGTCCAATCTTTTGACTGGTTCTGTATATGGATGATAAACTCGGAAGCAGCAACAAGACAAGAGCTGAACCCAAGCCGCGAATGCAAACCTCCTATCTCTCCATGGTGGCTCCATCTTAGGACAGATTGCATGGCCCTTCACTCCAGGCAGTAAAAGCTAACGGGGGCCTCATAAAGTAGAACAGCCTCCCTCTCCGATCTCAACATGAATCACGCCAGCCAGCAAGATACAGTATGATGGCTCTTCTCAGTCCTCCTCCCTCCTTCCTCCTCCTTCCTCCTCCTCAAAGTCAGACAACTCCCACGAGTCAGTCTCTTTAAGGTTCCACTGAGTGCTCTTTGAAGAGTTCCTACAATATCTGCCTGCTGGCTGCTGTCTTGGTGTCTTTCAAAGGGTGTCTCTCCCTAACGCCTCCTTCTATCGATCCGTCACGGCGGAAAGCCAGTCCCCCTCCATCAGCCTCCGATGAATGAATGTCCCCTTCCACCGTGACAGCCAGTCACACTGGGTGAAGCTGGTGCTGTATCAATGGCTGTCAACAGTGTTAAGGGAGCCCACGAACACACACACACACACACACACACGCACACACACACACACACACACACACACACACACACACACACACACACACACACACACACACACACACACACACACACACACACACACACACACACACACACACACACACACACACACACACACACACACACACACACACACACACACAAGAAGACATATGGAGTGTACTCATTAAAAACAATGGTCAGGGATTTGAGACGGAGCTCTCAGTAGAAGTGTGTTGCGGATCCCCCTCGTTCAGCAGAGGGAACCAGTCCAGAAGATAGTAAAATATTCATTCAGAGCTGTGCCAATTATTCTACCCAACGTGCCGTGCCAATCTGTGCTTGTTGACGTGTTTGTATCAGCATATATTTAAGTCCTCTTTATATTCACGGCTGCTTAAGCTGGTGCATATGGCTTCATCATGTGATATCCATAGAGGATGAACAATAATGATATTATTGAGCTGATTTTTTTTGTTTTTTTGAAAATGTATTCAGCCTGCAAATGCAGTAGATTATACATAGTTTCCTATAAATTAAACCTGAAATGTGTACATCCTGATTTGTTCCTGTCAGTCGTTGATATAACCAGTCCTGACGCTCTCCTAATCACCGATGGACATCACTTTCATGATACTATTTAGATGTGGCTCCAGTGTTGCCTAATATTCCCGAGTCTACATGTCTATTGGGCCAAATCAGAGGACCGGTCTGCCCAAACCCAAGAGGAAGTTGGCTTTTCTGTTGAACAGACATCGTTCTGAGTCCGACTGATCATGCGGGAGCATTCAGATCACGTCACAGTGTCAGAACTCTCCTATTGAGAACATTCCCTCGCCTCGCCCAGCCTGTTGCCATAGTAACATGGCCATTCGGAGTCAAAAAGGGTGTTTCGATGCACACCCTTCCATTACCAAACACACATACCGCACACGCACACTTATTACTCGCTCACAACCTATATCTTTCTCATCACACACGCTCACTCACTCCCCATAACTCTGTTTTGCCTTGAAGCATGTTGTAGTCAAACAGAGACCATGTTAAAGGTTAAGGCCTGTTCTTTGAACAGTGTTCAAGGACACATATAGATCTGTTTGCCTGTGGGCAGAGGGGGCAGCGATCTTAATGTCTAATGTTTTCTCTGGGGTGTGTATCTGTCTGTGTGTGTGCCTCCTCTCACCTGCAGCTACTCCCTAGGTCGTTGTTTTAAAAGAGAATATGTTCCCATTCAGCTTGCCTGGGAAAATAAGGGTTCAATCAAATTCACTGTATCAGTCACAAAGACAGATAACATTTGTAACACACTTCCCCACCTCCAACCCACGCCCTCCATCTAATCCTCCCACCTCTAACCTGTTGACATCCTCCGGTGTCCCCCGCCACCACCCCCTCCCAAGCCACTTCCTGAAGGATCAGGCTTGAGTGGATCTGACAAGTTTAATCACTTATTTATGGTCTTCTGCTCTGCAGAGATTGGAAATAAGCAGCGACAGCTCCTTACCAGTAGCGCATCATGCTGGGTAGTCAGATTTAACAGTGACAGCTCCTTACCAGTGGAGCACCATGCTGGGTAGTCAGATTTAACAGTGACAGCTCCTTACCAGTAGAGCATCATGCTGGGTAGTCAGATTTAACAGTGACAGCTCCTTACCAGTAGAGCATCATGCTGGGTAGTCAGATTTAACAGTGACAGCTCCTTACCAGTAGAGCATCATGCTGGGTAGTCAGATTTAACAGTGACAGCTCCTTACCAGTAGAGCATCATGCTGGGTAGTCAGATTTAACAGTGACAGCTCCTTACCAGTAGAGCATCATGCTGGGTAGTCAGATTTAACAGTGACAGCTCCTTACCAGTAGAGCATCATGCTGGGTAGTCAGATTTAACAGTGACAGCTCCTTACCAGTAGCGCATCATGCTGGGTAGTCAGATTTAACAGTGACAGCTCCTTACCAGTAGCGCATCATGCTGGGAAGTCAGATTTAACAGTGACAGCTCCTTACCAGTAGTGCATCATGCTGGGAAGTCAGATTTAACAGTGACAGCTCCTTACCAGTAGAGCATCATGCTGGGAAGTCAGATTTAACAGTGACAGCTCCTTACCAGTAGTGCATCATGCTGGGAAGTCAGATTTAACAGTGACAGCTCCTTACCAGTGGAGCATCATGCTGGGAAGTCAGATTTAACAGTGACAGCTCCTTACCAGTAGCGCATCATGCTGGGAAGTCAGATTTAACAGTGACAGCTCCTTACCAGTGGAGCACAATGATGGGTAGTCAGATGTAACAGTGACAGCTCCTTACCAGTGGAGCACCATGCTGGGTAGTCAGATGTAACAGTGACAGCTCCTTACCAGTGGAGCACCATGCTGGGTAGTTAGATGTAACAGTGACAGCGCCTTACCAGTGGAGCACCATGCTGGGTAGTCAGATGTAACAGTGACAGCTCCTTACCAGTGGAGCACCATGCTGGGTAGTCAAATGTAACAGTGACAGCTCCTTACCAGTAGCGTATCATGCTGGGTAGTCAGATGTAACAGTGACAGCGCCTTACCAGTGGAGCACCATGCTGGGTAGTCAAATGTAACAGTGACAGCTCCTTACCAGTGGAGCACCATGCTGGGTAGTCAGATGTAACAGTGACAGCTCCTTACCAGTGGAGCACCATGCTGGGTAGTCAGATGTAACAGCGACAGCTCCTTACCAGTGGAGCACCATGCTGGGTAGTCAGATGTAACAGCGACAGCTCCTTACCAGTGGAGCACTGTGCTGTGTAGTTAGATGTGGCAGCAACAGCTCCTTACCAGTGGAGCACCGTGCTGGGTAGTTAGATTTAGCAGTGACAGCTCCTTACCAGCGGAGCACCGTGCTGGGTAGTTAGATGTAGCAGCGACAGCTCCTTACCAGTGGAGCACCGTGCTGGGTAGTTAGATTTAGCAGCGACAGCTCCTTACCAGTGGAGCACCGTGGTGGGTAGTTAGATTTAGCAGTGACAGCTCCTTACCAGCGGAGCACCATGCTGGGTAGTTAGATGTAGCAGCGACAGCTCCTTACCAGCGGAGCACCGTGCTGGGTAGTTAGATTTAGCAGTGACAGCTCCTTACCAGTAGCGCATCATGCTGGGAAGTCAGATTTAACAGTGACAGCTCCTTACCAGTGGAGCACAATGATGGGTAGTCAGATGTAACAGTGACAGCTCCTTACCAGTGGAGCACCATGCTGGGTAGTCAGATGTAACAGTGACAGCTCCTTACCAGTGGAGCACCATGCTGGGTAGTTAGATGTAACAGTGACAGTTCCTTACCAGTGGAGTACCATGCTGGGTAGTCAGATGTAACAGTGACAGCGCCTTACCAGTGGAGCACCATGCTGGGTAGTCAGATGTAACAGTGACAGCTCCTTACCAGTGGAGCACCATGCTGGGTAGTCAAATGTAACAGTGACAGCTCCTTACCAGTAGCGTATCATGCTGGGTAGTCAGATGTAACAGTGACAGCGCCTTACCAGTGGAGCACCATGCTGGGTAGTCAAATGTAACAGTGACAGCTCCTTACCAGTGGAGCACCATGCTGGGTAGTCAGATGTAACAGTGACAGCTCCTTACCAGTGGAGCACCATGCTGGGTAGTCAGATGTAACAGTGACAGCTCCTTACCAGTGGAGCACCATGCTGGGTTGTCAGATGTAACAGCGACAGCTCCTTACCAGTGGAGCACTGTGCTGTGTAGTTATATGTGGCAGCAACAGCTCCTTACCAGTGGAGCACCGTGCTGGGTAGTTAGATTTAGCAGTGACAGCTCCTTACCAGTGGCGCATCATGCTGGGTAGTTAGATGTAGCAGCGACAGCTCCTTACCAGCGGAGCACCATGCTGGGTAGTTAGATGTAGCAGCGACAGCTCCTTACCAGCGGAGCACCGTGCTGGGTAGTTAGATGTCGTAGCGACAGCTCCTTATCAACGGAGCACCGTGCTGGGTAGTTAGATGTAGCAGCGACAGCTCCTTAACAGTGGAGCACCGTGCTGGGTAGTTAGATGTCGCAGCGACAGCTCCTTACCAGTGGAGCACCGTGCTGGGTAGTTAGATGTCGCAGCGACAGCTCCTTACCAGTGGAGCACCGTGCTGGGAAGTCAGATTTAACAGTGACAGCTCCTTACCAGCGGAGCACCATGCTGGGTAGTTAGATGTAGCAGCGACAGCTCCTTACCAGCGGAGCACCGTGCTGGGTAGTTAGATGTCGTAGCGACAGCTCCTTATCAACGGAGCACCGTGCTGGGTAGTTAGATGTAGCAGCGACAGCTCCTTAACAGTGGAGCACCGTGCTGGGTAGTTAGATGTCGCAGCGACAGCTCCTTACCAGTGGAGCACCGTGCTGGGTAGTTAGATGTCGCAGTGACAGCTCCTTACCAGTAGCGCATCATGCTGGGAAGTCAGATTTAACAGTGACAGCTCCTTACCAGTGGAGCACAATGATGGGTAGTCAGATGTAACAGTGACAGCTCCTTACCAGTGGAGCACCATGCTGGGTAGTCAGATGTAACAGTGACAGCTCCTTACCAGTGGAGCACCATGCTGGGTAGTTAGATGTAACAGTGACAGCGCCTTACCAGTGGAGCACCATGCTGGGTAGTCAGATGTAACAGTGACAGCTCCTTACCAGTGGAGCACCATGCTGGGTAGTCAAATGTAACAGTGACAGCTCCTTACCAGTAGCGTATCATGCTGGGTAGTCAGATGTAACAGTGACAGCGCCTTACCAGTGGAGCACCATGCTGGGTAGTCAAATGTAACAGTGACAGCTCCTTACCAGTGGAGCACCATGCTGGGTAGTCAGATGTAACAGTGACAGCTCCTTACCAGTGGAGCACTGTGCTGTGTAGTTATATGTGGCAGCAACAGCTCCTTACCAGTGGAGCACCGTGCTGGGTAGTTAGATTTAGCAGTGACAGCTCCTTACCAGTGGCGCATCATGCTGGGTAGTTAGATGTAGCAGCGACAGCTCCTTACCAGCGGAGCACCATGCTGGGTAGTTAGATGTAGCAGCGACAGCTCCTTACCAGCGGAGCACCGTGCTGGGTAGTTAGATGTCGTAGCGACAGCTCCTTATCAACGGAGCACCGTGCTGGGTAGTTAGATGTAGCAGCGACAGCTCCTTAACAGTGGAGCACAGTGCTGGGTAGTTAGATGTCGCAGCGACAGCTCCTTACCAGTGGAGCACCGTGCTGGGTAGTTAGATGTCGCAGCGACAGCTCCTTACCAGTGGAGCACCGTGCTGGGTAGTTAGATGTAACTGCGACTGTTCCTTACCAGTGGAGCACCATGCTGGGTAGTTAGATGTAGCAGCGACAGCTCCTTAACAGTGGAGCACCGTGCTGGGTAGTTAGATGTAGCAGCGACAGCTCCTTAACAGTGGAGCACCGTGCTGGGTAGTTAGATGTAACGATGTAACATCTCCTCCACAGCTGCAGCCTGGAGCTGCTACATGTTACTGTCGGGTTAGGTCCAGAGAGAGTCACTGGAAATGCTTTACCCTGCTCATGGCTCGGAAAGTATTGTTCTCAGGTTGACATATCACTGGGACGAGTGTGTGCACCATTGTGTGTGTATGCGCATGTGCATGTGTCTGTGTGTGTGTGTGCATTGATTATATGCAAGTCAGTATATAATTGATTATACCCATGAATTTATACTGTATGTGTCCGGTGTTGCTGTCGTAACAGAGCATCTATCTTCACACACCTCACCTCAGGTTATGCAGCTTTTCAGCACCCTCTCAGGGAGTAGTGCAGTGAGAAAAGAGATGCTGGCGCAGCTTGTCCTGTCCCTTTGCCTGGCTGTCCCTTTGCCTGGCTGTCCCTTTGCCTGGCTGTCCCTTTGCCTGGCTGTCCCTTTGCCTGGCTGTCCCTGCGCCTGGCTGTGTCAGCAGCAGCAGGGTCTGGCACGGAGAGGAGGACACGACAGGGTAATTGCCATAAGCCTCCTCAGCCATTGCTCAGCGCCTCAACACCGCCCAAACACAGCTACAGCTCCCCTCCCAGGTTCATCAGAGCGACTAACAGGACCCCTGTCAGCCTCCAGCACCGACATGGAGCAAGGGAGAGAGAGTGTGTGTGCGTGCTTGTGCATGGGTGTAAAGTGAAAATGACTGAGCAGTGTTGAGAAAAAGAGAGAGCGAGAGAGTGTGGGTGTGAGTGTGGGTGCGTGTCCGTGTGTGTAAGACTGTGTGAGACTGAGCAAGCCTATTGTACGGAGCTGGGATGTTATCAGGACAGGTGTGATGTTTCAGCTGTGCTGTATAATGGGATGTGTTCAGGGTGCTCGCAGCGTGCCTGCCTCTACCCATGAGCACTGAGATGGTGCCTGTGATAATTCCTAGTACACTCTCACTGTGAAAGCACGATTTGACATGAAAATAAAATGTCATTCATTCATTTATTGGTGAAGCTCTATCTGTTGCTGTGTCTGGGCTGCACAGCACAGGGGGTTGGTAATGGCACCGGAGGGGATATTATCTGGGCACATAAACTCAGCAAAAAAATAAGTATCCTCTCACTGTCAACTGCGTTAATTTTCAGCAAACTTAACACGTGTAAATATGTGTATGAACAAAACAAGATTCAATAACGGAGATATAAACTGAACAAGTTCCACAGACATGTGACTAACAGAAATTAAATCATGTGTCCCTGGACAAAGGAGGGGGGAGGGGGTCAAAATCAAAAGTAACAGTCAGTATCTGGTGTGGCCGCCAGCTGCATTAAGTACTGTAGTGCATCTCCTCCTCATGGACTGCACCAGATTTGCAATTTCTTGCTGTGCGATTACCCCATTCTTCCACCAAGGCACCTGCAAGTTTACAGACATTTCTGGGGGAATGGCCCTAGCCTTCACCCTCCGATCCAACACGCTTTGATCCGGGCTCTTCGGTATGGCTGGTGGCAGAATGGCTGGTGGCATTGTCATGCTGGAGGGTCATGTCAGGATGAGCCTGCAGAAAGGGTACCACATGAGAGAGGAAGATGTCGTCCCTGTAACACACAGCGTTGAGATTGCCTGCAATGACAACAAGCTCAGTCCAATGATGCTGTGACACACCGCCCCAGACCATGACAGACCCTCCAACTCCAAATCGATCCCCCTCCAGAGTACAGGTCTTGGTGTAACGCTCATTCCTTCGATGATAAACTCAAATCCGACCATCACCCCTGGTGAGACAAAACTGCGACTCGTCAGTGAAGAGCACTTTTTGCCCGTCCTGTCTGGTCCAGCGACGGAGGGTTTGTGCCCATAGGCGACGTTGTTGCCGGTGATGTCTGGTGAGGACCTGCCATTACAACAGGCCTACAAGCCCTCAGTCCAGCCTCTCTCAGCCTATTGCGTACTGTCTGAGCACTGATGGGGGGATTGTGTGTTCCTGGTGTAACTCGGGCAGTTGTTGTTGCTATCCTGTACCTGTCCCGCAGGTGTGATGTTCGGATGTACCGATCCTGTGCAGTTGTTGTTACGTGTGGTCTGCCACTGTGAGGACGATCAGCTGTCCATTCTGTCTCCCTGTAGTGCTGTTTTAGGCATCTCACAGAACAGACATTGCTATTGATTGCCCTGGCCACATCTGTAGTCCTCATCCCTCTTTGCAGCATGCCTAAGGCACGTTCACACAGAGGAGCAGGTACCCTGGGCATCTTTCTTTTGGTGTTTTTCAGTCAGTAGAAAGGCCTCTTTAGTGTCTCAAGTTTTCATAACTGTGACCTTAATTGCCTACCATCTGTAAGTTGTTAGTGTCTTAACGACCGTTCCACAGGTGCATGTTCATTATTTGTTTATGGTTCATTGATCAAGTTTGGGAAACAGTGTTTAAAACCTTTTCAATTAAGATCTGTGGAATTATTTGGATTTTTACTAATTATCTTTGAAAGACAGGGTCCTGATTAAGGGACTTTTGTTTTTTTTGCTGAGTTTATGTTTTGGTTGCTGCCACTTCTCATTCACCCAGGCCTCCAGATGTTTATCTAAGCAAAAATGTGTGTGCGTGTGTGCGTGTGTGCGTGTGTGCGTGTGCGCGTGTGCGCGTGCGCGCGTGCGTGCGTGCGTGTGTGTGTGTGTGTGTGTGTGTGTGTGTGTGTGTGTAAAATATTTATACATTGGAATATATTTAGTGCAATTATTTCCTGAAATGTTTTGCCTGTATTTTTCATTTTGTCAGGAGTGGCTCTTGAGAACAAATGATCTGTTTTGAATTATAAGCACAGATTTTCACTTTCTTTTAAAGGGTAAAATAATGTATCCAAATGAGCAGTTCTTGTTTGTCCTGTTCTATTGTTCATAGAAATGAATAAAATAACAATCGGCACACTGAGTTGGAACCTGTCTCTCCCTAACTAACTCTCCCTAACTAACTCTCCCTAACTAACTCTCCCTAACTAACTCTCCCTAACTAACTCTCCCTAACTAACTCTCCCTAACTAACTCTCCCTAACTAACTCTCCCTTACTAACTCTCCCTAACTAACTCTCCCTAACTAACTCTCCCTAACTAACTCTCCCTAACTAACTCTCCCTAACTAACTCTCCCTAACTAACTCTCCCTAACTAACTCCAACTTTTATAGGTCAATGCCAGAAAAGTGATTGTCGTCTTGAAGTCTGAACGTTTCAGTCACAGGCGGCCGGTTGCACCTTAATTGGGGAGGACGGGCTCATAATAATGACTGGAACCGAATGAATGGATCGGTATCAAACCCATCAAACACGTTGTTTCCATGTGTTCGGTACCATTCCATTCACTCCATTCCAGCCATTATTATGAGCTGTCCTCCCCTCACCAGCCTCCTGTGGTTTCAGTGTTCCCCATTCTCATTTGCCCATGGCTTATTTCACCTCAACTAGCTTACATCCAACATACCATACCAGATAATGAGAGTTCAAACTTCCAGAATATACAGTATAGCTAAGCTGAGAGAGAAGGTTTTGAAGGTCTCTGTCACCTACATGTTTAGCTGGAGGCTTTTACTCTATTGATAAAATAAAACATCCTGTACTTCCTTCTCGATGTATCGACAGGTTTTAATGATACCCTTCCATTTTCTGGGCCTGCTTTTCGCTCTATTTCATTAGTCTACCAAAGACAGACGAAAATCCTCCGTGTCCTTTTTGGACCCAGCATTTACGTCCCGTCGCGTCTCTGGAACGCTACAGCAAGTCTCGGATATTAGATGACAAGAATGTCACCCGGTCGGACGGTAAAATATATCACCGGCATGAATCAAGTTGTCATTTCCAATTTATGCCAGAGCATAGGTCCTGGTGCTGTGGACAGACTACTGATGCTGTCCGCTCTCTCGCTCTCGCTCTCTCTCTCTCTCTCTCTCTCTCTCTCTCTCTCTCTCTCTCTCTCTCTCTCTCTCTCTCTCTCTCTCTCTCTCCCTCCATCCTCAAACAGTAACAGTGTCTCTCTGATTCCAACTTACAAAACCCTCTTCAGAATTTCCAATTTATTTGTAATTTAGGGCATGCTCATCCAAAGCGACTCACAGTTAAAACATATAGTGTACTCGCAAGGTGGTACTGAATGATGAGTCTGTGCCAATAATGCCAGCATCTGTTTGTCTTTAACAGATTTGATAAGGAGACCAGAGATATTTGAGGTGGCCCCTACAGAAACAGTGCCTGCGCAGAAAATACAGACCAGGAAGTGGAGTGTGCGGCCTTAAGTTAATGATTTCTTACCAACAATCATTCAATTATATCTGTTATCAGGAGAATACACAAAGGCTAGAACCATACTGGGACTCTTTATCAATGCCATTTTAATTTAACACTAATCAAAGCGAGAGAGCGCTTATTAATTCAGCCTCCATCAGGACCTTCACGCACCATCTAACAGCAGGAAAGCAGAATGACATCTTCACAATATTCACAGCAACATCCAATTGGTGGAGGAGAGAAGCTTGGAAGAATGTCAAAAATAATGGGTTGTTTTCTGATTTACTCTACACCGACACACAGTACCATGTGGGGGGAGCGATGAGGCCCCTGATTTGTAGTTCACTATGCAAACATTCGACCTACTCCTTAACCACAGAGCACATACTTTGGGGCCCTGATTTGTTTGCATGTCCCAAATACTGTCATGCTATGCTTCTGTGGTGATGCACTATGCAGAAATCGCTCCGCCGTTTCCTGGTTGCTAAAATTCTCATAATTTCAGTTTATGTGACAAAACAAGCAAGTATACTGTAGAGAATCATTGTAGTATCTAAACCTGTGTGAAATATATTTTCCATAACCAAAAATATTGTGTTTTAAGTTGTTTGAAGCTGGTGAACAAAACTGAAAGTAAAAGATGCAAAAACGAATCTTAAGAACGGGAAGCATAGAAATAGCGCACATAGAACTGCATCTTAGACTTGCTTTCAGTGAGAATGACAGATCTATAACTGAAACCTGCAGCACACTCATTTAATTTCAAGACACTGAGCACCCCAATTTCCTCCCCCTTACTCCAGCTGCTCACTATGTGTAGATGCCCATCACAGGAGGTTGGTGGCACCTTAATTGGGGAGGACAATCTTGTAGTAATGGGTGAAACGGAATCAGTGGAATGGTATTAAACACATGGTTTCTATGTGTCTTATGCCATTTCATTTGCTCCGTTCTAAACATTATTATGATCCGTTCTCCCCTCAGCAGCCTCCACTGCTGCTCATGCAATTACTATAGGGTCGGGTCCAGTCTTAGATATAAGGTGGATGTTGATAGGCTGCCTTGCATTAATCCATGTCACTGTATCGCTGCCTATGGGGGCCTACAGTGCTGCATTCCCAAGAAGCCGCCATCTGACTGACTCCACAGTTTGCATTTCAAAGAGAAAGAAAAGTGGGTCTCTTGAGATTTGCCATAGTTGGAGCAGTAGCTTTCCCGAGACATACCTCATTGACAGCAAGACTTCATGTCTGGCTAACAATATATCTGAAACGGCTATATTCTATTCGGAAGTAAGGGGGTTTCCATTTAAGTCTTAAATCTGCCTTTCGTACTCCTTGATTTGATTGATATTTGACTGATATTACAGTTCTATATTACAGTTCTATGTTACAGTTCTTGACCTGGTTTCCGATACAGATAATCACAGGGAGACGGGAGCTTCTTTCATGAAGAGATATGTTGACCGCTCTGCTCATAAGAGTAGGCATCAGATCTGTAGGGGTAGTTATGTATTTGTCTCCATTTCCTCCTTTTATCTCGAGATAGATCAGTAAATTGGACAGGGCAGTGTGAGATGTCTACCTTTGGTTTGGCATTTGATGGATGTGCCCATAGATGTGATGTATGATTTATTATAAAGCGGCATGTTCCTCTCATCTTATGAGCTGAAGCCCATCTCTGAAACACTCCGTCTTCTCAGTCTACTCGACGATAGCCTCTACCCGAACTCTTGTTTTGAATTGTCCGCCCCTAATCGCACCCCTCTAACGAAGGTCACTATCCGCTTAAATAACAACTTCAGTTAATTAGGTGTGAGGACAAAAAGAGAGGCCCTCAGCAGTGAGTAACCACCAGGCTGGTCTAATGTTGTGGCGCATCAGAGTCAGTATATTACACTCTCTCTGGGAGGAGAAGACCTTTAACTGACTCCAGCCTTTAACATCACAGGGTGGTTGTCTATTATCACACACACACACACACACACACACACACACACACACACACACACACACACACACACACACACACACACACACACACACACACACACACACACACACACACACACACACACACACACACACACACACACACACACAAACGTACACACTGAGGAGAGGAGTGTTGGGCGTCAGGCCAAAGCAGTAGATCAACGAGAGGGTGAGCCATGATATCTAAGGCTGCTAAATTGAGTTCCTCAAGGAAGGGGGATGTGTGTGGTGATTTAGAGCTGAATGGTTTAATCCAGCCAGATGCATTGAATTTTCTCCCCCATCTCTTCAGCCCCCACCCTGTCTAGTGTGAAGACGGGACTTCCTTTCAATTACTCAGAGTGCATTGTTGTCTGCCAGTTGTCAGTCAGGGGCGGTGACAGGGCTGCGGCAGTGTCTCTCTTTCTTTTTTCTTTCTTCATTCCCTTCGCTTTCTCTCTCCCACTTTCTCTCTACACAAGCCTTTACTGTCTGCTTCCTGCTGTCATGACAACCAATGCAATATCTCACATCTGTCAAAGACGGCTGTTGCTTGATGTTAATAGGCTTCTATTGTAATTTACACCAAAGACTTAATTTGGGAAATAACAACGCTTCACTGAGTGAAGAGAAGAAGATAAACTAAGTTTTATTGAGTGTAAGGATTTTTTGTTGTTGTTGTTGACATTTTCTGTTTACAACTAAACAATTGGATATCACGAAAAAGGGGGTGAAAGTTTAAAAAAATATAAATAAATCTTCTTCTTTAATTGAATGTTGGGGAAAAGTTAAACAAAGCTCAATTGAAAGCCTGTCTTTTCCGTTTCTGTAATGGCAATCCAAGAATCAGGGAGAAACATGAATATGATACTGCAATGATATCCTGTTCATATCCTGTTCATTCAAATAGCATCTGCAGGTCAAGGTGTTCTCTCTAAAAAAGAAGCTACTTCAACATGAGGGGTGGAATGAATGCATGTAACAAGTCCGTCTGTGGTGAGAAGAGCAGGTTTCTAGTACTACTTTCCCTGCACCATTTATCAGAATCGGCTGACACTGTGATCTCAAGCACAAAGAATCAATCCAAGAGAGAATAATTAAAGGAATTGTACAGTACAATCCCAAGGAAATGACTGAAGGAAAGCAAGCAAAACATCTCTCTCTCTCTCTCTCTCTCTCTCTCTCGCTCGCTCTCTCTCTCTCTCTCTCGCTCTCTCTCTATTGCTCTCTCGCTGTGAGACAGAAATAATAGAGTGAACGGGAGGAAGCAGGTCAGGGAGGGCAGATGATTTAGTGGTGGAGTTAGACTAAAAGAGAGAGGGGAATAGAGAGATGGATGAGAGGAAGCAGCCCGAGGTGTCCATAGAGATTGAAGGGTTTATAGTGGGTGGCGAAAACAAAGCTGTGTGTTTGCAGTGGGTGATGCCCAGAGGAGCATGGGGAGAGGTATCAACAGTGTCACTGGGAAAAAGGAGGGCGAGTGATAGAAAGAGAAGAATGACAGAGAACGGGGGGGGAGAGGAAGGGACGGAGGAGAAATGATGGCGAACAATGGGGAGAGAAAAAGGGAGAGAGTGCTAAACAGAGATGGTGGAGGAATGATTGAGAAGAGGGGAGAGAGGTAGGGAAACATGATGAGATGGATTTAACTCCCAGTGAAAAGTGATGGGAGGACAGGAAATGTGAGGACATAGAATAGATCATTCTGCCACTGAAAGAGATGGGACAAAGAATATGAATAGATGTCATCGTCGCCACTCTCAAAATGTGACCGATAAAGGCAGGACCCCAACTCAGAACTGCAAAGTCAGGCTAATCTAAAGAAATCATGAGACCATCTCACCATTTTGAGCGTCTCATTTGTGGGATATCCACAGGACTTTCCTTTAATCACGCAGCACAGCATTCGACCACGTCAAAAACTATGTTCATGTCCAAAAGACATGGACTTCAGCCCTCTGCACCTCTGAACATGTTATTTGTCCGAAAGATAATCATTTGGATACAGGAATATAACTGTCCCCCTATGTTGATGCACAGATGCCATATTGCGTTATCCAAAGGATTATCTTTGTGACAAATAAAAGGGGCGTATACTGTGGGATTCATCTTTGGTTTTGACATACAGGTAACTGCCAAAATAATGGAACCACTTGTGTAAATGAGGGATACAAAGTAAAATGAAAGCAGGTGCTTTCACAGAGGTGTGGTTCCTGAGTTATTAAGGAATTAACATCCCATCATGCTCATGTATAAAAATGCTGGACAGGCCATTATTTTGGCAAATATATTTTGGTTACCATGGCTATGCCCCCATCCACAGGGCACGAGTGGTCACTGAATGGTTTGATAAGCATGAAAACTACGTAAACCATGTGCCATGGCCATTTTAGTCTTCAAATCTCAACACAATTGAACACTTATGGAAGTTTCTAGAGTGGTACCTGAGACAGCGTTTTCAACAAAACCCCAAATGATGGAATTTCTCGTGGAAGAATGATATCGCATCCCTCCAATAGAGTTCCAGACATTTGTAGAATCTATGCCAAGATGCATTGAAGCTGTTCTGTCTCGTGGTGGCCCAACGCCCTATAAAGACACTATGTTGGCGTTTCCTTTATTTTGGCAGTTACCTGTATATCTCTGTATGGTGGAAAACTCTTATTTTCGTCTGTTATTTTTTACACTCTCTTTCATTCCTAATACCAGTTTTTCATCAACACACACATAAAGACACACTTTTTTTTTTTATTCCACACCACAATCAGTAGTCTCACTGTTGGTAGCAACAGGTGCCTGTTCCCTGAGTAAAACCCAGTAGAGTGCCTCTCACTTCTTGTTACTGTAATGATGGAAAAATGCACTCTTCGCTTTGATCCAGAACCAATGCTGTTGCTGTCTGTGATGGAAACACTCACTGAGCATGGTGGGCTTTTATCAGAGCTGACTTTCTTTAATCATGTCTTTCATCATCGAAGCGAAACAATGGTTATTTTGTGATTCATTTTTTTCCCCGACACAAAGCCACTATTATGATAAACCATTCTAAAAAGCAGCATGTGTGCATACTTATATGCCCATGAAAGTGCCATACAATTCCTAATAATGGCACCAGAGCATTGGTGCATTATTTCTCTGGATGCTACAGTACCTTATTCCACCAAGCGAGGAAGAGCTCATTACTGAACAATATTTCCCGTCATGCCAAGAACACTGTGTCATTGAGAGAGAAAGAGGAGTGAGAGAGAGAGAGAGAGAGAGAGAGAGAGAGGCAGGGGAAGAGAGAGATATAAAGAGAGAAGGAAAGAGGGAAGAAGAGCGAGAGAGACAGAGACAGAGAGAGCGAAAGAGAGGATGCTGAGCATTTCCCTCGGGAGTGTTTCTTCTTGAGGAGACTTTCAGAGAGTAAGAGTGATGATTGCTGATTTGACACGGCGTATGCAGCGAGGGAAGGACAAGCGGAGATAAACAGTGTTTGTAAACACAAAGTAGCCAGAACAAAAGAAGAAGAAAAAGCAGGACAGAAACACACCGCCAGAGGACGGCTTGGAGAAGTATACACGCACCTAAAGCTATAGAGATCGTCTCACATGTTGAGTTATCTGTTATCTGTGATTATAGGAAACAAACAAAGAGGATCTTTCCGTATGTTTTTCTAAGCTCATACTAACCCTCCTCATAACTCCACGCATGTAAATACTCCAATTTTGCCAAAGAGTTCTGAAACCTTCTTGTTAAGGCTTGACTAATTTGTTTTTTATCTGTTTCTGTCCAGAATCAAGTGCTGGCGAGAAGAATGCAAGGAAACGCCCCTAATGGAATGGAATAGTACAATGGCTGCATTGAGGAAAAACGACAACCCTCCTTTTCAACCAGAATCCCACCACTAGGCTGTATTAAAGCAGTCGAGGGTACTGAATTAATGTCAAGCGTCTCGTGGAGGCAGCATCATGCTGCACCGCTGGAAGTAGCTGGAGGACCACCCATGGAGATTCCGCCTTCTCGACGTTCTCAATGCTCCTAACACACACCAAGTAAACAGAAATGCCTTCAAAGGTCAGCTGCTTATACTTGTTGACGGTCGTTTGCTGGGCTAGCGCTCTCTGGTACCTGAGTCTGTCCCGTCCCTCCACCTCCTACGTGGGCCAGCTGTCCATCCCCATCCGCCAGAAGACCAAGCTCACCAAGAACGTGACCTTCAGCAATATACGGACTCGGCCGCTCAACCCGCACTCCTTCGACTTTGTCATCAACGAGCCCAAGAAGTGTGAGACGGAGGCACCTTTCTTAGTCATCCTGATCAGCACCACCCACAAGGAGTTTGATGCACGTCAAGCGATTCGAGAGACGTGGGGCGACGAGAGCACGTTCGGCGATGACGTTCGCGTCCTCACACTCTTCCTGCTTGGGTGGAACACGGATCCGGTGCTCAACCAGATGGTGGAACAGGAGAGCCAGATCTTCCACGATGTCGTGGTGGAGGACTTCATAGACTCCTACCACAACCTCACCCTCAAGACCCTGATGGGCATGCGCTGGGTGGCCACCTTCTGCCCCAAGGCACAGTACGTCCTCAAGACGGACTCGGACATCTACGTCAACATGGAGAACCTGGTCTACAACCTCCTCAAGCCCGCCAGCAAGCCGCGGAGACGCTACTTCACGGGCTACGTCATCAACGGAGGTCCGATCAGAGACATGCGCAGTAAGTGGTACATGCCCAGAGACCTTTACCCTGAGACTAAGTACCCGCCTTTCTGCTCGGGCACTGGGTACGTGTTCTCGGCGGATGTGGCCGAGCTCATCTACAAGACGTCCCTGCACACCAGACTGCTTCACCTGGAGGATGTGTACGTGGGGCTGTGCCTTCGTAAACTGGGCATCCACCCCTTCCAGAACAGTGGCTTCAACCACTGGAAGATGGCCTACAGTCTGTGCCGCTACAGACGGGTCGTAACGGTCCACCAGATCTCCCCGGAGGAGATGCACCGCATCTGGAATGACATGACCAGCAAGAAACACCTCAAGTGTTAATCAGCTACCTACAGTTAGTGCCAATGTGAAGAGGCCCTGAAATCTTCATCTTCTTCTTCTTCTTCTTTATTGCTTCTTCTCTTCCTCCTCCTCTGCCCCTTCTACCTCTTCCCATCTCTGCTTTTCTTTGTCACTGTACAGCACATGACCCTGAGGGAGCAGTACTGTAACAATAACCATCTGGCCGTTTGCATAGTCTAAGTGGCGCTTCGCTAAATGCCTCTTTATCAGACCAAGGTTTCTCTCTGCTTTTGTAACTCCTGCGTTCTCCCCCTATTAATGAGTTTAAAGGCCACAGTTTAGAAAATAAAATGATTCTGTATATTTTCTGAAATATGTTTGATTAAAAAATCCACTCTATGAAAATCAAATAATGTCCCATGCAACAGTATACCATTTGCACCATATGTTGTTTATGAGATGAAATCACTAAAACACAGAGGTAGAAGCTTAGCAGTGGGACAGAATTGGCTCAGATGCTATTAGGCTAATCTATGTAGGCAATGCTGCTAATTTCCAGAAAAAGTCTGGCCCTATTACTGAAGTAGTAGGGATGATAAGAAATACCAAGATATACAACCTATGTAAACGTTCTGCTGTCAGTTAGGTTGATAATGAATGTCCACTCTTAATTTCCAGTCTTTGTATATTTAATAAAGATGTATTTGTGGGATGCACTGTTTTGGTACCGCAACAGATGTTGTCATAGTGAAAAGACCATGATAAGTTCACAATAGACATAGATTGAGTGTTCATTGGAATGATCTAAGATCGTTAGAACAGGAGACTAACAGTTCAATGGACCTACTGTGTGACACGACGGACATACATGCCTCTGCAATTGAGTTGTAATATACTGTTTTAAAGATCAAACCTATTTTCTTACTATGGATCTGGAGTCCTTTGTATTGTACTAGGTAGAGAATGACTTCATTTCTTGGACACCCGTATTTCTTATGGGACGGTACAAATGGCGATATAACGCCATTAACCACATGCATTCCCCGGTGAATGTTATTCCATCTGTATGTGAGGCGCAATTCTTTTTCCCCCGCTCTTTAAGCCGCGCGGTGACGAGACAGACGGCAGAGTGTTATATTTTCTATTACTTGAAACCAGAGGGACGACACGACCAACGGCTGCATTACATTAAAGACGTGTTTCATTTGAGAGTCTATTCCCTTTTTTCCTACGTATTTGGGATATTTTTTAAAAGTCTGTCATTTATTATGTGTGATGCTAATAAGAGGACCGTTTATAATAGTGTTGAATTATTCAATGGGTTTTTATTTCAATACATGCAGTGGACTGACAAATACCTATTTATACCTGAATTAAGGACTTCAGCTTTACCCAAGTCCCTCTCTGTAGTTGCAGTGTGTCAGGTAATGAATTGGAGACATGTTCGGCGCTCATTAAGATTGCCTATCAACACAACTCTCTGTGTAAAGCTGTCAACACGCCATGAACAACTACTCAGAGAAATGCCTTCATGCTATGACTCTGAACTACTCAGCTGAATGCTCAAGATTTACATTTGCTCATCTGTAGAGGTGTGTGTGTGTTTTGATCTTTCAATTTGGGTCCCCATTAGCCAACGCCACATGGGTCCAACACATACATTACAGACACTTAAAAACATGAACATGTAGTGTGTGTGTGTGTAGTGTGTGCATTTATCAGTAACATATACACATCAGTACATATAGTACACACAAAAAGTAGGTCACATGGGGTGTGTGTGTGTGTGTGTGTGTGTGTGTGTGGTGTGTGTGTGTGTGTGTGTGTGTGTGTGTGTGTGTGTGTGTGTGTGTGTGTGTGTGTGTGTGTGTGCGTGCGTGCGTGCGTGCGTGCGTGCGTGCGTGCGTGCGTGCGTGCGTGCGTGCGTGCGTGCGTGCGTGCGTGCGTGCGTGCGTGTGTGATGTATGAATAGAGCTCCAGTAATTGGTTCTTCCTATCGGTGAGAACAGGTTTGTCAGATGCAGACAGGTGTGTGTGTGGCGGAGGTGAGAACACTTTGAAACACAAGTTTACCAACATGGCTCCTGGGAGCTGCTAGGAGCCTCTAGGGAGTTCGATAGATTCTATATAGAACAAAAGGGGATTCTCAACAGTATATATGTTGAACACACAACGACACACTGTGGTAAAACATTTACAGTGTTCTCACAAGTAATATGGACTTGAAATCTTTGGGGACAGACACATCTCTATGTCCTAACTGATTTCCTCAAGATAGGAATATTCCCAGATGCTGTTCTGGTTGAAAATCTATTCGGTTAACTTGTGATCAACTTGAAACCCCTTGAAATGTAATTGGACTTTTAGTACTGTAGATTCTAAATGGTGTTTTGATGGCTTTGCTCCATCCTAAATGCATCCACTTTACTACGTGTTACCTTCATTCCCAGAGCTTGTTCAGTCGTATGACCATTTAGCTGACGGTTTTCTATTAAATGACTCAACAGGTGACACATTCACTATATGACTCATTTTGTGTTCCTTAGATTGCAGTTATATTTTCAGTGTTGTGCAACAAACGGAACCATTGGGAATAACATACTGTAGCACTGGAAGACATGGGAGACATGGGAGACATGGAGACATGGAGACATGGGAGACATGGAAGACATGGAAGACATGGGAGACATGGGAGACATGGGAGACATGGGAGACATGGAGACATGGGAGACATGGGAGACATGGGAGACATGGGAGACATGGGAGACATGGGAGACATGGAGACATGGGAGACATGGAGACATGGAGACATGGGAGACATGGAAGACATGGGAGACATGGGAGACATGGAAGACATGGGAGACATGGGAGACATGGAGACATGGGGACATGGAGACATGGGAGACATGGGAGACATGGGGACATGGAGACATGGGAGACATGGGAGACATGGAGACATGGGAGACATGGGAGACATGGAGACATGGGAGACATGGGAGACATGGAGACATGGGAGACATGGAGACATGGGAGACATGGAAGACATGGGAGACATGGGAGACATGGGAGACATGGAGACATGGGAGACATGGGAGACATGGAGACATGGGAGACATGGGAGACATGGAGACATGGGAGACATGGGAGACATGGGAGACATGGAGACATGGGAGACATGGAGACATGGGAGACATGGAAGACATGGGAGACATGGGAGACATGGGAGACATGGGGACATGGAGACATGGAGACATGGGAGACATGGGGACATGGAGACATGGGAGACATGGGAGACATGGGGGCATCAGCCACACAGACAGAGAAGGCAAACTGCTGAGTTGACAGATAACGGTAGTTCTGGTGAGTCTATGAAGTTCATTCATTTGTGTGTTTATCGCAATGGGACCTAGGCCAAAAATATATATATTTCGGAAAATAAAGAGATACAAGTTTCTTAGTAAACTTTTATCACATTCCAAGTGCATTTAAGTCAAAAACTGAACCAGATAAAAATGAGCATCCCAAGTTTTAAAAATCTGGTACCAATCTGAGGGCAGCATGAACCATCTGCCATGGTAGCAAAGGGCTCTTTCAGATGAGGGCTCACTGAAAGCAGCTGGCCACACAATCGTTTTTATTTTCGGTGATGCTATTGTGTCACTGGATTCTCTCTGAATATGCAATGGGATTATGGAGTGTTGCTTTTGGTTGGTGCTGTTCAGTGGGAGAAATATGCATAGGGATGTTCTGCATCTGTTTCACAGAGGGGGTGGGTCTAATAGGGAGAAGTTATCTAGGTTACTCATTGTGACCTGTTTTGTGTTGAGCCTGTGGTCTGTGTGTATGGGAGCATACACAAGGGGGGGGGGACATTTTTATTCTAGTACCAATCTCCTAGGAGACAAGCTCCCCCGTGAAGCAGAAAAAATGAGCTGATTATGCGGATTTCAAAATCCAAAGTTTTTTCCGCATCTGCCAATCATCTATCTCCTCTGGAACTGTCTTGCACAGCTGTGTGCCGTGCTGTATGTGAGCAGGCCTGTCGGTGCGTGCCTGTAGGCCTACACATGCCAAAGCAATACTCCACCACATGGGTAAATACCACAACTCAATCCTCAGTGCTGAGTAGTTCCAAACATCTATTGACGCGGTCTTGTACTCTGGAGAGGGCACAGTGTATTTGGCTGTTGGTGACATTTTCTTATTACTTAGAACTGACTTAACGGTCAGAATTTGGTGCAGTGCCGCAATGATCGTCTCACATGTTTTTAATCTTTGTCACAGTTGCTGGATTTTAAAAGTGTGATAAATATGCATGAAACAAAAGGCGATTTGTTTGGATCGGAAGGTTTTGGTATTTTATTTGCATTGCCCCCCTGCAAATCCGATCCATCGGAATACTTACAAGAGAGGCGAGCAGAGAGACAAGCTGGGTTTGTGTTCTTGTGTCAGCTATCTTTTACTTCATTGAACCACAACGATAATATCATGCCTGTCACTGCAGTTTTTAAGGAAGGGATTTTGTCTGCCTCGTTTTTCAAGCAACACTTTATATTTGCCCCAAGACGATTTGTGATGGCAGTACGTCAAATCACATGCAGACATTTCCTCAGACATCCCTAAAGCTAATGCAATACGTCGTTCATGGAGACCCTGACTGCTTTGAACATTCAGTATAGTCCAATAGTTAGAGGATAAAAACGTAATATTCCTGGCTCACTAAAGACGTGTCGTCAAAGCACACAATCAACTCTGACTCATACTGAGTCAACTCTGACTCATACTGAGTCAACTCTGACTCATACCGAATCAGCTCTGACTGATACCGAATCAACTCATACCGAATCAACTCGGACTCATACCGAATCAACTCTGACTCACACCGAATCAACTCCGACTCATACTGAATCAACTCCGACTCATACTGAATCAAATTCCGACTCAGACTGAATCAACTCCGACTCATACTGAATCAACTCCGACTCATACTGAATCAACTCCGACTCATACTGAATCAACTCCGACTCATACTGAATCAAATTCCGACTCATACTGAATCAACTCCGACTCATACTGAATCAACTCTGACTCATACTGAATCAACTCCGACTCATACTGAATCAACTCCGACTCATACTGCTCATACTGCTCAGTTGACATTCATTCCCTCTCTTTCTGTTCTCTACGCCACAAGTCTGCATCGCTATCTCTATCTGTATCTATCTCCGTCTCTGTCTCTGTCTCTTTCGCTCTCTGTCCTTCTATCCATTTAGTTGAACAACCCCACATTCACTTTCCTAAAAGTGATTAGATTACAATCTTAAAAAGACGGCCCTGTATGCATCACATCCTTTTTGGCCACTTCAACAGCTTCAACTATTTGCGTAATAGTATTCACCCCATTTCATTTAGTCCAAGACCGAGACGCCATTTGCAAACCACCAACCAGCAAAATAAAAAAAACATGACATTAATATTGAATTCTTCCTTAAGAGACTTCCCTTGCCGTGGTGGATAGACAGGATTCAGCCCTATGTGAATTATGCTCTGTCATACATAACAGATGGATGGGATTTAAATGGGCCGCATACATCAGCCAGAGACTAGGAGGAGCGCTGTGACACCCAAGGAAACAGAGGAATGCTCCTGTGATAAATGAACTCTTTAAAGTGCAGAATGAACCCATTCTGTTAGACGTGATGGAGATGGGCTGTGAGCGAGGCCTACTCCACCTTCCTCCTTGTCTGACTCCGTTCATTGTTATGCATTGGAAAGTAGCTGACTCGTATTTATGGTTAGCGCCTCCCACCGCCTCAGACGAGGCAGCCCTGCTTTATTTGATTGTGCGAGGCGAGGCGGTCGTGCCCGTGGAGGTGACGACCATAAATACCTGATGGGATTCCTAAAGAGGGTGATTCAGACCACCGCTGATGCTAAATAGACCAGGTACCACACTGAAGCACACCGTGTCAAGGCAAGTCCATTACAGAAACCATCCTAAAGCCAGCAGCACTCCATTGCTTAACATTAACATGCCGTTATACCCCAAAACATCGCCTGTGACAGAAACAGTAATAGGTTACTTGTGTCACAAGGAAGGTATTATGTTTCGGATGCCTCCCATGTCTCTTCTGTCTCCTTCCCCCAAACCACAAAGAAGATATTGAGAAATACCCGACCTGAAGTCCCCTTGTGATAATAGACATTCTATAAGGTAAGCCTGCCGCTTACAACACCCTGTTTCGAGGCCATGTCAAGTATTGTACCATGGTGAATCACAGTGTTTATGTGGTGTTGTCTCAGTGGGACTGATAGGGGTCAAGGCTGTGTTCCTCTGTTCTCCCGACCATGACAGACTCAGCAGTGTTCACAGCAGCATACCTAACCCATCCGGACAGCTAGGAGGGTTCCTCTAGTCTACACTAGCCCAGCCTAGAGACTCAGCCCTGGGATAGCTCTGGGCAATCCTAGCTTTATGAATCATACAGTATACAACATCTGGGTATTAAACTGCAGTCACGTGTCGGATCACAATCGTATCCCACCGGTTGTCTGGGCTAGTTGGGACGTATTGCATTCCAAAGGATTCATCATTCATCACAATTATTTTTAACATCCATTGCTGTTGTTATTGTTGCCAAAGGGAGATTGTAATTGATAAGCTTTTAACGAACTTTGTAGTTGCTTTTGATACATTTCTGCTGACACTTTAATGATCTCAGTAGTAATTCACAATATTTGACCAGGAAGCGAATAAATGGATGAATCACTCAACGTGTTGACAGGTGATTTGATTTAGGATGTTGATATAAGACCGGATTGGTTCAGAATACAGTAGTGCTTTAGAGTAGGAGTTCAGCAGAACTTGTACGATGTTGACGTCTCACTATCGCCTCAGGCTAGTCTCAATATGCAAGACACATGACAAGAAGAGCTTAAAAATACTTATCATCATGATCAATTGCTGCATTGAAGTCATTCCTCTCAAACTGCTCTTTCCATAAGCCCCATTGATACAATATCCCCAAGCCTGATCTGTCAGATGTTCTTTAAGATTGGTGTCTTTCAAGTTTTTAACTTTTATCTACAGAGTTCTTAAATACCATTAATAATAATTAAAACCCAGTTAAGTGGTCGGGCGCTGCGGTAAAAGAAAGATAAAAGTGGAAATTGAATTTCTCAGACGATCATTAACAGAGGCCTGTGTTGAGCAGATGAGATGCAGGGAGCTGAGGAGGAGAATTAGGTGGCTCATTTGGGAGGCAATTAATCTCTATTGAAATCTCTTCCATCTCCGTCCTGCTCTTCACTTCGCTCTCTTATTCACCTGACCTACATCCCAGGATGCAATGCTGGCAATCCAGCAGCAAACACGCCTTAGTACTGAGCAGGGCAATGGAGCTCTGTAGGAAAGAGGGAGAAGACGGAGGAAGGGATGGAGGGAGGATTATATCAAACCCTCCTTTCTATCTCACTTTTGTCATGTAAGGAGTGCATCTCAGAGAGTCAGTGTGTTTTAGCTTTAAGACTGAGGTGACACGGGCTAGATGGATCTCTCTCTCTCTCCCTCTCCCTTTGTCTCTCTCACTCACGTTTTGGTGATGCTGTGGTTGTCACTTTCTCAGTTTCCCAGTCACAGTCACCCTCCAGTCACCCCCAGTCACCCTCCTGTGACTTTCCCAGTCACAGGAGGGTAATCTGATAACCCAGGGCTTGAACTCAGTGTGACAATCTGTTTTCTCTCTCTCTCTTCGTTTTCCTCATCTCTATCCCTCTCCTGTTTCCATTTTTTCCCCTATAAGGCTCCCTCAATCGTCCGCACACAGAGAGAAATCCCCAGCAGATGCCTGTGAAGCTGTTGACAGATTGCATCACAGAGGACGGGACAATACTTTGTGTGTGTCGGCTTCAGACAGCCTGAACAGCTTGGAAAACACAGCAGGGCTATTTCTGGGAAAGCTATGCGCGGGAGAGCAGGCATTTCTGTCAGCAGAGATTTTCATTGAGTTTCAATGAAGAATGAAGAATTCATTGTTTTTTATTCAACGGCCCTCCTAAACCAATCTCTAGAGAGTGCTTTAAGGAAGAGCCGGTCTGAAAAATCATCACATATGCTGCATATAGTCCTAATAATATTATAAGCCTCCGCACAGCATGCTTATAGTCAAAAGCATGTCAATTATGCTTCCTACTTCCTACACAAGAGTTCCTATTTCCTATTCCCTACCTCCTTGTTTTTGTTCCTATACTTCCTCTAGGCCACCATAATTGTTTTCTAATCCTACTGGGAAAGATGCCCTCAGAGACAACAGTTTCATCTCATCTGCAAATAGAAACAAATAAAGCGAATCCAATCAATATCTATTAGATGTGGCACTTACTTCGCCTGCGATACTTTGTAGCTTTGTGGGAATGAAAAGATAACGCCGATTCCAAGGTAATTTAATCAGCCCGAATAGTGCCGTCAATTTCTGTTGGATTAAATGTGACCCCTTTGAGACGAATGCATTTGTTTCTTTCCTTCCCTATCGAATGATAATGACGGCACTTGATTCATTGAAAAAGGAACCAAATCTCCATGTGACGCAGTCTAAAAAGAGGATTTATTTACCTCACCTGTTTGATTTCATGTGTTTGGAAATGTGACGCAGTCTAAAAAGAGGATTTATTTACCTCACCTGTTTGATTTCATGTGTTTGGAAATGTGACGCAGTCTAGAAAGAGGATTTATTTACCTCACCTGTTTGATTTCATGTGTTTGGAAATGTGACGCAGTCTAAAAAGAGGATTTATTTACCTCACCTGTTTGATTTCATGTGTTTGGAAATGTGACGCAGTCTAAAAAGAGGATTTATTTACCTCACCTGTTTGATTTCATGTGTTTGGAAATGTGACGCAGTCTAGAAAGAGGATTTATTTACCTCACCTGTTTGATTTCATGTGTTTGGAAATGTGACGCAGTCTAAAAAGAGGATTTATTTACCTCACCTGTTTGATTTCATGTGTTTGGAAGGGCTGGTGATTCAGCTGTGTATTTACCTGTGTAGGAAAGGGAGGTACGCAGCAACAGCAAGTGGACGAGGGATGTAATTGACTGACAAAGAAATATTCCCCTCTCACTTTCTAAACTTTATCATCCCTATTTATGTCTCTTTACTATATCTCCCTTATATAGATATGTGTAAGCCCTGATCTGTGAACAGTATTTGTCTTTATCTGATCACTGTCATTATCAGTTCCAAGCTCAACTGACTGCAATCTAACATCTGAAGATCAGCTCTCAGATCAGCATGCTCATATTGTCACAGTGTAGTTCCACCTGTATGGGATGTTTCGGCTAGACGCATACAACTGTCCAAAAGATTAATAGCTGGCTGTGTCATTTTTCATTTCAAGGGGATTTGGCCCAAGGTTATGATGTTTCTTCAACTTAAGAGGAAATAAAATATGTGTGTGTGTGTGAGAGCGAGCGAGAGAGAGAGAGAGAGAGAGAGAGAGAGAGAGAGAGAGAGAGAGAGAGAGAGAGAGAGAGAGAGAGAGAGAGAGAGAGAGAGAGAGAGAGCAGGTGTTTTATATGCAGACAGGGATGTGGCTGTGAGGACAGAAAGAAACATGAAAGAAAAATAGCTTCCACCATCTGTTCATCAGTCTCCTGTCCAAAACCCAAAAGTAACAAGGGTATTTCAGAGAGAGAGCGAGAGAGGGGGGGGGGGGTTGGACAGTGATGGATCTTTGGTCCAAATCAAAACAAATCAAATTTATTTATATAGCCCTTCGTACATCAGCTGATATCTCAAAGTGCTGTACAGAAACCCAGCCTAAAACCCCAAACAGCAAGCGATGCAGGTGTAGAAGCACGGTGGCTAGGAAAAACTCCTTAGGAAGGCCAAAACCTAGGAAGAAACCTTGAGAGGAACCAGGCTATGTGGGGTGGCCAGTCCTCTTCTGGTTGTGCCGGGTGGAGATTATAGCAGAACATGGCCAAGATGTTCAAATGTTCATAAATGACCAGCATGGTCAAATAATAATAAGGCAGAACAGTTGAAACTGGAGCAGCAGCACGGCCAGGTGGACTGGGGACAGCAAGGAGTCATCATGTCAGGTAGTCCTGGGGCATGGTCCTAGGGCTCAGGTCCTCCGAGAGAGAGAAAGAAAGAGAGAAGGAGAGAATTAGAGAACGCACACTTAGATTCACACAGGACACCGAATAGGACAGGAGAAGTACTCCAGATATAACAAACTGACCCTAGCCCCCCGACACATAAACTACTGCAGCATAAATACTGGAGGCTGAGACAGGAGGGGTCAGGAGACACTGTGGCCCCATCCGAGGACACCACCGGACAGGGCCAAACAGGAAGGATATAACCCCACCCACTTTGCCAAAGCACAGCCCTCACACCACTAGAAGGATATCTTCAACCACCAACTTACCATCCTGAGACAAGGCTGAGTATAGCCCACAAAGATCTCCGCCACGGCACAACCCAAGGGGGGGGGGGCGCCAAACCAGACAGGATGACCACATCAGTGAATCAACCCACTCAGGTGACGCACCCCCCCCCAGGGACGGCATGAGAGAGCCCCAGTAAGCCAGTGACTCAGCCCCTGTAATAGGGTTAGAGGCAGAGAATCCCAGTGGAAAGAGGGGAACCGGCCAGGCAGAGACAGCAAGGGTGGTTCGTTGCTCCAGAGCCTTTCCGTTCACCTTCCCGCTCCTGGGCCAGACTACACTCAATCATATGACCCACTGAAGAGATGAGTCTTCAGTAAAGACTTAAAGGTTGAGACCGAGTTTGCGTCTCTGACATGGGTAGGCAGACCGTTCCATAAAAATGGAGCTCTATAAGAGAAAGCCCTGCCTCCAGCTGTTTGCTTAGAAATTCTAGGGACAATTAGGAGGCCTGCGTCTTGTGACCGTAGCGTACGTGTAGATATGTACGGCAGGACCAAATCAGAGAGATAGGTAGGAGCAAGCCCATGTAATGCTTTGTAGGTTAGCAGTAAAACCTTGAAATCAGCCCTTGCTTTGACAGGAAGACAGTGTAGAGAGGCTAGCACTGGAGTAATATGATCAATTTTTTTGGTTATAGACAGGATTCTAGCAGCCGTATTTAGCACTAACTGAAGTTTATTCAGTGCTTTATCCGGGTAGCCGGAAAGTAGAGCATTGCAGTAGTCTAACCTAGAAGTGACAAAAGCATGGATTAATTTTTCTGCATCATTTTTGGACGGAAAGTTTCTGATTTTTGCAATGTTACGTAGATGGAAAAAAGCTGTCCTTGAAATGGTCTTGATATGTTCTTCAAAAGAGAGATCAGGGTCCAGAGTAACGCCGAGGTCCTTCACAGTATTATTTGAGACGACTGTACAACCATTAAGATTAATTAAGTCTAGAGCTTCATGTTCCTCGGTGTCCACATCCACAAGGACTTAACATGGTCCTCTCACACCCCTCCCCCTCGGGAGGATGAAAATATTTGGCATGGCCCCTCAGATCTTCATAAAGTTCTACAGCTTCACATTCGAGAGCATATTGACTAGCTGCATCACCGCTCGGTATGGTAACTGCACCGCAGTCGATCCTAAGGCGCTACAGAGGGTGGTGTTGATGGCCCAGTACATCACTGGAGCTGAGCCCCCTGCCATCCCATGACCTCTATACCAGGCAGTGTCAGAGGAAGGCCCAGGAAAATTGTGAAAGACCCCAGCCACCCAAGCCATAGACCGTTCTCTCTGCAACCACACAGCAAGCGGTACCAGAGCACCATGTCTTGGACCAAAAGGCTCCTGAACAGCTTCTACCCCCAAGCCATACATTTTTTTTTTACCTTTACTTAAGTAGGCATGTCAGTTAAGAACAAATTCTTATTTACAATCATGGCCTACACCAGCCAAACCCGGGTGACGCTGGGACAATTGTGCGCCGCCCTAAGGGACTCCCAATCATGGCCGGTTGTGATACAGTTTGGATTCAAACCAGGGTGTCTGTAGTGATGCCCCTAGCACTGAGATGCAGTGCCTTAGACCGCTGCACCCCTCGGGAGGCCATAAGACGACTGAACAGTTTATCGACTGGCTACCCGGACAATTGAATTCACCCTTTTTTTTGCACTGACACTCTGCTTACACAGACCCTCACTACATACGCTCCCAAAGAAACACACACTTTACACATACACTGCTGCTACTCTGTTTATTATCTATCCTGATTGCCCCTACCTACATGTGTCACGGCTCAGGAGAAGACCCCGATGCAGGCAGTTTGAAGTGACAAACGTTTATTACAAAAACAGGGGGAAGGCAAAACAACAGGTCAAGGGCAGGCAGAGGTCAGAAATCCAGGGCAGTGTCACAAGGTATAGAATGGCAGGCAGGCTCAGGGCAGGCAGAATGGTCAAAACCGGGGAAAGTAAAAAATAAAATGAATAAGGACTAGGGGGGACAGGAGACCAGTAAATCCACTGGTAGGCATGACATGACGAACTTGCAACAGACAAACAGAGAACACAGGTATAAATACCCATGGGGAAGATGGGCGACACCTGGAGGGGGGTGGAGACAAGCACAAAGACAGGTAAAACAGATCAGGGTGTGACAACATGTACGTATTACTCGGTACCCCTTGTAGATATCCACGTTATTGTTATTTATTGTGTTAGTATCTCATATTAGCAGGTTTTGTTACTCTTTTTAACTCTGCATTGTTGGGAAAGGTCTCGTAAGTAAGCTGTAAAGTCTACACGTGTTGTATTCGGCTCTTGTGACAAATAACATGAGATTTGTTTAGATTTAATATGGGTTAGAAGAGCTAAAGTAAAAGTGCAATATCAAAAATACCAGTTTGGACAAACACAAGGTCAGTGATTACATAACTTTGGGTGTTAGTCATCTAACCTTTCCTTTCCAATCCATTTAATTTACCCGTCCCGGCTTCTCTGCTGGGGAAGATAATGGGAAAATGTAATTAAGGCGATTGGCAGTGGGCTCTTGTCACAGGGGGATTGTGGGGGATATGGCTTCTGTGGGCTGATGGGGAGATAATCTGGGATAGGATAATGGCCAAAGGGAGAATAGCACTGAGGCTCTTTATGGCAGTAATAATCAGTACCTCGACTGGCACTGCGAGGTGAGACACACACACAAGCATGCACACGCACACAAACAAACACACGCAGGGGCGGACACACACACACAGGGCTGAATGATATCAGTGTCAGCTGAAAGGCTCCCTCCTGGAGTTGTATTGACTCAAAACACTTAGAGGGGCTCTACACTTACCCAATCATGACAAATCACTGTTCCCAATGTCTGGCTGTCACACCTGAGGGGACTGTAAATGACAGCTCAGAGCAAGGAAGGGAACAGCCCTTCTGCAACTCATAATGGACCAATCATGTGTTCTGCTTTATCGTATTGTTCCTCCTTTGTGTTACTTTGTTGCTGTACTACTTTATTTCAGTGCACTGTATGTCTCAAGTGCTGCGATTGGCGGATGCTTGTGTCGTGCGGTTGTTTCAGCCTGCTAATTTGAATGCTTGTATTGTTGCTCTGGGTGATGAGTGTCTGCTTAGTGACTGAGATGTCATGTGCATGTCGATGTAATGTACTTCAGTAGGCTTCGTCTTGTTGCTTCTATTGGAATGTATCAGGATAAAGGTAAGACCCAGACCGCGTCGAAGTAACAATGTGTCTTACAGCAACAGGGGCAAAGGTACAGGATGACAGGCAGGTTCAGGCTCAGGTGAGACAGAGGTCGATCCTCCAGAGATGGGGCAAAGGTACAGGACGGCAGGCAGGCAGAGTGGTCAGGCGGGCAGGCTCAGGGTCAGCACAGGCAAGGGTCTTTCTTTCCTGTGGCGGTCCTCATGAGAGCCAGTTACATCATAGCCCTTGATGGTTTTTGCGACTGCAGTTGAAGAAACTTTCAAAGTTCTTGAAATATTCCGAATTGACTGACCTTCATGTCTTAAAGTAATGATGGACTGTTGTTTATCTTTGCTTATTTGAGCTGTTCTTGCTATAATATGGACTTGGTCTTTTGCCAAATCTTCTGTATACCATCCCTACCTTGTCACAGCACAACAGCACAACTGATTGGCTCAAATGCATCGAAAGGAAAGAAATTACACAAATTAACTTTTAACAGGGCACACGTTGTTAATTTAAATTCATTCCAGGTGACTACCTCATGAAGCTGGTTGAGAGAATGTCAAGAGTGTGGAAAGCTGTCTTCAAGGCAAAGGGTGGCTACTTTGAAGAATATCAAATATAAAACACATATTGACTTGTTTAACACTTTGTTGGTTACTACATGATTCCATGTGTGTTATTTCATAGTTTTGATGTCTTTATTATTCTACAATGTAGAAAATAGTCAAAATAATGAACAACCCTGGAATGAGTTGGTGTCCAAACTTTTTATTATTTCAATTCATAGGATTCATACAATATTTTACAGATATATTTTTTCCAATCCCGAGTTGCATAGTAAATCCGCTGACCATGGATGTAAAGGCCCGTTGGTTGAGTTCAGAAATGTCCGCTGCTGCTTTTATCCATGTGTCCAGATTGGTCACCTTGGCCGCGTGGATCCTTTCAGTGGAGAGTGGACACCTTGGCCGCGTGGATCCTTTCAGTGGAGAGTGGACACCTTGGCCGCGTGGATCCTTTCAGTGGAGAGTGGACACCTTGGCCGCGTGGATCCTTTCAGTGGAGAGTGGACACCTTGGCCGCGTGGATCCTTTCAGTGGAGAGTGGACACCTTGGCCGCGTGGATCTTTTCAGTGGAGAGTGGACACCTTGGCCGTGTGGATCCTTTCAGTGGAGAGTGGACACCTTGGCCGCGTGGATCCTTTCAGTGGAGAGTGGACACCTTGGCCGTGTGGATCCTTTCAGTGGAGAGTGGACACCTTGGCCGCGTGGATCCTTTCAGTGGAGAGTGGACACCTTGGCCGTGTGGATCTTTGCAGTGGAGAGTGGACACCTTGGCCGCGTGGATCCTTTCAGTGGAGAGTGGACACCTTGGCCGTGTGGATCCTTTCAGTGGAGAGTGGACACCTTGGCCGCGTGGATCCTTTCAGTGGAGAGTGGACACCTTGGCTGCGTGGATCTTTTCAGTGGAGAGTGGACACCTTGGCCGCGTGGATCCTTTCAGTGGAGAGTGGACACCTTGGCCGTGTGGATCCTTTCAGTGGAGAGTGGACACCTTGGCCGCGTGGATCCTTTCAGTGGAGAGTGGACACCTTGGCCGTGTGGATCTTTGCAGTGGAGAGTGGACACCTTGGCCGCGTGGATCCTTTCAGTGGAGAGTGGACACCTTGGCCGTGTGGATCCTTTCAGTGGAGAGTGGACACCTTGGCCGCGTGGATCCTTTCAGTGGAGAGTGGACACCTTGGCCGCGTGGATCTTTTCAGTGGAGAGTGGACACCTTGGCCGTGTGGATCCTTTCAGTGGAGAGTGGACACCTTGGCCGTGTGGATCCTTTCAGTGGAGAGTGGACACCTTGGCCGCGTGGATCCTTTCAGTGGAGAGTGGACACCTTGGCCGTGTGGATCTTTGCAGTGGAGAGTGGACACCTTGGCCGCGTGGATCCTTTCAGTGGAGAGTGGACACCTTGGCCGCGTGGATCCTTTCAGTGGAGAGTGGACACCTTGGCCGCGTGGATCCTTTCAGTGGAGAGTGGACACCTTGGCCGCGTGGATCCTTTCAGTGGAGAGTGGACACCTTGGCCGCGTGGATCCTTTCAGTGGAGAGTGGACACCTTGGCCGCGTGGATCCTTTCAGTGGAGAGTGGACACCTTGGCCGCGTGGATCCTGGCAGTGGAGAGTGGACACCTTGGCCGCGTGGATCCTGGCAGTGGAGAGTGGACACCTTGGCCGTGTGGATCCTGGCAGTGGAGAGTGGACATCTTGGCCGTGTGGATCCTGGCCGTGGAGAGTTGCGCCTTCTTCACGATGCTGTCTGTGTGGGTGGACCAATTCAGTTTGTCTGTAATGTGTACGGTGAGGAACTTAAAACTTACTACCCTCTCCACTACTGTCCCATCGATGTGGATAGGGGGGTGCTCCCTCTGCTGTTTCCTGAAGTCCACAATCATCTCCTTAGTTTTGTTGACGTTGAGTGTGAGGTTATTTTCCTGACACCACACTCCGAGGGCCCTCACCTCCTCCCTGTAGGCCGTCTCGTCGTTGTTGGTAATCAAGCCTACCACTGTAGTGTCGTCCGCAAACTTGATGATTGAGTTGAAGGCGTGCATGGCCACGTAGTCATGGGAGAACAGGGAATACAGGAGAGGGCTCAGAACGCACCCTTGTGGGGCCCCAGTGTTGAGGATCAGCGGGGTGGAGATGTTACCTACCCTCACCTCCTGGGGGCGGCCCATCAGGAAGTCCAGTACCCAGTTGCACAGGGCGGGGTCGAGACCCAGGGTCTCGAGCTTGATGACGAGTTTGGAGGGTACTATGGTGTTAAATGCTGAGCTGTAGTCGATGAACAGCATTCTCACATAGGTATTCCTCTTGTCCAGATGGGTTAGGGTAGTGTGGTTGAGATTGCATCGTCTGTGGACCTATTTGGGCGGTAAGCAAATTGGAGTGGATCTAGGGTGTCAGGTATGGTGGAGGTGATATGGTCCTTGACTACTCTCTCAAAGCACTTCATGATGACGGAAGTGTAGTCGTTTAGCTCAGTTACCTTTGCTTTCTTTGGAACAGGAACAATGGTGGCCCTCTTGAAGCATGTGGGAACAGCAGACTGGGATAAGGATTGATTGAATATGTCCGTAAACACACCAGCCAACTGGTCTGCGCATGCTCTGAGGGCGCGGCTGGGGATGCCGTCTGGGCCTGCAGCCTTGCGAGGGTTAACACGTTTAAATGTTTTACTCATGTCGGCTGCAGTGAAGGAGAGTCCGCATGTTTTGGTTGCGGGCCGTGTCAGTGGCACTGTATTCTGTATTGTCCTCAAAGCGGGCAAAAAAGTTACTTAGTCTGCCTGGGAGCAAGACACCCTGGTCCGTGATGGGGCTGGTTTTATTTTCGTAATCTGTGATAGACTGTAGACCCTGCCACATACCTCGTGTCTGAGCCATTGAATTGCGACTCTACTTTGTCTCTATACGGACGCTTAGCTTGTTTGATTGCCTTGTGGAGGGAATAGCTACACTGTTTGTATTCGGTCATTTTTCCGGTCACCTTGCCCTGGTTAAAAGCAGTGGTTTTCGCATTTTCATTTTACACGCGAATGCTGCCATCAATCCACAGTTTCTGGTTTGGGAATGTTTTAATCGTTGCTATGGGAACGACATCTTCATTGCACGTTCTAATGAACTCACTCACCGAATCAGCGTATTCGTCAATGTTGTTGTTGGACGCAGTGTGGAACATATCCCAGTCCACGTGATGGAAGCAGTCGTGGACTGGAGCGTGGAATCAGATTGGTCGGACCACCAACCAGCGTTGAACAGACCTGAGCACGGGAGCTTCTTGTTTTAGCTTCTGTCTGTAGGCAGGGAGCAACAAAATGGAGTCGTGGTCAGCTTTTCCAAAAGGAGGGCTGGGAGGGCCTTATATGCGTCGCGGAAGTTAGAATAGCAATGATCCAAGGTTTTACCAGCCTGGTTGTGCAATCGATATGCTGATACAATTTAGGGAGTCTTGTTTTCAGATTAGCCTTGTTAAAATCCCCAGCTACAATGAATGCAGCCTCAGGATATGTGGTTTCCAGTTTGCAAAGAGTCAAATAAAGTTTGTTCAGAGCCATCGATGTGTCTGCTTGGGGGGGAATATATACGGCTGTGATTATAAATCGAAGAGAATTCCCTTGGTAGATAATGCGTTCGACATTTGATTGTGAGGAATTCTAAATCAGGTGAACAGAAGGAGGCTATCTTGAGGCTAAGGAATAAGAGAGGTCTCGAGCATACAATTACCATTACAAATGAATGATTCATATATTCATTAACCTTATAAGTGCAGTGAATTGCAATAATGCTTCACCCTACCCTTCGTCTTGTAACCTTCCCAGTAGTCTGTGAAAGGAAGCAACATGCATAGTATCAAGTAAGCCTGTCATGTTTTGTCATATATTGTCTTGTCCTTGTGCTTTCCCTTCTGTTCGTTTCCCCCTGCTGGTCTTATTAGGTTCGTTCCCTTTTTCTATCCCTCTCTCTCCCCCTCCCTCTCTCTCTTCTCTCTATCGTTCCGTTCCTGCTCCCAGCTGTTCCTCATTCTCCTAACTCACTCATTTACTCTTTTCACACCTGTCCCCTATTTTGCCCTCTGATTAGAGTCCCTATTTCTCCCCTTGTTTTCCGCTTCTGTCCTTGTCGGATCCTTGTATGATGTTCGCTGTGCTGTGTCCTTGTCTCGCCCTGTCGTGTTTTGTCTCCTTCAGATGCTGCGTGTGAGCAGGTGTCTTAGTCTGCTACGGTCGGTGCCTTCCCGAAGCAACCTGCAGTCAATGGTCGAGTCTCCAGTCTGTCCTCGTTACTACGAGTGGGTTTAAGTTTTTTCCTGTTTTGTTTTCTTCTTGATTTTTCCAGGATTATTACTTTTGTCATATACTGGAATAAAGACTCTGTTTTCGTTAAGTCGCTTTTGGGTCCTCATTCACCAGCATAACAAAGCCTATCAGAAAAGTATCATTATTAACCAAATAAGCAACCTCCGAGTTAAACGTTTTTGTATAGTAGGCCTCTTCCTGACAGTGATCAAACCCTGTCAGAAAGATGATTCATCCCCACGGTGAAGCTCTCCGAGCCATTCCCTGCCCGCTTGTTGTGTTCCATCACTCTCGTCCTAGTAGCTAACCAGACCTCCTTATGTTTGGCTTCCTCAGTGGAACCATAGCTCTTCCCTGCAAATGGTTAGATAACATCTATCATTCAAACTGTTGTAGTCAACTATCACTGGTTACTATTTCTGTTTCAGTGAGTATTGAACCAGTTTTTCAGTGTTGAACCTTCCACATTTCAAACTCTATCCACCTCCGCTTCCTCCACTCCGCCTCAAGGCAGAAACAACCGTAAGGCGTCCTTTAGCAACCTCCTCAAAAGTCTGAAGGTGTAAAAAAAAAGACACTCAAATCAGACAATAAAATGTTAGACAAGCTGTTGTAAGAATATTCAAAAGACTGATCAATTTGATAATTATTTGACAGTAAATAAAATGGTACCACCTTATCATGTCAGAAGTAATTCATCCCCATGGTGAAGCGGAGCCATTCTCTGCTCTCTTGTGTTCCAGCACTCTTGCCCTAGTAGCTAACCAGATATCCTTACGCTTAGCTTCCTCCTCTGTGGAGTTATAGGTCTTAACTAAAAAAAAAATGTCCATTTAGTAAATAAACTCAGCAAAAAATGAAACGTCCCTTTCACACCCTGTCTTTCAAAGATGATTCGTAAAAATCCAAATAACTTCACTGTAAAGGGTTAATTAACACTATTTCCCATGCTTTTTCAATGAGCCATAAACAATGAATGAACATGCACCTGTGGAACAGTCGTTAAGACACTAACAGCTTAGACAGATGGCAATTAAGGTCACCATTAAGAAAACCTAGACAATCAAGAGGCCTTTCTACTGACTCTGAAAAACACCAAAAGAAAGATGCCCAGCATCCCTGTTCATCTGCGTGAACGTGCCATAGGCATGCTGCAAGGAGGCATGAGGACTGCAGTGGCCAGGGCAATAAATTGCCGTTTCTGTACTGTGAGATGCCTAAGACAGCGCTACAGGGAGACAGGACAAACAGCTGATCGTCCTCGCAGTGACAGACCACGTGTAACAAGCACAGGATCGGTACACCCAAACATCACACCTGAGGGACAGGTACAGGATGGCAACAACTGGCTGAGTTACACCAGGAACGCACAATCCCTCCATCATGTCAGGACCCGGTTATGAACCCGGGTCTCCAGAGTGAGAAACAGTCACTTAACCAACTGAGCCACGAATAGTCGGCAGAACCCAGAAGATGAGGCAGACACAGCAGTACTTGTGACTGTGTATTTAATGAAGTAGAAAGTGAAGTCCTTCAGGAAAACATGTAACTCCACAACCTCAAAAGGAATTCCACAAGAACAAAGGTAATCCTCCAAGACAAAAAGGTAAATCCACAAGGTGGTAGGTATAGCATAAAAAGCCTCAAAAGATACTCAAAAATAAATAAACAATAACAAAAAACAGAATTCCACAAGAGAGTCCACCGGGATCAACAAGAGTTCACAGAATACTAGGGCTGGGTGCTAACATACAAACACAGAGCAAAGAACTGAGGAAAACTAAGGGTTTAAATACAATCAGGGGAAACGAGGCACAGGTGCAAATAATAATGGGGATCAAGGGAAAACAAAAGGTCAAAAAGCACAATGGGGGCATCTAGTGACCAAAAACCGGAACAACCCTGGCCAAATCCTGACACATCAGTGCTCAGACTGTCCGTGATAGGCAGGTCCTCACCAGACATCACCGGCAACAATGTCGCCTATGGGCAAAAAAAACTGGACCAGACAGGACTGGCAAAAAGTGCTCTTCACTAATAATCCTCCAAGTCAAAAGGTAAATCCACAAGGTACAGCAGGAAAAAGCCTCAGAAGATAATCAAAAATAAATAAACGAGAACAAAAACAGAGTACCACAAGAGTCCAACTGGAGCAACAAATGTTCACAGCATTGCTGGGGCTGGGTGCTAACATTCAAACACAGAGCAAAGACCTGAGGAAAACTAAGGGTTTAAATACATTCCAAGGAAACGAGGCACAGGTGCAAATAATAACTGGAAACAAGGGAAAACAAAAGGGTCAAAAAGCACAATGGGGGCATCTAGTGGCCAAAACCGGAACAATCCTGGCCAAATCCTGGCAAAATGCATCTTATTCAATCCCAAAGCAACAATCTCTGACAGGGCCATTTGGGAGCAGGCCTACCTATCGTCTTTGAATTAGTTACGCCCTCATTCTCAGAGTCCCTCTGCTCTTTCCTGTGTGGCATTTCACATTGAGGCCCCTTGTGTCACCGGTGGATGATGGAGCATTAGAAATACAGAGGACAGAGACAGTATAGGACTAGTAGGACAGAGACAGTATAGGACTAGTAGGACAGAGACAGTAAAGAACTAATAGGACAGAGACAGTATAGGACTAGAATGAGACGGACAGTATAGGACTAGTAGGACAGAGACAGTAAAGGAGTAATAGGACAGAGACAGTATAGGACTAGTAGGACAGAGACAGTAAAGGACTAATCGGAGAGACACAGTATCAGACTAGTAGGAGACAGTATAGAACCAGTAGGACAGTATAGGACTAGAATGAGACAGACAGTATTGGACTAGTAGGACAGAGACAGTATAGGACTAGTAGGACAGAGACAGTAAAGGACTAGTAGGAAAGACAGTGTAGGACTAGTAAGACAGACAGTATAGGACTAGAAGGAGAGACAGTATAGGACTAGTAGAGACAGTGTAGGACTAGAAGGAGAGACAGTATAGGACTAGAAGGAGACAGTAAAGGACTAGAATAAGAGAGGCAGTACAGGTCTAGTAGGAGACAGTTTTGGACTAATATATAATAATAATAATAATATAATATAATAATACAATAATATATGCCATTTAGCAGACGCTTTTATCCAAAGCGACTTACAGTCATGTGTGCATACATTCTACATATGGGTGGTCCCGGGGATCGAACCCACTACCCTGGCGTTACAAGCGCCATGCTCTACCAACTGACTAGTAGGAGACAGTATAGGCTTAGTTTGACAGAGACAATATAGGACTAGTAGGACAGAGACAGTATAGGACTAGTAGGACAGAGACAGTATAGGACTAGTAGGAGAGACTGTATAGGACTAGTAGGACAGAGACAATATAGGACTAGTAGGACAGAGACGGTATAAGACTAGTTGGACAGAGACAGTATAGGACTGGTAGGACAGAGAAAATATAGGACTGGTAGGACAGAGACAATATAGGACTGGTAGGACATAGACAATATAGGACTAGTAGGACAGAGACAATATAGGACTAGTATGACAGACAGTATAGGACGAGTAGGACAGAGACAGTATAGGACTAGAAGGACAGAGACAGTATAGGACTAGTAGGACAGAGACAGTATAGGACTAGTAGGACAGAGACAGTATATGACTAGTAGGACAGAGACAGTATAGGACTAGTAGGACAGAGACAGTATATGACTAGTAGGACAGAGACAGTATAGGACTAGTAGGACAGAGACAGTATAGGACTAGAAGGACAGAGACAGTATATGACTAGTAGGAGAGACTGTATAGGACTAGTAGGACAGAGACAGTATAAGACTAGTAGGACAGAGACAGTATAGGACTAGTAGGACAGAGACAGTATAAGACTAGTAGGACAGAGACTGTATAGGACTAGTAGGACAGAGACAGTATAAGACTAGTAGGACAGAGACAGTATAGGACTAGTAGGACAGAGACAGTATAGGACTAGTAGGACAGAGACAGTATAGGACTAGTAGGACAGAGACTGTATAGGACTAGTAGGACAGAGACTGTATAAGACTAGTAGGACAGAGACAGTATATGACTAGTAGGACAGAGACAGTATATGACTAGTGGGACAGAGACAGTATATGACTAGTAGGACAGAGACAGTATATGACTAGTGGGACAGAGACAGTATAGGACTAGTAGGACAGAGACAGTATATGACTAGTAGGACAGAGACAGTATATGACTAGTGGGACAGAGACAGTATAGGACTAGTAGGACAGAGACAGTATATGACTAGTGGGACAGAGACAGTATATGACTAGTAGGACAGAGACAGTATATGACTAGTGGGACAGAGACAGTATAGGACTAGTAGGACAGAGACAGTATATGACTAGTAGGACAGACACAGTATAGGACTAGTAGGACAGAGACAGTATAAGACTAGTAGGACAGAGACAGTATAGGACTAGTAGGACAGAGACAGTATAGGACTAGTAGGACAGAGACTGTATAGGACTAGTAGGACAGAGACTGTATAAGACTAGTAGGACAGAGACAGTATATGACTAGTGGGACAGAGACAGTATATGACTAGTAGGACAGAGACAGTATATGACTAGTAGGACAGAGACAGTATAAGACTAGTAGGACAGAGACAGTATATGACTAGTGGGACAGAGACAGTATAGGACTAGTAGGACAGAGACAGTATAGGACTAGTAGGACAGAGACAGTATATGACTAGTAGGACAGAGACAGTATAAGACTAGTAGGACAGAGACAGTATAGGACTAGTAGGACAGAGACAGTATAGGACTAGTAGGACAGAGACAGTATAAGACTAGTAGGACAGAGACAGTATAGGACTAGTAGGACAGAGACAGTATATGACTAGTAGGACAGAGACAGTATAAGACTAGTAGGACAGAGACAGTATAGGACTAGTAGGACAGAGACAGTATAGGACTAGTAGGACAGAGACTGTATAGGACTAGTAGGACAGAGACTGTATAAGACTAGTAGGACAGAGACAGTATATGACTAGTGGGACAGAGACAGTATATGACTAGTAGGACAGAGACAGTATATGACTAGTAGGACAGAGACAGTATAAGACTAGTAGGACAGAGACAGTATATGACTAGTGGGACAGAGACAGTATAGGACTAGTAGGACAGAGACAGTATAGGACTAGTAGGACAGAGACAGTATATGACTAGTAGGACAGAGACAGTATAAGACTAGTAGGACAGAGACAGTATATGACTAGTAGGACAGAGACTGTATAGGACTAGTAGGACAGAGACAGTATAAGACTAGTAGGACAGAGACAGTATAGGACTAGTAGGACAGAGACAGTATAGGACTAGTAGGACAGAGACAGTATATGACTAGTAGGACAGAGACAGTATAAGACTAGTAGGACAGAGACAGTATATGACTAGTAGGACAGAGACAGTATAGGACTAGTAGGACAGAGACAGTATAAGACTAGTAGGACAGAGACTGTATAGGACTAGTAGGACAGAGACAGTATAAGACTAGTAGGACAGAGACAGTATAGGACTAGTAGGACAGAGACAGTATAGGACTAGTAGGACAGAGACTGTATAGGACTAGTAGGACAGAGACTGTATAAGACTAGTAGGACAGAGACAGTATATGACTAGTGGGACAGAGACAGTATATGACTAGTAGGACAGAGACAGTATATGACTAGTAGGACAGAGACAGTATAAGACTAGTAGGACAGAGACAGTATAGGACTAGTAGGACAGAGACAGTATAGGACTAGTAGGACAGAGACAGTATAAGACTAGTAGGACAGAGACAGTATATGACTAGTGGGACAGAGACAGTATAAGACTAGTAGGACAGAGACTGTATAGGACTAGTAGGACAGAGACAGTATAAGACTAGTAGGACAGAGACAGTATAGGACTAGTAGGACAGAGACAGTATAGGACTAGTAGGACAGAGACAGTATATGACTAGTGGGACAGAGACAGTATAAGACTAGTAGGACAGAGACTGTATAGGACTAGTAGGACAGAGACAGTATAAGACTAGTAGGACAGAGACAGTATAGGACTAGTAGGACAGAGACAGTATAGGACTAGTAGGACAGAGACAGTATAAGACTAGTAGGACAGAGACAGTATATGACTAGTGGGACAGAGACAGTATATGACTAGTAGGACAGAGACAGTATATGACTAGTAGGACAGAGACAGTATAAGACTAGTAGGACAGAGACAGTATATGACTAGTGGGACAGAGACAGTATAGGACTAGTAGGACAGAGACAGTATAGGACTAGAATGAGAGAAACAGAATAGGACGAGTAGGACAGAGACCGTATATAGGAGTCCATTAGAAAAATATACATTTGGGTGAATTTGTCAGCTATGCTTATTCTAACCCTAGCCTTGCCCCAAACTGCCGCTCTTATGGATCAGAATATAATGATGTAATTACATGGGGAAGGTCTCCGTGGATTCTCCGCGTGGACCGTTCAGGCTGCTCAATGACACACTTCTCCGGCGCAACTCTCTGGTCATCCTCACAATGTCAGTGTCCTTTTGGCTTCCGAGTCTGTTCTTCTGAGGACAGACAGCTCTGTAGCTCAGCGTAGGAATGAAACCCTTTAGATACCACTATTCGATGGGGAGTAGAGACTAGGTGGTTTGACTTGAATTCACTCGCTTAGACACAGCTACTCATCCGTATCTTGGGTAGAAAAAGATTTTTGTCTTGAAACTTGGGTTTTGGGTTTGTTGACTTTTTAGACCTCGGCTGCAGCTTGGGTCACTTAGTCTGATCTGTAAACTCTTCACTCACAGGTTTTATACCCTCAGGTCAGAAGTGGGCGTTACCGCCTTTAGGGCAATTCTCTAGGCGTACCAAGTTATGGGCAAAGTCTAGATTTGACTCCTATCCAATTTTAGACAACTTCACATTTAATCTTTACCAAAAACATTCTCTTTGATTTGGACATTTTCCATACAACGTACATTTGGACATTTTCCATACAACGTACAAACATGTAAAACGTATATAAAACGTACAAACTTATAAACATCAAACATATACTAGGTAAACTGTTGACGTTACAATGTTTTCGTAATAACGTTATCTATTAACCTTTCATAACAAAACAAAAATGACATACATGTTCATAGTCCCTTCATCGTCATGACCACCATTGTGGCTGATGGAAACCATTGTTCCAAAGTCCCTTTATTTCATGTTTAATGTTCTGAGGCTGGTTCTCCATAGTAACAGGACAAAGGAATTTGTCTGTGGCCTGAGATTTACCAGGGGCGTGAGGGGGTCATAAAACCCCCCATATCTTCAGACCCCTAGATCTCTCCTCTGTTGGGTTTGATCAGTACAGTCATGACAAGGTTGAGTCATCTTTAGGAAGGGATGACATCGTGGAGGTTGATGACTCGTCTTTAGGAAGGCATGACATCGTGGAGGTTGATGACTCATCTTTAGGAGAGGATGACATCGTGGAGGTTGATGACTCATCTTTAGGAGAGGATGACATCGTGGAGGTTGATGACTCATCTTTAGGAGAGGATGACATCGTGGAGGTTGATGACTCATCTTTAGGAGAGGATGACATCGTGGAGGTTGATGACTCATCTTTAGGAGAGGATGACATCGTGGAGGTTGATGACTCATCTTTAGGAGAGGATGACATCGTGGAGGTTGAGTCATCTTTAGGAGAGGATGACATCGTGGAGGTTGATGACTCATCTTTAGGAGAGGATGACATCGTGGAGGTTGATGACTTATCTTTAGGAAGGGATGACATCGTGGAGGTTGATGACTCATCTTTAGGAAGGGATGACATCGTCGGGGTTGATGACTCATCTTTAGGAAGGGATGACATTGTGGAGGTTGATGACTCATCTTTAGGAGAGGATGACATCGTGGAGGTTGATGACTCATCTTTAGGAAGGGATGACATCGTGGAGGTTGATGACTCATCTTTAGGAGAGGATGACATCGTTGAGGTTGATGACTCATCTTTAGGAAGGGATGACATCGTGGAGGTTGATGACTCATCTTTAGGAGAGGATGACATCGTGGAGGTTGATGACTCATCTTTAGGAAGGGATGACATCGTGGAGGTTGATGACTCATCTTTAGGAAGGGATGACATCGTGGAGGTTAACGGCTTGAGATTGAAAACACACAAGTGGCTCAAATTCAGCACTTCCGCACTGGGCAATACTGGGCAACAATTATTAGAGCACGTTAGCCACACTTCTCACCCACTAAGTCAACAGAGACCCAGACAATCACCACAACACTTGGTTCCAAGATACCGGCTCGCCGTTATCAATCAATGTTGTATTGATGCTACATGGCACAAAGTCAAACAGTGTCCTCTAAGCGGTAGGATTGTGAGCAGAAAGCCAAGAGAGATTATATTGCTTCACCCGCATACTAATTCACCCCTTGTCTGGGTGCTGGGAATCTGGGATGCACTGATGAAGACTCCATTCCATAAGGTCAGAGCGGTGTGTGATCACACATTACCACTGATGGATGGACGCAGCAAATCTCATCCTGGTGTCAGGTCAGGGTGTCACGGGGTAAGTCATGGAAGTATCAGCAAGACCTGGTGTAAGGAATACTGTAGTACTAGTCTGTAGTACTAGTCTGTAGTACTAGTCTGTAGTACTAGTCTGTAGTACTAGTCTGTAGTACTAGTCTGTCCCAGGCTCTTCAATGAATCTGTTATCTTAACCTTTGACTTAGGAAAATCAACTATTGTAGAATGTATTATCATCTGCAGGCAATTTAAATGCACCATATTGGATTTAAGAATAAAAGGTTCCATTTAAAATCCAAAACATTTTAAATCGTAAATGTATAATGATAAACGGTACAAACGGTCGACAATCGTAAACAGTTACTTTATACCCTCAATGTAGATATTTGGGTTCATTTTATTCTTATGCAATACAGTTCATTACAAAAAAAAGTAAAAAATCAAAGCTCAAAGGTCGCCACTCAGACCTACAGTCTTCTCAGACATACTGTTTACATGTAACGACAACAAATAAAATACACATGACCAATTAACACTGAAGAATGTGTGACGGTTGACAGGATCCCTTCTGCAGAATAAATACTATTTGACCCGGCATGATGACCTGAACAGGCATTTCCTGGTTTGGCTCCTATAACCCTGAGGAGTTAGCTGATTGGTGCACCGGTGGTGACAAGTTTGTAATAGACCCTTTTGAGGGCTATGAGATAGTCATTTGGACCCTGTTCAATGACGAAGCCCCTGGACATAACGGCAATGATGTCAGAGTTTTGGATGGTGGAGAGATGGTGGGCGAACACGATGCAGGTTCGGCCCTCCCTCGCGTTATCCAGCGCCTCTTGCACCGTCTGTAGCGCGCACACACACACACACACACACACACACACACACACACACACACACACACACACACACACACACACACACACACACACACACACACACACACACACACACACACACACACAGTAACAGTTTTGACTTGAGGTTATTATTTAGAAGGGTGCCAGGTAGGTTGTGCCTACCAGAGAAAACATTGGTTTCTCCTTTTGGTTTGGGAGGGTTTGAGTCCCATCTGGTCCGTCAAGTCTAAACCAATACAAAGGACTTATGTAAAAGTCAGGATGGAAATAAACTTTTCATAAACCCTTAAAATATTGGAAAGAACTTCAAAAACAACTATATTTTTTTGCGTGGGTTGTATTAGCAACATCAATGATTACACACACATATAATAATATCACAATGAGTTCTGGTTCCTCCAGAAATGTCCTGTACCTCGGGCCTAAAAAGAGTCCAGCCTGGTAAAGGAGTTCAGGGAACTCAAGTGACCTTTGTCACGCAATGTTTGTCCGTTCATTCAGTGTAGCATAAACCCAGTATTAATTAATCATACAATCAATATAACAATTATTTTACCACAGAACTTTAAAGCGTATCAACTCTTACTAAGTCCTCAACTACAACTAACTACATAAATCATCACCGTATACATCACATCAAAACAAATGAAATACCGTATACAAAAATGTTGTAGTCAGTAGGTCAGTCAAACAATCCAATCCGCCAATAGATCTCCAGCAGAGAAAGGCCATGAAGAACAGAGAGGTGTAGTCCACCGAAGCAAAGCGTGGATCCGATCCTGAGTAAACTCTCTTAGGCTACAAAACACACGTTTAACGGCAACAAAACAAACGGAATAGAGACGGGTTGAACACATCCTCATTCACGTCTCCATCACAACCCCACTTTTGCGCAGCTGATGCTGGCTATTTAATTGGGAATTAAGGGAAAGCGCCCTATTGGAAGGAGAAGCACTGAGACGGTTCAGGGCCGTCACAAACACACACACACACACAAAGCTTTGAGCTGATTTCACAATCACCCATGACTCACCATGATTACTTGATTACTCCCTCTGCCTCATACAATGGACCTAAGGCACAGGCAAATTGCATGCTTGCCTTGCCTCGTACCAATTCTAAAGCCATTTGAAATAGCTATCTGTAATAAAGCTATCTGTATAAATGTCAGTCTATCCTCATCAGGTTCAGGACTTCTTCTACTGCTCGTGATGATGACAGGCGGTTGTCATGGAGACATTACCTTCTCGCTCTCCGTGTCCAGGGCTGAAGTGGCTTTGTCCAGCAGCAGAATCTTAGGGTCGCGGATGATCGCCCTGGCGATTGCTATGCGCTGCTTCTGTCTCCGAGAGAGCTGGGATCCCTGGGAGCCCATCGTTGGTGTCATATTTCTAAAGGGGGAAATTAAAACTTTAAAAGACTACTGTGTCAAACAAAGGGCTATAGATGCCGGTTATACTCCGACAGAGTTCTTGTGACTAGAAGTTTGGCACAGACTGCATCTTTAAGGAGATATTCCACGATCGCCCTGCGATACAATAATCAGATGCATGTCGTCGTTATAGGAAATACAAAGCCACAATACCACGACTTCAGGTCTGGATGGGTAGTGAACAGGTGACTCAATGTCCCCTTTGACCTTGTCCAGTTTGTACCCTGCTTCTGAGAGGCAGTCGATGTCCGGCCCCTAGGCGCAGTGACACAGCCAGACAAATGGCAGTGTAAACCGCCAGGGCTGTTTAAAGTGAGCGTGTACACAGTAAATTGATATGAAATGAAATTCTCCAACAATATTGAGATTCCCACCCTGTCGATGGTATCAAAGATGATGGTAGCAGCTCCTCGTCCTGCAGCAAATGCCTCCAGACATGGAGATGCCTGCCCTAAGTTCAGGGCTGCTATCAGCACACCAAAGAAAACCTGCGATGACAGACAAGACACAGGACAGATGAGGTGATTATTATTCATTCAAAAACCAAAGAAATTTGATTCACAGTCTATAGCTGATCTACTTACGGACTCTTTATAAAGTATACTTCATGGTGTTGGCCGTATGGTTACCAAATAGTACCTGTAACAGTGTTCCGGGCTGTACTCCTGTGTGTCCACCACTGGGCTGGATCCGTACCAGAAGGCCAGGGCGTGACACAGGAAGATGATAAACCACATGTAGCCTGTGAAGAAGCCCATGCTCAGGCCCTTCCTGATGCCCCAACGCTGAGCTGAGATCAGGTTCTTGTCATACCTGGGAGAGAGAGAGAAAGGGACAGAGGGTTAAAGATGCAATCTGGGATCTTAAGCACGACAAAATCGTAACATATCGTACGAATCGGATTCGTAACATATCACACGAATTCCAACAAACAACTGTGATTTTTTTTGCAGGACTGACATATCATATTAAATGGATGATGTGGTACACAAAAGGCAGGGACCCGTTTTGGCTTGTAAGCACTACTTTCAAAACTACTTGCTGAAATTACACAAAAGTTCTGGAGCGTCCCTTTAAACTGGGATAGAGGCCCAGCACTGGATATAATATGTAAGGCGGTGCTACTAGTTGCCACTTAAGGAGAAAACAATGAATGGAATTAAACAGTATTTTGTGAGGCTAATCAACGTAAAGAATGTCAAATTTGGCTGGCGAGTACTTACACTTACAAATTCAGCAAGTAACTAAAGAAGAAAATGTTGGGGCAGTTTCAGTCATGTTATTATATTACCTCTCCACTCTCCTCCGAAAGCGGACACTTTTCTGATGTGCAGTCGAACCAGCCGATCTCCATCCTCATCACCTTCCTGAAGTACATCTTTCTGTTGATCTGGATCTGTCGCGCTGCAGACGTCATCCACAACGTGATCTAAAAGAGAAATAAGGCATTCAAGGCAATCGAGATCTAGCACTCTGTCATCAAACTGCTTGAAAGTATGTTGATGCCAACTATATACTTACTTGAAGGTTTCCTAGCAAGAAAACTGTGCATCCCATGGCAACGTAATAGTAGGCAAAATTGGTCATCTCATACTCAATGTCCAGAAGCCTGAGAATGAATGTCATACAGATGTAGGTTAAAATATAAAATATATCTTTCTATCCTTAATCCTTGATATATAAATTCCATGTGTAGCAACGTTCTACTCTTCTGTGCAGCGACGAATAGGACTTACCCGCATGTTCAATTCTTCATCTTATCAGTCTTGGTGCTGTCCAGCCAGTCTGTCCATACTGACTGGTTCTTCCACTGTATGGTGTTGTTGATATGTTCCTTCCTGGGGTCCAGGAGCTCCTGTAACTCGATGTCGTACTCGATGAAGGTGTCGGTGAGCATCCAGAACACCAGCAGCATGAGAGGCTTGGCGGAACCGTGGAGGAAGGCACACACACTACCCCCCAGCATTATCAGGGTCTCCCGGCATGTGGCGAAACGGAATTGCAAATACACACACACACACACACACACACACACACACACACACACACACACACACACACACACACACACACACACACACACACACACACACACACACACACACACACACACACACACACACACACACACACACACACACACACACACACACACACACACACACACACACACACACACAACCAGCCAATGTGTCAGTCATCACAACAGGCGTTCTGATAATCTGACCTACCGTCTCAGTATGTACTACCTGGACAAAATATGCATGCTTTAACCACTGTAACCATGTAGATGGTAATATAGTCATTGCTAAAAATAAAGGCACCCCATTGGAACCTGCCTGTGTGTGATGAGTCTGTCCCATGATGCTCCATTCTCATATTGTACCTACCATTCTTATACCCGTTTCTGATGATTTCCAGTCCAGTTGTGGTTTAAAGCTCTTATGTACAAGAGTTATGAACCAGCTCTCCCACACAAATGAGATGAAATAAAAACATCTTCATGTGACCTTCACACAACACTACACAACACTACACAACCGCACAGGGAATTCACTGAAGGAACCACAGAGTTAGGTACGGTTTTGTTTTATCTCTATGAAAAGAAACACAAATCAAATACTTTACCAGCTGAAAGAAGCCAATCCTAATTGCAGCTTCCTTCTTCTTGTTTGGAGACCTGGGACAATCACAGAGAAATGAGTCAAAGCCTAAAGGACATGAGTGGGAATAATGTAGGGGGTGAAGATGGACTTACTTTGTGTTCTGTTCCAGGTTCCCCATCGTCCTGCAGTGGAGAAACAAAGAACATGCTATTAAATGTGACCTTGTTTTTACATGTCACAATTCTGAGAAACATGATAATAAATGGGCTCCTGACTGCATCTCAGTGCTAGAGGTGTCACAACAGACCCTGGTTCAGTTCCAGGCTGTATCACAACCGGCTGTGATTGGGAATCCCATAGGGTGGTGCACAATTGGCACAGCATCGTCTGGGTTTGGCCGGAGTAGGCCTTCATTGTAAATAAGAATTTGTTCTTAACTGACTTGCCTAGTTAAATAAATAAATAAATAGTTTCATTTATCAATTTTACCAGCAAGAACCCGAATCACACAGAATATAAGTCATGTCAAGTGTTGTTGTTTTTATCTGAGGAAGATGCACTTACATGAATGCGTTGTTAGGTTCTGTAATAAAGAGATGATAAAGAAATATTATACTTTTTGAAAGCACTGTTTATGTCAGGAAAATGACATCAAAATGATGCATTGAACATAATCATATTTATGCAGGTGTACCTTCATCAAAACCATTGTTTTCTTCCCCCAGCTTTTTGATTCTCTGTAATTTCACTGATTCAGCAGGCATCCTGGACTGTCTATAATACATTTATAAGAGGAAAGATATATAATAAAAACAAATTACAAAGCCAAAATACATCCCATTTGAAAAGTATTGTATTATCACTGAGATGCCTACCAACTTGTTGTTTCCCAAATCCAATAAAAAACTACTTATCTCTTCTTTGCACTAAAACCATTGTTGGATTCTGCTTCTTTACATTATAGTCGATCCACTTGTACAGTACACTAAGGGTCTCCAGTCCGTACTAAGACATGTGCAGCCGAGTCCACCTGACAGCCTGGTGCCACCACTGTGTGTCTGTAGAGATGGCAGGTGGTCACTGATAGTGGGTAAAGAGTAGACTGATAGTGTGGCTGTGGGCTGGAAGACGCTGAGGCCCTCTGCACCACGTGCAAGCCAGGTCCAGGCTGGAGCTTGGGGTCATACGATCGTGTTTAGAGGTAAGTGTCCTGTCGTTTCGTACTGCCCAAGGGGCCGATGATCCAGCTATGCAAAGAGTAGGCGAGAGCATGGTACAAAAACCAATCCAGACCCTTTACTACAAAGCTCTCCTTGCAATGAAAAGGAATCAGGGTTTTACACTTGCAATTGCACTCATGGTATATGTGTTTTTCTTAAATTAGGGCTAAATGGATGTTATGAGAACGTCAGCGAATCATTTTCAATAATATATAACAAGTAATGATATTAAGTCACAATCACCATCACAATCTGAGGTACGCCTACTTTTGTTAAAGAACTGCTCTAGCATTTTTTTTTTAAGTGATCAAAGACTATGGCAAAATCGATAAGACATCCATCGATGATGGCTCAATGTTACACATTCATCATATCACATTGATGACATCTACAGATATTACAGTTTATCGACCCTTCTACATGTGAACACAAACATGTACAAACAGGATACTTTCCAAGAGTTGAAGCTAAGTCAAACACCTTCCACGTCCTCTCCAGTCCTAAACAAGCCAATATGATCTGTCTGAAATTATTATATTTCTGTTGCATTTGCATTTTAGCAGTCTTGTCATAACAGTTTCTCTCCTAACTGGGATGTTTTGTTGCTTTTACTTGCTTTCATGGGGTTGGGAAGCCATTACTAACAAGCAACATCACTTCCAATTTGAGCCCACAACCTTATTCCATGAGTAGTACTAACTCAAACCAATTTTCCTTTTTGTTTGTGAATTGTAACTGCAAATGGTATGTTTTCCCTCCCCATTGGGAAGCAGGTGAATAGGCCTGTGTGCCCCTGGGGCTGTGACACGCTTGTGAAGGCTACTGACACGTGAAGAAAAGGTTCTGGAAACATGCTCGTTGAAACAGGCCCAAATAAGCGAACAGTTTGTTACGTAATGATTAACTCCAAAAGTAGGTAGTGTTGCCCATTATAGCAACATTATGACAATTCACTTTGCAGATCATTACAGGCCACTGCAAGCATTGTTCTTGCTCTACTGTAGCTAAACTATGACTATTAAAATTGATTGGCAGATAGTCGTGCTTACTGACTACTAATACAGCTTGCCTAGATCAGAACTATGTCTATAGTAGTTCATCAATTAATGTAGCATAATCTGTCAATTAAAAACCTATTTTATGAAATTAACTTAGAGTGGTAGATAAGGTGATAGATAATTATTTTGGTTGGGGTCAATGAATGTACCGATGTTGGATCTAAATTTGATCACCCTGTTGCAGGAGAACTTTCCAGGAAATGTAAAACTTGTAGTGTATTTGAGGTATAAAAAGACTTCTGAAGTTTGTCATTTCCACTATGAAATGTGAGACTTGATTTTCCCATACGAAAAATGTATCAACCCCCCAAAAAATAATGAACATTTCCTGTTGCTGCAGGATCCTTTTCCTGCTGTAGCAAACTGGCTCAAATTAGGATGAGCACAAAGTATTTATTGATAACGCCCGTTTTCAATAGCCTACAAATATTTGCCGCCATCTAGTGATCATTGAGTTAGTATTGAGTTGAACTGTACTGAACAAAAGTATAAACGCAACATGCAAGAGATTTTACTGAGTTACAGTTCATATAAGGAAATCAGTCATTTGAAATGAATACATTAGGCCCTAATCTATGGATTTCACATGACTGGGCAGGGGCGCAGCCATGGGTGGGCCTGGGAGGGTCAAGGCACTTGGGAGCCAGGCCCAGCCAATCAGAATGAGTTTTTCCCCACAAAAGGGCTTTATTATAGACAGAAATATACCGCAGGTGAAGAAGCCAGATGTGTAGGTCCTGGGCTGGCGTGGTTAAACATGTTCTGCGGTTGTGAGGCTGGTTGGACGTACTGGCAAATTCTCTAAAATGACGTTGGAGGCAGCTTATGGTAGAGAAATGAACATTGAATTATTTGGCAACAACTCTGGTGGACATTCCTGCTGTCAGCATGCCATTTGCACGCTCCCTCAAAACTTGTGTTGTGTGACAAAACTGCACATTTTAGAGTGGCCTATTATTGTCCCCAGCACAAGGTGTAATCCACCCACATGTGTAATGATCATGCTGTTTAATCAGTTTCTTGACATGCCACACCTGTCAATTGGGTGGATTATCTTGGCAAAGGAGAAATGCTCACTAACAGGGATTAAAACAAATGCGTGCACAAAATTTGAGATAAATAAGCTTTTTGTAAATATGGAACATTTCTGTTATCTTTTATTTCAACTCAGGAAACATGGGCTGAACACTTTACATGTTTCGTTCATATTTTTGTTCAGTATATTTGAAATGATAATCCATGACAACCATATTTTAAAATGTAAAACACATTTTCTGTAAAAATCATATTTGTATTAATTATATCGGGATTTAATATGCAATGTAATAGGTAGGCCTATTTTTTTTTAAGTCATCTATTAGACATTGATGAAATATGGATAAAGGAATCATTTTATATTCCTTCCATATTGAAGTCAAGAGAATGTTAAATGGTTTCAAGTTCCTGTCAAAGGAGGTGGAATCAAATCATTTTTGACCTAATTAATTCTAATAACATAACTTGGCTCCGATTGGTCAGAACTAGACATGTGACGTCCTTGTGCAGAGTCCTTGTGCAGAGTTTGGTCTTGAGTAGTTTATGAAAACTGTTACTTTTGTTGCGCTGGCGTGGAACATTTTCGACTGGTAAGACTTCAATATTCCACCAGACTGTAGTCTTCTTGAACATGCAGAAGTTGAGGATAGGCAATCTATTACAATTGATCGAACAAATATTTATTATTATGTGATGGGCAGTGCACATTCATGTTATTGAAATTGAGAGTTTGACCGCTCTCAGCTCTCTTTTAAATGAAAATGACAATAGTTGGACATTCTTTAGGCAAACTCGTCACTATATAATCCAACTTGCAGTGTTTTTTTATTCAATAGTTAAAAAGTAATTTGATATGGTTTCATTGGATTTTCACTTCTATCAACGCCCTGACTGCACACATTGTGTTAGTTGAAACACCGAGAACTTGCATATAACACGAGATTACACTCAAATAGAAATGCAGGAGTGTTGCACAGATTCCTTCCAGTTTATTTGAACCACATTTTCAAGTATTTGTTAGTTGTGGTTTTAAGGACATTTTGGCAAGAGATTGGCTCATTTTGTAGTGGATACTTTACAAAGAGCAACTGCACAAGAGTACACGTTGAAACAGGCGCATAATAACTGTTGATCCTTGTTCTGTTCCAGCTACGGACTGTATAGCTACAATAACGTTATTACTATAAACTACTGTTACAAGACGCATATTACTGATGAACTGTAAAAGGCAGATCCTATCATTCCACTTGATGTATGTCTAACCGCATATTGTGTAATTTGCATATTTCTGTAACTTGCTGTGATGGCCCAAGCACGTTGTTTGGTACACTGAGGAATGGTGGGTGGGGCTTAATAGAAAATGACTCAAGAAAAAGTGAGTCACCCAGCACGATTATCTTGTTTTTTAAATTTACGGATAGCCAGGGGCACACTCCAACACTCGGAAATAATATAGAAACAAAGCATTTGTGTTTAGTGAGTCTGTCAGATCAGAAGCTGTAGGGATGACCAGTTATTTTCTCTTAAGTGCGTGAATTATACAATTGTCCTGTCCTGCTAAGCATTCAAAATGTAACGAGTACTTTTGGGTGTCAGGGAAAATGTATGGAGTAAAAAGTACATGATTTTATTCAGGAATGTAGTAAAGTAAAAGTCATCAAAAATAGGAAAGTATAGATACCCAAAAAAACTTAAGTAGTACTTTAACGTATTTTTACTTAAGTACTTTACACCACTGAATGTAGCCTAGACTTTCACAATAAATCCATTATTTACTTTAAACAGGTCTAAAAAAGCATGACATGAAGAAAATTATAGTATATTTCAGGAGAAAAGAATAGCATACTCTGAGTTGTCTTTATGTGGCTATGCCAAATGGCTGTGGGCTACACTAGTTAATTTAGCAGATAAGATTAGTTTATAATCCCATGGCATTATTGTATATTATGAAGAATAAAATTGAACAAAGCTGAATAAAATATTAATATTTTTTCCAAACGATTTGAGGGAGTGCGCACATGCGGCGGCTATTCTGTGTTGAGCGGTTAACAAAGAGATAGGTACTCCTATATGCTTCATTTAAAGTTATTAATGTAACTTTAGTAGTTCTATAAATGTTGGGGTATTTGTTTTGGTTTTTATTTATTGGAAGGCTGCATGACGAGACTCTTATGATGATTTGAAAAAAGTCACTTGAAAGGCATGAGCTCTGCTTTGTTTTTTTGCATCTGTACACACTTCATCAGTCTCTCATTCACAATTTGACAAGCACTTGATAATGCCTCGATTTTAACGGCAGCGTCCCCTTTGTGGCCGTAATGCACCCTAAAAAATCCATGCATTTTGCAGCCCAGAGTGCTGTGTTGTGCCCTTCTCCCTGAGTGCTGCGCAATCCACAAGGCTCTCATCACGTGATCAGGTCTTTCTCACAGGCTATAAGTTAAGACAGACCCATTGGGGATGCAACTGTGTGCATCCTTATCCAATTCCATGTTGCATATTGAAGATATTGGAAGAACTGTTCACATTTACTTTTCATCAGCCAACAAGATGAGTAGGCCTAACAAACAGCAAAATCACTAGCCTATGTCGGTCTACTATCGCCCATAGAACAAAAGTTGACTATTCAATTCTGTGTGAGAAATAAATATTCCAAACATAGTCTGGGACAGTTGTGGGATGCGATAGATCCCAAATGAATACAACCAGTAGCATCTAAAAAACTGTTTTATACAATGTGGCTGACACAACAGATCAGAACCTTTAGCTTAAAATGTTGATAAACGAGAGACGACTTATTAAAAGGCTGTCTTGTCTCATCCTGGCCCCAGACATGTTTCTGTACCTGCTTGGACTGGTGGTGTTTTACTACCTGTACCGCTGGTTCCGGGAGATCCCAAGAATCCCAGGAAAAGGAGACAAATATGTCTACATCACGGGGTGTGACTCTGGTTTCGGCAACCTACTGGCCAGACATCTGGACGAGCTGGGTTTCTGTGTGATCGCATCCTGCTTCACAGAGAAGGGAGAGGAAGATCTGAGGAAGGCCTGTTCAGGCAGATTCACCACCCTCCACCTGGATGTCAAAAAGAACGAGAGCGTCGACAAAGCAGCTGCTTTGATTAAAGACAAAGTTGGGGCTAGGGGTGAGTGTCAGTGTTTATATTGAAAAGCAAACAGTCCTATCATCATCATTTGTTTCCAGTCAAATGATGCAATATTACCAGTTCAGTTACATGTGTTGACATTCATGTTGAGTGCCGGTATCTTTCAAAAGATATATATTTTTTTACCCCTTTTCTCCCCAATTTTCGTGGTATCCAATTGTTAGTAGTTACTATCTTGTCTCATCGCTATAACTCCCGTACGGGCTCAGGAGAGACGACGGTCGAAGGCCATGCGTCCTCCGAGACACAATCCAACCAAGCCGCACTGCTTCTTAACACAGCGCGCATCCAACCCGGAAGCCAGCCGCACCAATATGTCAGAGGAAACACCGTGCATCTCGCGACCTGGTTAGCGTGCACTGCGCCTGGCCCGCCACAGAAGTTGCTAGTGCGCGATGAGACAATGATATCCCTACCGGCCTAACCCGGACGACGCTAGGCCAATTGTGCGACGCCCCATGGACCTCCCGGTCGCGGCTGGCTGCGACAGAGCCTGGGCTCGAACCCAGAGTCTCTAGTGGCTACCCGGGAGGCCAGAGTGCCAGTATCTTTGTCCTTATGTGAAATAATGCATGTTCATGGAGCTACTTAATGACCTGCCACCTTCTAGGCCTGTGGGCTGTGGTGAACAACGCAGGCGTGGCCATGCCCTCGGCCCCATGTGATTGGCTGACCATTGATGACTACAAGTCCATGCTGGACGTGAACCTGAACGGGGTCATCGCAGTCACCCTGAGTGTGCTGCCCCTCATCAAGAAGGCCAGGGGTCGCGTGGTCAACGTAGCCAGTGTGTTCGGCAGGATCAGTCCAGGTGGAGGACCTTACACTGTGTCTAAGTTTGGAGTCGAGGCCTTCAATGACAGTCTCAGGTGAAACAAGAACATTATCCTATCCATGCCATATTTTTCATCTGTGTTTAAAAAAAAATGTTTTACATACATTCAGTAATCTAGCAATGGTGAACCATAAGCAATACAACTTTGACTGTTTGACTTCAGCAAGTGAAACTATAAAAATCTGTAACATATCAGAGGATATTTTGTAAACAGAAGTTTTGTTACCTTGTTTTTCAGGAGAAACATGGTACCTTTCGGAGTCAAAGTCCTCTGCATTGAGCCAGGCTTTTTCAAGACCACCATGACCGACTGGATAGTCCTGGGGAAAAGCTTCAAGCAGCTGTGGGAGAAGATGCCACAAGAAGTCAGAGATGATTATGGACATGATTATTTGGACAAGGGTAAATATAAACATTTTATTTCCCTACATTCTGGAATGTATTAATTTGCACAAATGTTTTCTATAGCCTATGCAAAATTTGGCTGTTTTTTTTATTCCGTCAGCCCTCTGTGACATCAGTCTTGCAAAGGATTTGATCTATTCAGAAAGCATTATTCACCTCGATGTTCTAGTGTAAGTGGCCATCTTGAATAGCTAAAGACAAACCTTCCCTGTCCCTTCTAGTGGAGGTGAGGATGAGGGAGAAGCTTGACAAGATGTCCGACGCCGACCTGATGAAGGTGGTGAGCTGTATGGAGCACGCTGTCGCTGCAGTCCGTCCTCGCACCCGCTACTCACCAGGGTGGGACGCCAAGCTCTTCTGGATCCCTATGTCCTACATGCCAACCGGGTTCGTTGACTGGCTACTGCTCAAGAAAGCCATCATTCCAGCCAAGGCTGTCTACTAAGGCTGACGTAAGATTGCCAGTGTTTATATACTGTCAGAACAAATACTTGATTGTGCTGTGCTACTGCTTGTCTTCAATGTATAAAACACGTTTTGTATCGTACGGTGTGCAGGCCGAAATACAGTATGATGTAAGCTTTGCTACAGACATGGTTTAATCTCTGACAAAAAAAAAAAATCCATAATTGCTATTTGGTACCACTTGTTTGCCCTCTTTTATTCAGTGCATTCTCTATGCCAGTATCAAAGATAATGGTGAAACTGAAGACAGTTCACTCAGACCGTTCATCATTGGAGAAAAAACATCTTAAAGGAGTGGCTCTACCATGGACACCAATTCAATCGCAGCTGGGTCTGGTCTACTTAATTCATTGACTTCCATTGAAACAGAACATTTGTGGGATTTCTCACTTCCTCTTCCATCTCTGGCCAGTATGACATGGGCAGTGTTGGGTTGGTCTTTGAGAACTTTACAAGATAAATGGGGATTAAGGTCAAGGTTTGACAGTCTTTGTCCTTGGTGTGCTGATATTGGTATGTTGAAGGTTAACCTGCAATAATTGACCAAAAAGGAAGTTTACAAGCTTTGAATCATTCAGAATCTTTCAACTTCACTGATATTAGCCGCTATGATTCAAATACATCTACGTTCAGGAAGGAAATATTAAATTCTACAAAAAATGTAAATATTGGTAGAAGATAAGTACGTCTATGAAAGATTTACTTCAATCTTGCAGCCCATGTCAGATTTCTACCTTAAATACATACAGTACCAGTCAAAAGTTTGGACACACCTACTCATTCAAGGTGTGTCCTACTCATTCAAGGTGTGTCCTACTCATTCAAGGTGTGTTTTTCTTTATTTGGATGATTTTCTACATTCTAGAATAGAGAATACATCAAAACTATGAAATGGAATAATGTAGTAAGCAAAAAAGTGTTAAATCAAAATATATTTTAGAATCTTCAAAGTAGCCACCCTTTGACTCAATGACAGCTTCGCATACTCTTGACATTCTCTCAACCAGAATCACCTGGAATGCTTTTCCAGCAGTCGTTATCGAGTTCCCACATACGCTGAGCACTGGTCTGCTTTTCTTTCACTTTCAACTCATCCCAAACTATCTCAATTGGGTTGAGGTTGGGTTATTGTGAAGGCCAGGTCATCTGATCATCAGGTCATCTGCCCTCCAACACTCTCTTTGGTCAAATAGCCCTTACACAGCCTGGAAGTATGTTTTGGGTCATTGTCCTATTGAAAAACAAATGATAGTCCCACCAAGCGCAAACCAGATGCTGTGGTAGCCATGCTGGTTAAGTGTGCCCTGAATTTTAAATAAATCACCGACTATCACATGCAAAGCAGCCTCACACCACCTCCGTGCTTCAGTGGAACCACACATGCGGAGATCATCCCTTTACATACTTTACGTCACAAAGGCACTGCAGTTGGAACCAACAATCTCAAATGTGGACTCATCAGCCCAAGGACAGATTTCAATTTCAAATTTCCCTTGCTTGTGTTTCTTGGTCCAAACAAGTCACCTTATTGGTGTCCTTCTGCAGTGGTTTATTTGCAGCAATTCAACCATGAAAGCCTGATTAACGCAGTCGCCTTTGAACAGTTTATGTTGAGATGTGTCTGTTAATCTGAAGCATTTACTTGGGGCTGCAATTTCTGAGTCTGATAACGAATTAAATGATATTCTGTAGCAAAGGTAACTCTGGGTCTTTCTTTCATGTGGCAGTCATCACGAGAGCCAGTTTCCTAGTGCTTGATGGTTTTTGCTACAGCACTTGAACAATGTACAAAATAGTAAAAATAACCATTCAGTAGGGGTCCAAACTTTTAACTGGTACTGTACATTACATGTTCACAACCATTTCTCTGCTCAGCAGGGCTAGCGAGTTCAAACGTGTCCCACTCACTTGTCAAAATGTAGCTGCAAAGAAAAGTTGCCTAGTATCAGAACAAATGCCAGATGGCCTTTACAATTGCAGCTGTGGTAGGAATCTGGATTGCATGTTAGTGCGGTCTAGTTTGTTTTTGAAAACATCTTCATAGCTGTATTTAACTTGCGCAACCCAATCAATGTAGTTGTATGGATCCATTACTCATTGAAAGCCTGTCTAAAAAGCAGTACATCTTTCCCATTTGAGTCTTTGTACACAAGCAGTAAACAATACTTTGAATGAGGTTTCACACCGGTTTGAGGGTACAATGATTCTCTACATGGCTTGTCACAAATTAAATTAAGCGAACTATTAGCAATCAGCCAATGGCAATGATTTCTGCATAGTGCACCTTAATGTCAACATGGCTTGTCTCAGCAGTAAGCCAACAAAGAAACCTAGCATTTTATAGTTACTGTAAGTCTTAAAATGCATCACATGCTAGTCTAAAAACATCTTACAAATAGATCACTGCACTTTGTGCAAGGAATGACAAACTCCCCTCAACTTTAACAGCCATTTTATTTATTCACTCAAGCATTGTACAAAGCCTTTGAACGCCATCTAGTGGATCAGTGCTGTAGGATGACATTTCACAACCAGTCTGACAGCACCCAGACCAGAATAACATTGCAACATTAAAAAATGCTACAAAATATACAGTCGAGACCAAACCAAATTGTAAAGACAGATCTTTATTCCATCTTTCATTGGAAACATTAAATATAACTTTTTTGATGACAATACAGATATTTGTTGCATGTGACATTCTTACAAATCAAGTGCGCCTTCTACACAACCCTGTGTTGTTTTTCTCCCTCCTCCCCTCAGATGAACTTATGCGAGATCCTTAGCCATCTGTGCAGCCTTCTCAACCACCTCCTCAATGGGTCCGACCATGTAGAAAGCCTGCTCGGGCAGGGCATCATACTCACCTGGAGGGAAAGAATTTCACAGACAACATCAAGGAAATTCATAAGTTTAAAGGTAGACTGACCGAAATGTTGCCAATAGCAGCACTGCAGATATTGTGATAAGCGAGTTGCAAGACTATGTGCATGATTTGACTCTGTTACATGGGAGACACGGCACCAAAACAGTAAAGTTGAACCTCATGCCTCAAACACTCTTAGTAGTTGCAGAAATTGACCTACTAAGCTTTTAACTTCCCGTATCTACGTCATATCGCAGAGTATCTTTAAACCTAATCACAAGTACTACATACCATTTAGAATGCTCTGGAAGCCACTGATGGTCTCTTTGAGTGGCACCAGCTTGCCAGCGTGACCAGTGAAGACTTCCGCCACCTGGAAAGGCTGGGACAGGAAACGCTGGATCTTGCGAGCGCGAGACACAATCAGCTTGTCCTCTTCAGACAACTCATCCATACCCAGGATGGCAATGATATCCTGCAGGGACTTGTAGTCCTGAGAGGCGAGAGTTGTAGGCATGTCATTCATTATTAGAAGCTGTATACTGCCGCTTTCCATGTCTGTAGCTTGTGAGGTGTGTAACGCTGTTGCTTTTAAGCATTTTACGCCATTGTTATTGCCGTCTGCATGCTACGTGTTGCTTGTCCTACATTGCTCTGCAAGTGCTCATTGTCATGGGAATAGTTTAATAACCTGCCAGTGTGTGCAGTTAATTTGCCAGGTGGCTAAATCCAGCACTTCTACTGAAACAAATTAATGTGCACTGTCCTTGTTTAAAAAATAACCTCAATGGTTGGGGTGACCGATACACTGGGGGGGCTATAAGACACTAACCTGGAGGATCTTCTGCACACCACGAGCAACGTCATAGTGCTCAGCGCCGACAATGTTGGGGTCCATGATACGGGAGGTGGAATCCAGGGGATCCACAGCGGGATAGATACCCAGCTCTGCGATGGCACGGGACAACACCGTGGTGGCATCCAAGTGAGCAAAGGTGGTGGCAGGGGCAGGATCAGTCAAATCATCAGCTGGCACATAGATGGCCTTAGGGAAGACAGGTTGTTAGTGACAAGTAGCGTTTCAGTCTTGATGCCATGTTAGCTAACTGCCAACTGCCATGTTGCATGGCCCTCCCAACAGGCCTATGCTGCTTGAACTCCAGCTTACCTGCACAGAGGTGATGGAACCCTTCTTGGTGGTGGTGATTCTCTCCTGCATGGTACCCATGTCAGTGGCAAGGGTGGGCTGGTAACCCACAGCGGAGGGGATTCGACCCAGCAGAGCAGACACCTCTGAGCCAGCCTGGGTGAAGCGGAAGATGTTGTCGATGAAGAGCAGCACATCCTGACCCTCCTGGTCACGGAAATACTCAGCCACGGTCAGACCAGTCAGAGCCACACGGGCACGGGCACCTGGGGGCTCGTTCATTTGTCCATACACCAGTGCTACCTAGGGGTTTGGAGGAGAGGGCAGTTACAGAATACATCTAGGTAAACCCATAATAGAAACTGACGTATAGCACACACACTGACAGTTATTGCGCAAAATAGTACACAGCATCATCTGGATATGTATACAAAATTCACCTTTGCGCCCCTTTCTGTCAAGCAGTCTACGCACACATTCTACAAATCCAGCGTATGTACCACACCGAACACAACTACCTCTGCAAGGAAACATAGCATTTCAATGGAAATTAATGCAATTCTGGTGTACCAAAATGCAATGACGCTGTCGGTGTGTTCGAAGTGTAAAACTGATGTGAACATCAAGTCAAGTGGGTAATAAGATCAACTTTCCAGACTGGTGATATGCTACTTAAAGCCAGAATATGTAACTTTTTGGGAAACCCGACTTTGGATTTATGCAACCAGGAAATGTCAAGAGCAATTCCTGTATATTGCACCTTATATTTTGACATTCAACTGGGGGATATTTTTCCCCTGTGACAGCTTTAAATACCATCAATCTGTATAAGATTCCTTAGAGGCACCTGCTTATGACTGTCAAATGTAACCAGTTGGTCACCTTGGAGGTGTCGTCCTTCAGGTTGATGACACCCGACTCAATCATCTCATGGTACAAGTCATTTCCCTCACGGGTACGCTCTCCCACACCGGCAAACACAGAGTAACCACCATGGGCCTTGGCCACGTTGTTAATCAGCTCCATGATCAACACAGTCTTGCCCACACCAGCACCACCAAACAGACCTATAGAAAGGTAAGCAACTTAATGTCATTAAACTTTAATTAGCTAATTGCAAAATAATTAATGAGGATGTTAGTTGTCCCACATACCGATTTTGCCTCCCTTGGCATAGGGAGCCAGCAGATCTACCACCTTGATTCCAGTTACCAGGATCTCCTGCTCCACACTCATGTCAGTGAACTCCGGGGCCTCAGCATGGATGGCTGCTGTCCTAATAAAAAATAAATAAAAAAGGTATAATCAGAGCCAACACTTAACTTTGAACAAGCAATTTCCAATTGTGTATCATTCAGAGTCTCAAGACAATTCTAGTAGTCATATATTAAAATGATTGAATATGGATGTAAATATTGTGATTTCCATATCCAAAACTATAAATTGGCTGATAGACAAAGTGCTTACTGCTTAGTGGAGATGGGTCCCCTCTCGTCAATGGGCTCACCAATGACATTCATGATTCTGCCCAGGGTCTCAGGACCAACTGGGATTCTGATGGGATCACCAGTGTCCACAACCTTCTGTCCACGGACAAGACCTTCTGTACCATCCATGGCAATGGTACGCACAGTGTTCTCACCTGAAAGTCAACATAACAAAATTCATCCCAATAAGCTGTTATTGATTATCCAATGTTGGTACAATGCCTTTGCAAACAATGGCTGTGTTTACACAAGTAGACAAATCCTGATCTCTGCCCAATTATTGCCTTTAAAAAAAAGACTGTTCTACACAAATTAGGCTGCCTCTAAATGCAGGTCAAATGATTTACCAAGATGTTGTGCCACCTCCAGCACTAGCCTGGACTCACGACCAGCAACTTCCAGTGCATTGAGGATGGGTGGGAGGCCCTCATCAAACTGGACGTCGACAACGGCACCGATGACCGCTACGATCCTTCCATGGGCGAAGGCGGCAGCAGCAGCAGGTGCAACGTAGTCTCTACCTGTAAAAGTGCATTGACCAAAAACCGTATGACCTTGTTGTGAGTGAAATATCAACAATACACCATGTCTGCTGACCCTTGCCAACCTAGCCTACACAATGCAAGGAGTTGGAAATGTAACATCACCTGTTTAGTTAGCCATGTGCACAAGAGAAAACACCAGACCTGCCAACCCTGTCCAACTTTTTAGAGTACCAGACACAGGCAGCAAATTGGAGATTCAACTAACATACCACAACCCGAATTGGGGTTCTTTCCTTTCCCGAGTACTAGAATTATAGAATTGTACCAAATGATGCCTAAAAATGTTGGAATATTTTTGACAGCATTCCATTTACACATGGTAAAAGTCACTAACAAGATCTTACTAGAAACACAAGGCCTTCATTCTCAGAGTTTGTTAAATTAAACAAATTAGGTACAAAAGACTTATCCAGGATAAAAACCCATTAACTGATATGATAGGAACACATTTCTGAAGCTGAGCATCAGTATCAAATATACATATTATCCATAAAAATACAGACCGCAAACTGGCTACACAAATCTTAAGTAGGCTAGCACAAAGGGAATCTGAACGCTGTTGGCTAGAAGAAGCCAGTGCTTTAAAAAAAAAATGTTTTTATTGTGGAGTGGATCATAATTACAGTTAGTCTATGAGGTTGCATGATCCGCGTAATATTACGTGCAAATACAACTAATGGGACGCATAATTAAATGTATCACTCGCACAAATGAGACCAGTTATTTTTTGTATTTGCGTTTAAATTTTTCACTAACAAATGCGAGTGAACTGCTGGCACTTCAGAGCCCACTGAATGTTCATCTTATGTTCGCTAACGTTAGCTTGAAACAATAATGTGTTTACGTTTCCACAACACAGTGAGTCGAAAAGGGATTTGTCCATGTGTTTACGTACAGCTGACAGTTGGCAAACTCAGCATCACAACAAACAGGAGGGGCTCCGTCTAATTATTATGTATTAATCGCCATGTCCGTAGACACAAACTCCGTTAGTTGTCTGTGTTGCAGCTCGAGAATCTGGACGTTAGATTTACTCAGTGGGTTAATTTGATGAAAAATGAAACAATTAAATTCAGGCCCGATTCATTTCGAGGTACTTTTAACTCGGATGTAGTACCTGACAGAGAATTGCGTAGTTGGTACGCAAAATGGGTGCATGTTGGGAGGTCTGAAACACCGAAGCAAACTCAATGTCAAGTATTTTCGGCCATGTTGTGCAGGAGAAATGCTACAGCTCAGCAGTTAAAAGTAATCAGCAAGCTAGTTAACACATTATTAGAAAACTAATATCTCCGAAGACCGACACACATGTCAAGCCAACCGTGTTACTAAGGTGACATTGGTATTTTTGGAACTTCGCATAATAAGTTAACCCTAGCTAGCTGTCAGGTGGCTAGCAAACTACTGTAACGGTACATTAAGCAGACGTGTGAAGAAGTCGAACTGCTAGTTAAAGAAAAATATTTTGAAATTCATTTCTACTCGTTATAAACTATTTGACTACGAAATAACACCGACCGTGATTCATTTACTAAGTGAATGACACTTGACGTTGGCTGGCTAACTAGCCACAGTATGGACTCGCAAGCCCCCAAACCTCATGTCATACAAAGGTCATTTCAATTTACACAAAAATAATGTCACTCAGCTATATGTACTTAAGTAACATATTAATATAACTACTAAATCGAATGGATGGCGTAAGTTCCACGTTCAACATTACACTAGTAGACGAAATTATGCATGGTAAAAAATGTGAGGCCTGCTACACTGAAGAAAGCCAGCGTTTTGCTTTGGGCTAAAGTTGACTAGCAGTTAGCCTAATACCAGTTCTGTTCCAAACGGTTTTTACAATTCATTATAGCTACCTCTGTAATATGCTTGCAAAACTTACGTCCAAGGACAGATGGAGAGCCAACGAGGGCCTTCAGGGGCTGGACCCCAGGCTTAAGTGCCTGGAGAGCCCCGGTGCAGCAGCGTCCAACAGCTCCTAACATTGTCAAAATGGCTGAAGGTGGAAAGAGACGAAACGACTTGTGCCTTTATAATGAATGACCGCGGAGCAGAACTGAGCGTGCGCGCAACTCCAGGGCCAAACTGAGCAGGCGCACTTCGTGATTTATTTTGCATTGATTGCTACTTCCCCATATTACTGTCATACTACAACACTTGTAATTGTCTTCGCAACATTACGAATCACGTATCATGTCAATTCAGCAAGAATAATCATGTACAATGTTCTAACAACATAGATAACAACATTCAAACTCAAGGTCACTATAGGCGTGTGTGTGTGTGTGTGTGTGTGTGTGTGTGTGTGTGTGTGTGTGTGTGTGTGTGTGTGTGTGTGTGTGTGTGTGTGTGTGTGTGTGTGTGTGTGTGTGTGTGTGTGTGTGTGTGTGTGTGTGTGTGTGTGTGTGTGTGTGTGTGTGTATTGCAGTAAGTAATGCAGTAAGTGAATATCCATCTCCCCAAAACACGTTATAGCCTTTGGAAACTATTATTCTTTTTAAAATGCCTTATTCTAAAATGGATTTAAAAAATAATAATCTTCAGCAATCTATGCACAATACCCCATAAAGACAAAGCGAAAACAGGTTTTTAGAAATTTTTGCAAATTTATTACAAATAAAAAACTGAAATATTTTATTTACATAAGTATTCAAACCCTTTGCTATGAGACTCAAAAATTGAGCTCAGGTGTATCCGGTTTCCATCGATCATCCTTTAAATGTTTCTACGACTTGATTGGAGTCCACCTGTGGTAAATTCAATTGATTGGATATTATAAGGTCCCACAGTTGACAGAGCATGTCAGAGTAAAAACCAAGCCATGAGGCCTGAAGAAATTGTCTGTAGTGCGCCGAGACGTGATTGTGTCGCGGCACATTTCTGGGGAAGGGTACCAAAAGATTCTGCAGCATTGAAGGTCCTCAAGAACACAGTAGCCTCCATCATTCTTAAATGGTAGAAGTTTGGAACCACCAACACTTTTCCTAGAGCTGGCCGCCCGGCCAAACTGAGCAATCGGTGGGGAGAAGGGCCTTGGTCAGGGAGGTGACCAAAAACCTGATGGTCACTCTGACCGAGCTCTAGAGTTCCTCTGTGGAGATGGGAGAACCTTCCAGAAGGACAACCATCCCTACAGCACTCCAACAATAAGAGCTTTATGGTAGAGTGGCCGGACAGAAGCCACCCCAAAGTAAAAGACATATGACAGCCCACTTGGAATTTTCCAAAAGGAATCTAAGGACTCTCAGACCATGAGAAACAAGATTCTCTGGTCTGATGAAACCAAGATTAAATTTTTTAGCCTGAATTCCAAGTGTCACGTCTGGAGGAAACCTGGCACCATCTCTACAGTGGAGTGTGGTGGCAGCATCATGCTGTGGGGGTGTTCTTCAGGGACTGGGAGACTAATCAGGATTGAGGCAAAGATGACTGGAACAAAGTACAGAAATCCTTGTCCAGAGTGGTCAGGATCTCAGACTGGGGTGACGGTTCTCCTTCCAACAGGACAACACAGGAGTCCATTTGGGACAAGTCTCTGCATGTCCTTGAATGTCCCAGCCAGAGCCCGGACTTTAAACCAATCAAACTTCTCTGACCCAGGAATGTGAAGGTGAACGGAAAGGCTCTGGAGCAACGAACCGCCCTTGCTGTCTCTGCCTGGCCGATTCCCCTCTTTCCACTGGGATTCTCTGCCTCTAACCCTATTACAGGGGCTGAGTCACTGATTTACTGGTTCTCTTTCATGCTGTCCCTAAGAGGGGTGCGTCACTTGAGATGGGTTGTACCATGGCAGAGATCTTTGTGGGCTATACTCGGCCTTGTCTCAGGATGGTAAGGTGGTGGTTGAAGATATCCCTCTAGTGGTGTGGGGGCTGTGCTTTGGCAAAGTGGGTGGGGTTATATCCTTTCTGTTTGGCCCTGTCCGGGGGTATCATCGGATGGGGCCACAGTGTCTTCTGACCCCTCCTGTCTCAGCCTCCAAGATTTATTCTGCAATAGTTTGTGTCAGAGGGCTAGGGTCAGTTTGTTATATCTGGAATACTTCTCCTGTCTTATCCAGTGTCCTGTGTATTTTAAGTATGCTCTCTCTAATTCTCTCTTTCTCTCGGAGGAGGACCTGAGCCCTAGGACCATGCCTCAGGACTACCTGGTATGATCACTCCTTGCTATCCCCAGTCCCCCTGGCCGTGCTGCTGCTCCAGTTTCAACTGTTCTGCCTGCGATTATTATTATTTGACCATGCTGGTCATTTTTTAACATTTGAACATCTTGGCCATGTTCTGTTATAATCTCCACCTGGCACAGCCAGAAGAGGACTGGCCACCCCTCATAGCCTGGTTTCTTCCTAGGTTTTGGCCTTTCTAGGGAGTTTTTCCTAGCCGTTTTTCTACACCTGCATTGTTTGCTGTTTGGGGTTTTAGGCTGGGTTTCTGTAGAGCACTTTGAGATATCAGCTGACATACGAAGGGCTATATAAATACATTTGATTCTCTGGAGAGACCTGAAAATAACTGTGTAGCAAAACTCTCCAACCAACCTGACAGAGCTTGAGAGCATCTGCAGAGAAGAATACAGAATACTGAATACAGGTGTGCCAAGCTTGTGGCGTCATACCCAAGAAGACTCGAGGCTGTAATTGCTGCCAAAAGTGCTTCAACGAAGTACTGAGTAAAGGGTCTGAATACTTATGGAAATGTGATATTTCAGTTTATTTTTTTTTATAAATGAACAAAAATATCTACATTTGTTTTTGCTTTGTCATTATAGGGTATTGTGTGTGTATGGATTGAGGGGGGAAACAATTTAATCAATGTTAGAATAAGGCTGTAACCTAAAAATCTGGATAAAGTCATGGGGTCTGAATACTTTCCGAAGGCATTGTACAGAGCTCCACACCCAGAGTGTTTAGAACACTGTGTGCACAAGCTCGATTTCAGTACATACACTATCTTTCCACTAGAGTGTGGGGCTGCACTATACATTTTGGTGCTTTCTCTATCTTCATCTCTTTTGTTGAAACATGTGGAATTAAGTGTGGTAATGAATGCTACCAACCAGTGTTAGAATCCCAGTAATGTAATAGATGGAATATCCTGTAATGGGAAGTGAAGTAGGCTACATGCCAACTGTGAAGGAGAGCCTTCACTTTGGACAATTTTTTAAATTATATGGATTGAAGGTATTTATTGCAGTTTTTTATTCTAAATTATTGTGTTGCAGTGTTATTTTCTGTTTTGATTCATAATTAATTTCATCCATGACCTGCACTTTCTATAATCTCAATTTTTTCCTATTGTATTGCCTAATTTGTGGAGTAGCTAATTGGCACAGGATCCTGCAATGTTTAATCGGGGCCTGTGTTTTCTTGAAAAGGTGTGTTTCCTGACTGCGTGGAAGAGCCATTGATTTTAGCCACCAGCCATGTGCGTTTACTTTAAGTCTGCAGTTTTTAAAACAAGTACTTTTATAACTTTATTTCTCAGTTCTTTTAAGCCTTTTAGATAAGGTATCTGCCAGCTTGTCACACCAACTTCCAACTAAAGATTCTCCTGTCCTTAACTATGAAAATGGATGAATGTTACTGAAGTACTGTGGTAATGATTTCCATGCCCCTGTCTCCTCAGGTTTTGTCTACACATGAGTCAGGCTTTTCAACATTCTTAAGATGGTTTTGTCTGGTTAAGAAAAACATACACACTCTATACCTCAGTTCATCGGGGCGTGGGTTCTATAAGAAATCACAAGCATTCCACAGGGATGCTGGCTCATGTTGACACCAATGCTTCCCACAGTTGTGCCAAATTGGCTGGGTATCCTTTGGGTGGTGGACCATTCTTGATACGCACGGGAAACTGTTGGGGGTGAAAAGCCCAGCAGAGTGGCAGTTCTTGACACAAACCAGTGCACCTGGCACCTACTACCATACCCCGTTCAAAGGCACTTAATTATTTGCCTTGTCCTTTCATGGCATACATACAGTCCATGTCTCAATTGTCTCAAGGCTTAAAAATACTTCTTTAACCAGTCTCCTCCACTTCATTTACACTGATTGAAGTGGATTTAACAAGAGACATCAATAAGGGATCATAGCTTTCACCTGGATTCACCTGGTCAGTCTATTTAATGGAAAGAGCAGGTGTTCCTAATGTTTTGTACACTCAGCGTAAATTATTTTCAGTGGCCTTGTGTTTTCTATGGAACTTTCTATCTGGTATTTGGCATATTATCTGGTATCTATAAATGGATAACTAACCGTTTGTAACCCTTTATAAATCGTTTTCTGTATACCTGAAAGTGTTACTGAAATATGCACGGGTACTTTCGAAGTGTAGTTTCACAAGTACATATAGGATCAGAAACCAGACTCTGGACTAGATTGGATGCTACAACATTCCCTGCCAGCCACAATTGAGGTTTTCATATGTTTGCCAAACCTCTCTGGAAATCCTTCACCGGCTGTTTCATGCTCTTCACACCCATGTTCGAGGCGCTTTCAGCCGACACCTCGGCCATTCATCATAATGAAAGCAGCTTGTACTGCGTTTCATGACAGTCTGTGACAGGACCACTTTGATGGAAGACGATCTATAGGAGACCTTTGACCTTCCACAGACATGTTCTAGATTGGTTAGTGCTATCTGGGATCCATGGGACATCCCTACACTAAGTCCTAACCTGCTAGGAAATCAAAGAGAACGCCAACGCTACAGATTGCAAGCACATTGTGAATTGCATTAAGTTTTGGTTGAGAATGTGCTGCAGAGATGCTATGGATTGATGATTTTTAACCACCTGGCTGCTCGACTTTATGTTAAAATGATGTCATCTGCTATCAGGAAAAGCTGAATTTATGTCCTTGCCAAACTCCTTTTCAATTCACTGCACATGTGTACATTCACCACACGATATGTACATCACACTGGGAAAAGACGTCAGATCACCATCTTGTCATTAAGCATGAATTCAACTTGAAATGAACCAAACCGTGAAACATTATAGTTGCTAGATGGTTGAATTGAACTGTGCAGAGATTCCTTTGGGCTGATCAGCACCATATAGGAAGTGTTAGAGAGATCCTCATCATGTTTTACTTGTCTCCCCATGAAAGGGGACGGTATATCTGAACCAGATTTGAGCAGGCCTATTTCTCATGACGGCATTCTTGCGTGGCAGCTCACCTCTGATTGCTTTCTGCCTCCAGGTTTGGAATACTGTGGGCTATAAAAAAAAACACACGCTGTCACCACCAAGTGCACAGCTGGAGCAGAGCTGCGGCCAGGGGAATGCGTATGGATTTTCACTACCTTTGCATGAGCTCTATATTCCAGATTTTTTTTGAACTCAGAGTGGAGTGAATCAAAAGTTTAAAAAATATATTTTCCTATTTAAAAAATGCCAATCCATAAAGACAAGGTGAACGGGGTATTGTGAACTGAAACTGATTGTTGGAGTGGTAAATTCTCTGGAGGAACCGCTAATCTTCTAAACACTTTTATAGTCTTGCCTCACCCCCTGCAGCTGCAGCCAAAGACTAGTGCCTTCATATGAATGTGAATCATGGAAAATTGTGCTAGCAAGGTGCGCTGCCTAGAGCCCTAGAAGTAAATCACTACCAGTCTCCTTACAAAAAAAGCTTTGCTTTGTTCTGTGGGTGAGGCTTCCGGAAGCTATTATTCCCAGAATGAGACATCAGGGCAATATGGGGCAGAAATGGGAATTTACCCTGGTCACCAGTGGATAATAGTAAAAGATACGAGGCAACAAACAAGAACGGACAAAGGCCCATAAACTGATTACAACTATAGTCTTAATAAATTGGACCTTTGCTATTACAGCCCGGAGGTGCCATCCCAAACTCCATTTATAAAAAAACAAAAACTATTATAAAAATAACATTTTACCCCCACACTTTCCCCCAGCTTATCCCTGCCCCGCGAGATCTCCTTGCCCCGCCCTTCTCCAAACATGGAGTGGCTGTGAGTGAAAGGGGGCTGGTTCTGCCTCTACTGTACTCACTGTGTCTGTATGAGGATGGCTGCAGCTAAAGAAACCTCAGGAAACCCAGTGTGAACCAGAGCACAGACCTCCACAGACCCTCTACTCACTGCTGCCGTACTGCAGACATCCTACCTGGCCTGACCAGCTCCCATCCTGCAGACTGACACCATCACAGGAGCAGGACAAGAGCAGGAGTCTAAGTGGAACTTAACCTGAACAACACTTGAAACTGTCTTATTTTTCCTCTGCTTCTCTTGCTCCCTCTGATTCTCTCTTTCTCTCATGTGCATCTTTCCCAATCCTGAACACTGAGCTGAGTATATTGGAGACCTGAGCCTTCAGCACTGTATTGTGAGTATGTGCAGGATCAAGTTACAATGATACAGGTTATGGGTCTCAGAAAATGGTGGACTTTTGCACCTCTGTGTTGGGGTGCAGATTTTCATGTGAGACAAGTTTCTACCTGAACACAAGCTGTATTTTCTGTTCTGGCTGCCCCCCCCCTCTCTCTCTCTTTCTTGTTCTCTCTCTCTCTCTCTCTCTCTCTCTCTCTCTCTCTCTCTCTCTCTCTCTCTCTCTCTCTCTCTCTCTCTCTCTCTCTCGCTCAGAGGAGGAGAACAGGTGGTGATGTCCCCTTCTCTGTACTGGTTCTTGCTGCTCTGTAGACTCCACAGTCTCTGGGCTCAGGATGACTATAGTACCCATGATGATAGAACCATGGACAGGAGAGCCAAGAACCAACTACTGACAACCAACGTCATACCCAAGAATGGCCAATGTAAGAGTCCCAAAAGTATTTATTTGTTTTAAAGGAGAGACACAGAAACATTTTTCTTAGACATAGTGTTGGCTAGAATTGATAGGATATGTTCCCTTCTGAAAATACTACATGGGTAAAGCATCCATCACTGAAAAAAATGTGTGGCTGCAAGAAAATCTCATTTTAAAGAGTCATTGGCAAATGATGGGATCCACTTCAAAAAAGATTATATCTCACAGCCAGGCTTAGAAACCCATCCATCTCAGTGGCAACCATTCTGTTCCTTGAACGTTTTTCTCCCTCAAGAGCTGGGTATCCCCGGGCACATTCTTTCGGACACGTTTCTTTGAACATAAATATGATTTATTCCCGGTTTATATTGGATATGTGCCCTCGCTCCTTGAAAAATATTGTAGGTTAGGATGCCTTGTGTGACTCGTTTCTCCGAGAGCCTTTTAGATATCAGACAGGAATCAGGAACATCAGTTCACAGTTCAAGTCATGGCGCCCCTCCAAGCTTCACTTCCACCTTGATAAATAAATCATATCAGATCTTTTCTGGGTTCAATCTTCTCTCTGAGTCATTAAGGTTCTGTATCTCAGAATTTAAGCTTCTGAGTGGCTTTGGTCTAGCTTAACCTTCAGAGTTGTGGTTAAGTCGTTGGTCAATGTTGGACTTGAGTTGGATGTGAGAAAGTACCTAGCTTGACCCAGACCACCCCCTGTATTTTGGTTAGTGCACCAGGTGGTGCTAAGTTAGATAGGTAGTGGGTAGGCAGGTAAGATAGGAGAGGGGGCTTTGATATTTACTTTCTTTGCTTTGGTTCCGTCCAGCCCCTTTTTCCCCATATTACCGCGTGACGGAATAAATTATTTGTAATCGGTACCACTCTCTCTGCCTTTGTCATCCTTACTCACACCTACAGTCCCATTCCTCTTTCACTTCATGGGGAGTTGAGTTGTAGCAGGGTGTTGCGTTCCCTCTTCACAGAGGTGTGCGTAACACTGATCTCCTGTTTTGAAATGGTAGTGACCCCCAGCTCAGTGAACCACTTACGTAATGTAGCTAGCTAATGTTGTACCCGGTACATACATGATGATTGAACTGATGAATGATCCTTCTTTGGTGTTAGCGGTGGACATGAGAAAATATCCAGTTTTACCCATATCGGATCTCCTGCTTTGAAATGGGGTTGACCCCAGCTCTGCCCTCTGCCAACCAAAGATTGACAAATTAGCGGTAGCTAGCTACGTCTTGTGTAATGTGCATGGTACATGATAAATTAACAATTGGTTAACACTTTTTTCATGTTCTTAGCACTTTTGAACGATGACTGTGGCCTGGAGCTGGCCTTCCTGGTGGACAGCTCGGAGAGCGCCAAGGACAACCACGCCCAGGAGAAGAGGTTCGCCACAGATGTGGTTGAACGCCTGCAGGGGGTCAATCTCCAGACGGGCCGGGCTCTCAGCTCGCGAGCCGCCCTCCTGCAGTTCAGCAGCCATGTGATCATCGAGCAGACCTTCAAGCAGTGGCGGGGATTGGCCAACTTCAAGGCTCACATCGCACTCATCGGATACATCGGCCACGGCACCTACACCACCTACGCCATCACCAACCTGACCAAGATCTACATGGAGGAGTCAGAGCCAGGGAGCATCAGGGTGGCCATACTGCTGACGGATGGCATCTCCCACCCCAGGAACCCAGACATCTTCTCCGCCGTGGTCGACGCCAAAAACCAGGGTGTGAAGTTCTTCATGGTGGGCATCACGCCCGCGGCCAATGACATCTCCAACGTGGCACAGCTCCGTCGGCTGGCTAGCTCCCCAGCCAATCGCTACCTACATAACCTTCAGGACAGGGGCATCGTGGAAAAGGTCATCAAAGAGATTGTAAGTGCAACATCATCACGTTTCGTCCTCTGGTTCAGGTTGTGGTTTGTTGAGATGTAAATTCAGTCCACATTTTTCAGGTGTCTAGAGAAAAAGGTCTCTGTAGTTTGCTGAATGTGTCTTGTGGCTGTATAACTGCTTATGGTAGGGAATTTTAAATCTGTGTGGACTCCTCCCTCTTGGGAATTGGCATTCACCATCGGAATGACAAATCAGGCTTTGTCAAAACAGGGCGCCCTCAGGGCCATATTTTGCTAATCACTCTTTGGATATTACCATGTATACAACAAGCTGGGCCTTGAAAATGGTTTGAGAAGAAATGGATGCAAATATATTTGGATTACACGATATTATGTAGGCTTACTCATGTCAAGACTTGCATGCTTTATCTTTGCCGGTTGAAGAGGACTCATGTATATTTAGTGTTTAAGCATCTCCTAACAGTCTAGGACAAATAATATTTTATGCTTTTTGGGGGCATCCTGTGTGGTGTCAACTCGCTGCACCTGCTAAGGTTGTCATAGTTGCTGGTGATTTGGTCCCCTCTGTCATCACAAACACAGTACCGTTATATTCATACTGTTATCGCTCTAGCACCTTGTTTAGTCTTCACTTGACATGGGGAAATGCAGACATCAATATTTTTGACTGTGGCCCCTGGCTGGTGTTTCTGAGGCATTTTGTACAGTGAGATGAAGGCAGAGATTGAGATAGACTAAGAATTAGTCACACAGCTGTCCCATTAGCTTGTCTTTTTGTCTCTTGTCTTTTTGTCTCTTGTCTTTTTGTCTCTTGTCTTTTTGTCTCTTGTATGCTTCTGTCTCCGGCGGGATCAGCTCCAATCCTCTCACGGTAAAAATAAACAGACCTTCTGTGGCGGCTTCAAGTGCTTCTCTGCGAGCGGAAATATACTTTGGATGCTCCGAGACCATTGCATGTAGTTTGTGTTTGTTTCTGTTGAACGTCGACCATTCCCCCTCCATATAGAATGTGGCTGGCTTTCAAGTCCAGACCAAACAAAACAGTGTTTGGAGAAAAACAGATTTTGGGCAACAGAATCACACAGCTGAGTTTAGAGAGCCCTGGGAAAACTTGTCACTCCTGTAATGAACACGATGGGAGTGCAGAGCGCAGCAGGTGTTTATTTGTAAAGGACCACGAGGCGGCAGGTAGCTGGGTCCAGGGGCAGGCAGAGGGTCATACACAGAGGGTCCAAAAGGGCAACAGTACAGGTTAGGGAAAAGGATAGTAATGTAGTCAGGGAGATCAGGCAATAGGTTGATAACAGGAAAGCCGATAGGATAAAGTATTGGCAGGGAATAGGCGTCGTTAGTGAGGCAGACAAACTATCATAGACAGGCAGATTCAATCACAGGAACCTCAGCACTCCAACTAAAAGTGTGTCACAAAGCAAACAATACCTCACAATGATGGGGTGCAAAGAACTAAACTACATAGTGTGTGATAATGACAAACAGGTGTGTGAACAGGTGATCAGAATTCCTGTGATTGGGATCTGGAGAGTGAGCTGCGTTCAGGGGATATATGTGTTTGAGAGTGTGAGCTGGAAAGTGGGCTGGAAAGTGAGCTACGTTCAAGGGATCTACGTGTTTGAGAGTGTGAGTTGGAAGCAGATCTTACAACTCCAGCCTAAACTCTCCTGAAATGAGTAACTTGAACAGGTTAGATGCCCAACCCCATATCACTGGGATAATCCAAAATGCACCTAAACAGGTATTTCATCAATCAACATTAAAATAACCAGTCCAAAAAACATTCCCCGGTGGTGTAGCCTACACGTCGGTGATAAAATATAACTTTAAATAAATGTTGTTAAACGTTAAAGCTAGGCTGCTCGTGTTTAATCTTCTGTACAACAATAGAAGTAGGAATCTGATTGAAATCGTAAGCAACATGAATAAACATAAGCAAACATTAGCAATCCGTGTTTGTCGCCAACATTTAGAGAAAGGAACCATTGGGCAAAAGTTGGTTGAATCAAAGTCGTTTCCATATAATTTCAACAATAAAATTCAATTTGATGACGTTGAATTAACATGGAAAACTGATTGGATTTCCAAAAACGTCATCAAAGTGAGAGAATTGCATTTTCTACACCCAACTTTTAACCAAAATCCAATGACATGGTGACATTTTTTGTTGATTCCACGTTGAATTCACGCTAGTTGACACCTCAACCAAATTCAAATCAAAACTAGACGTTGAATTAACGTCTGCGCCGAGTGGGAGAGGAATGTCCTGACTTTGTTCAACAGTCACTGTCTCGCCATGAGATATGTGTCGAATAAATATGAAGTGCACTAAATTTTGACCAATTATTTGTTTTTCTCATTTCACAGACAGAGTTGGCTGATGAGGGGGTAAGTCCTAGTTATCTAGGCCTACTAATCTTGATATACTGCAGCCTTTTCACACAGTATTCAATGAACTCTCCTCTTCAGGAGTCTGAACTCCTGTCTGACCCCATATGTTGTGTCCTTGTGGTTTTAGTGTCCTCTGGCCCTGAAGTGTGCGTGTGACAAGGGAGAGAGGGGACCCATTGGCCTCCAGGTAAGTTTCTGAACATGACCAACATCCCCCTCAAGCTCCCCTCGACATCAATACATTGAGATTACAGCCCCTTTTCGAATTGAACATCCTGTAGTGGACGATTACTTCAAAACTGAAGGACAGTACAGTACCAACACACAAAGCCTGCCTTGAGGCTTACACGTGAGATAATTGAGGGGCTTTGGTAGGCTTTAGTGATTTGTGTGGTTAGAGGCGATTCATATCTGCTTCCCTGAAGATCAGCAAGCTGGGACAGATATCGGCTTGTGAAAATCTGCAGAATTCTGCTGTTATAGGTTACATAAAAAAGTATGTTTCCGGTTGATCTAATAAGGATGCATTTGTTTTTTTGTCATAGGCAGTCACAATATCCACATAAGTAAATACAGTTGAAGTTGGAAGTTTACATACACCTTAGCCAAATACATTTAAACTCAGTTTTTCACAATTCCTGACATTTAATCAGAGTACAAAATCCCTGTTTTAGGTCAGTTAGGATCACCACTTTATTTTAAGAATGTGAAATGTCAGAATAATGCTAGAGTGAATGATTTATTTCAGCTTTTATTTGTTTCATCACATTGCCAGTGGGTCAGAAGTTGACATACACTCAATTAGTATTTGGTAGCATTGCCTTTAAATTGTTTAACTTGGGTCAAACTTTTCGGGTAGCCTTCCACAAGCTTCCCACACTAAGTTGGTTTAATTTTGGCCCATTTCTCCTGACAGAGCTGGTGTAACTGAGTCAGGTTTGTAGGCCTCCTTGCTTGCACATGCTTTTTCAGTTCTGCCCACAAATTTCCTATAGGATTGAGGTCAGGGCTTTGTGATGGCCACTCCAATACCTTGACTTTGTTGTCCTTAAACCATTTTGCCACAACTTTGGAAGTTTGCTTGGGGTCATTGTCATTTGGAAGACCCATTTGCGACCAAGCTTTAACTTCCTGGCTGATGTCTTGAGATTTTGCTTCATATCCACATAATTGTCCTTCCTCATGATGCCATCTATTTTGTGATGTGCACCAGTCCCTCCTGCAGAAAAGCACCCCCACAACATGATGCTGCCACCCCCGTGCTTCACGGTTGGGATGCTGTTCTTCGGCTTGCAAACATCCCCTTTTTTCCTCCAAACAGTTCTATTTTTGTTTCATCAGACCAGAGGACATTTCTCTAAAAAGTACGATCTTTGTCCCCATGTGCAGTTGTAAACCGGCTTTCTATTGGCGGATTTGTGGATATAGATACTTTTGTACCTGTTTTCTCCAGCATCTTCACAAGGTCCTTTGCTGTTGTTCTGGGATTGATTTGCACTTTTCGCACCAAAGTCCGTTCATCTGTAGGAGAAAGAATGTGTCTCCTTCCTGAGCGGTATGATGGCTGCGTGGTCCCATTGTGTTTATACTTGCGTACTATTGTTTGTACAGATGGACGTGGTACCTTCAGGCATTTGGAAATTGCTCCCATAGATGAACCAGACTTGTGGAGGTCTACATTTTTTTCTGAGGTCTTGGCTGATTTCTTTTGATTTCCCCATGATGTCAAGCAAAGATGCACTGAGTTGGAAGGTAGGCCTTGAAATACATCCATACTTACACCTCCAATTTACTCAAATTATGTCAATTAGCCTATCAGAAGCTTCTAAAGCTTGATCGGCTATGAAAAGCCAACTGAAATTTACTCCTGAGTTGCTGACTTGCTGCACCCTCGACAACTACTGTGATTATTATTATTTGACCATGCTGGTCATTTATGAACATTTGAACATCTTGGCCATATTCTGTCATAATCTCCACCCGGCACAGCCAAAAGAGGACTGGCCACCCCTCATATCCTGGTTCCTCTCTAGGTTTCTTCCTAGGTTTTTGCCTTTCTAGGGAGTTTTTCCTATCCACAGTGCTTCTACACCTGCATTGCTTGCTGTTTGGGGTTTTAGGCTGGGTTTCTGTACAGCACTTTGAGATATCAGCTGATGGAAGAAGGGCTATATAAATAAATTTGATTTGATTTGATAAAGCCATGACATCATTTTCTGGAGTATTCCAAGCTGTTTAAAGGCACAGTCAACTTGGTGTGTGTAAATGTCTGACCCACTGGAATTGTGATACAGTGAAATAATCTGTCTATAATCAATTGTTGAAAAAATTACTTGTGTCATGCACAAAGTAGATGTCCTAACCGACTTCCAAAACTATAGTTTGTTAACAAGAAATTTGTGGAGTGGTTGAAAAATTAGTTTTAATGACTCCAACCTAAGTGTATGTAAACTTCTGACTTCAACTGTAGGTCATTGTAGTCTTTTACCTAACTGACAATTTCTACTGTAGACTGTTCACTTGGTGACCAGACATTGTAGAATATTATAGTCTATCCCCACTGGATGCACATTGATGTGCCTGTACTTTAATATTAGGCCTGTGCACAGTAATCACTGCCATTATCCTATAACAGACCAAAAATGCAGTTTGTCAAACCAGATGCAGCTGCCACACACTGATCAGATGCTACTACACCACAAATTAGGTTTTTCTCTCCATACCATGCTGATGTGATTTCACTTCCCTCCACAGGGCAAGAAGGGGAATTCTGGAGATGATGGGAACCCAGGTGTTAAAGGATCGAAGGTACTGGTGATTTGCTTTGCTTGTGTGTCTTCTTCTGTCATTCTGTTTTCAAAACCTTAATTCTCTCTTTCTTACAGGGTGAGGGCGGGCTCAGTGGACTTCCTGGTCGAAATGGGGAAGAGGTCAGTACAGAGGGCATACCCTAAACACCTGCTGTTATATTATTAGATGAATGTACACAGCCAATTGGCAGAGACTTCAACAACTCAACATTGCTAACTGTAAAGACAAGGATTGTGTTTTGTGGTCGGTGACAATGTTTTGATCACTGTCTCCTTGCTAATCAAGAGTGTGTTGTTTTCTACTCAGGGCAAGCCGGGCTACAAAGGAGAGCAGGTAGAGTATGAATCTCCAGATCAATATCCCTCTGGGTTTCCTAGTATTTAGTAAATATGACACAATGTACCTACCTCATTTTTCTTGTAGGGGGAGAGTGGAGAATGTGGCACACCTGGAATCAAAGGAGACAGGGTACAGTGTCTTTTTCTTTTGTTTTGTCATCAAATGTTTTTTTAATCCCACCTTTACCAAGGACCTAAGGCAGGGGTGTAAAACATATGGCACGCGTGCTGGATACGGCCCACGAGCGGGGCCAATCCCGCCCTTGGGTGGTTAGAGTAATTAAAAACAAAAAAAGTGTTTTAATTAACTAAGTGAGTTACACACCCTTGACCTAAGGGACCATTGGGTCAAAGTGTCTTCTTTAGCTCCATAAATGCGAGCAGCTTTGTATTTTTGTTTAATAGTATTTTATGTGTTTAGCTTTAGTGTCACTACATACCACTCTGTTTATAGCCAACCAATAGTGTTGTTGGCTAGTTTTTGTTTGTCTGGGCTATGATGTTGCACTGATGAATGCAGACAGTGTGAAACCCATACTACTATGTGTTGACTGTGCCTCCTATGTTTGTTTGTCATGTTTTGACATGAACTGATTGACCCCCTCCTTTTCCAGGGGCCTGAGGGGCCAGTTGGCACCAGGGGAAACAGAGGGCTACAGGTAAGCCTCTGTTCTAGAATCCTCTGTGTCGCCCATCTTTGTTAAGACTGTCACAAGCTAGGTAGTTTCAATGGTTAGTCACTGACAGACCCCAGTTTACTATCTAAGTAACAAATGTCCTTCAAGCTGTCCTCTAAGTTTCAAATTCAATTGTGTTTGTATACTTGTCCATTTGTAGACTACTTTATTCTGTCTTCACACAGGGGTTACCTGGTCCAAATGGCGATGCCGGGCCTGAGGGTCTCATAGGGAAAAAAGTGAGTTTTATTTCATAAAACCTAATACATTTTCATTAACAGAGTGTCATTCACAGAAAGCCATTAGTTAGAGGAACCACATCTGCCCTTTGGATGGAAGAGAAAGCAACTACTTTGTGACTGACTGACTGGTCTGTCTTCCGTGTCTATTCACTAAGTCAGGGCCAGACTTTCCCCCACTTAGCTTCAACCCATTGATCACTAGATTATAGTTTATTGGCTGGACAACATCAATTATGTCTGGGTGTATGGAATCGGGTTTGGATCAGGTCTTTGGTTTCTTGGGTTCATGGCTGAAGAAAATTGGTAGTCAGACACCAAGTCCAGACCGTAACCAGAAAAATGCCAAGTCCCATTCAAGGCCACGATAGTAATTTTGTCAAATCACCACCATAATAAGAGTGTTTCTGTGTTCATATTTCAGAACAACATATGGATTCTTTAGACATACAGAATAGTGGAAAAAAATGCATGCCGAGAGAAAAAATAGCCACTCTACAACTTATTACAGTGGGGAAAATGGGCCTTCTATGTCTTAAAAGAAGGGCTAAGGATTTATAAAATTATTATTATTATTATTATTATTATATTATGCTTTTCAATGATGTTCTGATTTAATCTCTCCAGTTTTTGTTGGAAAGGAAAGGGTTAACACTGAAGTGAAAAAAGATCCAATCAGGATTTTTCTTTTGCTGGTCTCTGGTGGGGGATCAATCTAGCTAGCTAAGTCAGCCATTGGATAGGCCATCAGAAGCGAGATAGAAGGCTTTTGCCATTCAACTGTATTAGTGCAACATTTTGGAATGACAGTGGAATCAACCAATCGCATTTTGACATAATGGGTGGGACTGTTTTTACAAAAGCCTATGGAAACTACTCGAAGGCTAACAGTTCACTATGCATTAGTGAGCTGTAATTTTTCCATGGTCTAGTTTGCTTTTGTTGTAGGCTAGTTTGCAGCAGCAGCATGAGTTGTTGTCGCTAATTTGTTAGCTTCCCCCTTTTCAAAAATAACTTCAACAATAAGTTAAGTTTCAAATGATCCTCATCTGGTGAGTGGAAATGTGTTTTTTTATTGCAGCACGCTTGCTGTTGTTAGCCATCTCTTTGTTGCATTTAAACTTTAGGTGATCAGTTACTTTGTGTGCTAAACTTGAAATTATTTTTTCAATGGGAAGTAATACATGTACATTTCGATTGGGAAATGCTTAATGGTTGTGTTTTTGTATTCTTATGATTGGGACCTACTGGCTTATTATGTCCGAGTGAATGGACTACTTATCCTTTAACATCATGCTGTGTGTGACTGTTGTCTTTCCATCGGCCTTATGCAATGGTTTAGTGGTGACTGAAGAAGCGGGTATACTCTAATTTTGCCAAAAAGTTCCCAATCAGTATGAAGCAGCCTAGTCACAAAAACACACACAGCCATTTTCCAGCCAAAGAGAGGAGTCACAAAAACCAGAAATGGAGATAAAATGAATCACTAACCTTTGATGATCTTCATCAGATGACACTCATAGGACTTCATGTTACACAATATGTTTTGTTCAATAAAGTTCATATTTGTATACACAAATCTGAGTTTATATTGGCACGTTATGTTTAGTAGTTCGAAAACTTCCAGTGATTTTGCAGAGAGCCACATCAATTTACAGAAATACTCTAAATAAATATTGATAAAAGATACAACTATTATGCATGGAATTATTGATACACGTCTCTTTAATGCAACTGCTGTGTCAGATTTCAAAAAAGCTTTACACGAAAAAGCACAACATGCAATAATCTGAGTACAGCGCTCAGACAACAAATCAAACCATACAGATATCCGCCATGTTGTGGAGTCAACAGAAGTCAGAAATAACATTATATATTCACTTACCTTTGATGCTCTTCATCAGAATGCTCTCCCATGAATCCCAGTTCCACAATAAATGTTTGATTTATCCAATAAAGTCCATAATTCATGTCCAAATACCTCCTTTTTGTTTGCGCGTTTAGCCCAGTAATCCAAATTCATGACACGCGAGCCGACAAAACGTAAAAAAGTTCTGTTACATTCCGTAGAAACATGTCAAACGAAGTATAGAATCAATCTTTAGGATGTTTTTATCATGAATCTTCAATAATATTCCAACGGGAGAATTCCTTTGTCTTCAGAAATGCAATGGAACTCAAGCTAACTCTCACGTGAACGAGCGTGGTCAGCTCATGCCACTCTGCCAGACCTCTGACACAATCCCTTCTCATTCCCCCCTCCTTCACAGTAGAAGCATCAAACAAGGTTCTAAAGACTGTTGACATCTATTGGAGCCTTAGGAAGTGCAATTTGACCCCATAGACACTGTATATTCGATAGGCAAAGAGTTGAAAAACTACAAACCTCAGATTTCCCACTTCCTGGTTGGATTTTTTTCTCAGGTTTTTGCCTGCCATATGAGTTCTGTTATACTCAGACATCATTCAAACAGTTTTAGAAACTTCAGAGTGTTTTCTATCCAAATATACTACTAATATGCATATATTAGCAACTGGGCCTGAGTAGCAGGCAGTTTACTCTGGGCACCTTATTCATCCAAGCTACTCAATACTGCCCCCAGCCATATGACGTTAACATTTTTGTATTTTTTCTATACCAAAACAATATGTTCAAGTCCTCAATAATGCTTGAACCAGATCAATCTGATTGGGTGGACCTGGGCAGTAGCGGTGCGTGGGCAAAATCACTGAGGAAGCCAAGCCAATAAAAAAGCCAAATTAAAACCCATGTAGTGAGAAAATATATAATAAGGCTGTGACAAAAAAAAGACAAGTCGCACAGTGGCGGCATAAATTCAACTACACATTATTTAATCACAAAACCGAAGAGCAACATCTGTCTGGTGAAGTCCACAAAGCTAATATTGCATATCAACAGTTACAGTTGAAGTCACTTAGGTTGTATGTAACCGTTTAACCACTTCACCAATTTCTTGTTAACATAGTATAGTTTTGGCAAGTCAGATAGGACATCTACTTTCTGCATTACACAAATAGTTTTTTCCAACAATTGTTTACAGACAGATTATTTCACTTATAATTCCCTGTATCACAATTCTAGTGGGTCAGAAGTTGACATACATCAAGTTGACTTTGCCTTTCAACAGCTTGGAAAATTCCAGAAAATTATGTCATGGCTTTAGAAGCTTCTGATATGCTAATTGACATCATTTGAGTCAATTGGAGGTGAACCTGTGGATATATTTCAAGGCCTACCTTCAAACTTAGTGCCTCTTTGCTTGACATCATGGGGAAATCAAAAATCACCCAACTTATTAATGGGAAGCTTGTGGAAGGCTACCCGAAACATTAGACCCAAGTTAAACAATTTAAAGGCATTGCTACCAAATACTAATAGAGTCTATGGTAACTTCTGACCCACTGGGAATGTGATGAAAGAAATAAAAGCAGAAATAAATAATTCACTCTACTATTATTCTAACATTTCACATTCTTTAGTATAAAGTGGTGATCCAAACTGACCTAAGACAGGGAATTTTTACAAGGATTAAATGTCAGGAATTGTGAAACTGAGTTGAAATGTATTTGGCTAAGGTGTATGTAAACTTCTGACTTCAACTGTATATCACCTGCAGCACGGTCATGCAAGTTTATGTTTTCGACAGTTTACTAAAGAGCTACTGATTTTGTCATGTTTGTCATTTATTGTCATGTCTTGTCCCTGTGCTCCCCATGCTATTCGTTTCCCTCTGCTGGTCTTGTTTGGTTCTATCCCTCTCTCTCCCCCTCCCTCTCTCACTCTCTCGCTCTCTCTTCTCTCTGTCGTTCCGTTCCTGCTCCCAGCTGTTCCTATTCCCCTAATCATCATTTAGTCTTCCCACACCTGTTCCCGATCCTTTCCCCTGATTAGAGTCCCTATTTATTCCTTTGTGATCCGTTCCTGTTCCGTCGGTTCCTTGTATTGTATTCACCATGCTGTGATTGCGTTTCGCCCTGTCCTGTCGTGTTTTTGCCGTGATTGTGTATCACCCTGTCCTGTCGTGTTTTGTGCCTTCATCAGACGCTGCGTGTGAGCAGGTGTCTCAGTCGACTACGGCCTGCGCCTACCCGAAGCGACCTGCAGTCTGTGGCCGCTTCTCCAGTTGTTTTCCCCTCTACAAATCTAGAGGATTTCTGTTATTCCGTTTTGGACTTTAATAAACTCTGTTTCTGTTAAGTCGCGTTTGGGTCCTCTTTCACCTGCATGACAGAAGGAACCGACCAAGGAATGGACCCAGCGACTTCAGACGCTCGTTACACTGCCGTCGAGATCCAACATGCTCGGCAGACACGAGCAGGAATTGTCTGCTGCTCGCCAGGCCGTGGAAAATGCTCAGGTTTCCGACCTCTCTGGACAGTTCCAGAGTCTACGTCTCGTGCCACCTGTTACTTCCTGGCCTGCCGAGCCTCCAGAACCTAGGGTTAATAACCCACCTTATACTCCGGGCAGCCCACTGAGTGCCGCTCCTTTCTCACGCAGTGTGAGATTGTGTTCTCTCTCCAACCCAACACATACTCTAGAGAGAGAGCTCGGGTTGCTTACGTCATTTCACTCCTTACTGGCCGGGCTCGAGAATGGGGCACAGCTATCTGGGAGGCAAGGGCTGTTTGCTCTAACGATTTCCAGAACTTTAAAGAGGAGATGATTCGGGTTTTTGACCGTTCAGTTTTTGGTGGGGAGGCTTCTAGGGCCCTGGCTTCCTTATGCCAAGGTGAACGGTCCATAACGGATTATTCCATTGAGTTTCGCACTCTTGCTGTAGTGAGTGGAACGAGCCGGCGCTGCTGTCGTTTTCTGGAGGGACTCCACGCTGTGGTTAAGGATGAGATTCTCTCCCGGGAGGTTCCTTCAGATGTGGACTCTTTGATTTCGCCATCCGCATAGAACGACGGGTAGATCTTCGTCACCGGGCTCGTGGAAGAGAGCTCGCATCAACGGTGTTTCCCTGCTCCGCATCGCAACCATCTCCCCCTCTGGCTTTGAGACTGAGCCCATGCAGCTGGGAGGGATTCGCATCTCGAATAAGGAGAGGAACGGAGGATCACCAACCGCCTGTGCCTCTATTGTGAGTTGCTGGACATTTTGTTAATTCATGTCCAGTAAAAGCCAGAGCTCATCTGTAAGCGGAGGGCTACAGGTGAGCGCAACTACTCAAGTCTCTCCATCAAAGTCCTGTACTACTTTGTCGGTTACGCTGGACCGGTTTGCTACATGTAGTGCCTTGATAGACTCTGGGGCTGAGGGTTGTTTCATGGACGAAGCATGGGTTCGGAAACATGACATTCCTTTCAGAGAGTTAGATAAGCCTACGCCCATGTTCGCCTTAGATGGTAGTCATCTTCCCAGTATCAGATTTGAGACACTACCTTTAACCCTCACAGTATCTGGTAACCACAGTGAGACTATTTCTTTTTTGATTTTCCGTTCACCGTTTACACCTGTTGTTTTGGGTCATCCCTGGCTAGTATGTCATAATCCTTCTATTAATTGGTCTAGTAATTCTATCCTATCCTGGAACGTTTCTTGTCATGTAGTGTTTAATGTCTGCCATCCCTCCGTTTCTTCTGTCCCTACTTCTCAGGAGGAACCTGGCGATTTGACAGGAGTGCCGGAGGAATATCATGATCTGCGCACGGTCTTCAGTCGGTCCCGAGCCAACTCCCTTCCTCCTCACCGGTCGTATGATTGTAGTATTGATCTCCTTCCGGGGACCACTCCTCCTCGAGGTAGACTATACTCTCTGTCGGTTTAAGGCTCTCGAGGATTATTTGTTGTCTCTTGACGCCGGTACCATAGTGCCTTCTTCCTCTCCGGCCGGGGCGGGGTTCTTTTTGTTAAGAAGAAGGACGGTACTCTGCGCCCCTGCGTGGATTATCGAGGGCTGAATGACATAACGGTTAAGAATCGTTATTCCCCTTATGGAGATTCTGCAGGGAGCCAGGTGCTTTACTAAGTTGGACCTTCGTAACGCTTACCATCTCGTGCGCATCAGAGAGGGGGACGAGTGGAAAACGGCGTTTAATACTCCGTTAGGGCATTTTGAGTACCGGGTTCTGCCGTTCGGGTCTGCCAATGCGCCAGCTGTTTTTCAGGCATTAGTTAATGATGTTCTGAGAGACATGCTGAACATTTTTGTTTTTGTCTATCTTGACGATATCCTGATTTTTTCTCCGTCACTCGAGATTCATGTTCAGCACGTTCGACGTGTTCTACAGCGCCTTTTAGAGAATTGTCTCTACGTAAAGGCTGAGAAGTGCTCTTTTCATGTCTCCTCCGTTACTTTTCTCGGTTCCGTTATTTCCGCTGAAGGCATTCAGATGGATTCCGCTAAGGTCCAAGCTGTCAGTGATTGGTGTTAGGTCACGTGTCGAGTTGCAGCGCTTTTAGGCTGCGTTTCATTCGTAATTTCGGTAGTTGCTGCCCCTTCACAGCTCTTACTTCTGTCAAGACGTGTTTTAAGTGGTCCGGTTCCGCCCAGGGAGCTTTTGATCTTCTAAAAGAACGTTTTACGTCCGCTCCTATCCTCGTTACTCTGACGTCACTAGACATTCATTGTCGAGGTTGACGCTTCAGAGGTAGGCGTGGGAGCCATTCTATCCCAGCGCTTCCAGTCTGACGATAAGGTTCATCCTTGCGCTTATTTTTCTCATCGCCTGTCGCCATCTGAGCGCAACTATGATGTGGGTGTGAACTGCTGCCAGCTTAGCCCTAGGCGAATGGCGACAGTGGTTGGAGGGGGCGACCGTTCCTTTTGTCGTTTGGACAGACCATAAGAACCTTGAGTACATCCGTTCTGCCAAACGACTTAATGCCCGTCAAGCTCGTTGGGCGTTGTTTTTCGCTCGTTTCGAGTTTGTGATTTCTTACCGTCCGGGTAGCAAGAACACCAAGCCTGATGCCTTATCCCGTCTGTTTAGTTCTTCTGTGGCTTCTACTGATCCCGAGGGGATTCTTCCTTATGGGCGTGTTGTCGGGTTAACAGTCTGGGGAATTGAAAGACAGGTTAAGCAAGCACTCACGCACACTGCGTCGCCGCGCGCTTGTCCTAGTAACCTCCTTTTCGTTCCTGTTTCCACTCGTCTGGCTGTTCTTCAGTGGGCTCACTCTGCCAAAGCGGGTCATCCCGGTGTTCGAGGCACTCTTGCGTCTATTCGCCAGCGCTTTTTGGTGGCCGACTCAGGAGCGTGACACGCGCCGTTTCGTGGCTGCTTGTTCGGACTGCGCGCAGACTAAGTCGGGTAACTCTCCTCCTGCCGGTCGCAGACCGCTCCCCATTCCTTCTCGACCATGGTCTCACATTGCCTTAGACTTCATTACCGGTCTGCCTTTGTCTGCGGGGAAGACTGTGATTCTGACGGTTGTCGATAGGTTCTCTAAGGCGGCACATTTCATTCCCTCGCTAAACTTCCTTCCGCTAAGGAGACGGCACAAATCATTATTGAGAATGTATTCAGAATTCATGGCCTCCCGTTAGACGCCGTTTCAGACAGAGGTCCGCAATTCACGTCACAGTTTTGGAGGGAGTTCTGTCGTTTGATTGGTGCGTCCGTCAGTCTCTCTTCCGGGTTTCATCCCCAGTCTAACGGTCAAGCAGAGAGGGCCAATCAGACGATTGGTCGCATACTACGCAGCCTTTCTTTCAGAAACCCTGCGTCTTGGGCAGAACAGCTCCCTGGGCAGAATACGCTCACAATTCGCTTCCTTCGTCTGCTACCGGGTTATCTCCGTTTCAGAGTAGTCTGGGTTACCAGCCTCCTCTGTTCTCATCCCAGCTTGCCGAGTCCAGCGTTCCCTCCGCTCAAGCGTTTGTCCAACGTTGTGAGCGCACCTGGAGGAGGGTGAGGTCTGCACTTTGCCGTTACAGGGCACAGACGGTGAGAGCCGCCAATAAACGCAGGATTAAGAGTCCAAGGTATTGTTGCGGCCAGAGAGTGTGGCTTTCCACTCGCAACCTTCCTCTTACGACAGCTTCTCGTAAGTTGACTCCGCGGTTCATTGGTCCGTTCCGTGTCTCCCAGGTCGTCAATCCTGTCGCTTGCTTCTTCCGCGACATCTTCGTCGCGTCCATCCTGTCTTCCATGTCTCCTGTGTTAAGCCCTTTCTTCGCACCCCCGTTCGTCTTCCTCCCCCTCCCGTCCTTGTCGAGCGCACCTATTTACAAGGTACATAAAATTATGGACATGCGTTCTCGGGGACGGGGTCACCAATACCTAGTGGATTGGGAGGGTTACGGTCCTGAGGAGAGGAGTTGGGTTCCGTCTCGGGACGTGCTGGACCGTTCGCTCATCGATGATTTCCTCCGTTGCCGCCAGGATTGTTTGGGTAGGCCAGGGTGTGACATGGGTTTATATGTTGTATTTCGTATTGGGGTTTGTATTAATTGTGAGTGTGTATTATTAGGGGTGTGTCTAGTTATGCTTGGCTGCCTGAGGCGATTCCTAATTGGAGTCAGCTGATTCTCGTTGTCTCGGATTGGGAACCGTATTTAGGCAGCCTGAGTGCGCGTTGTATTTCGTGGGTGATTGTACCTGTCTCTGTGTTAGTCACCAGATAGGCTGTAATTAGTTTCACTCGTTTGTTGTTTTTTCAGTTCGTCCCAAGGAGGAAATAGAGGCAGCTAAAGCAGAGAGGCGCATGTATGAGGAGGCAGCACGGCGACGCGGTTGGAAACCGGAAAGTCACCCCCCCAAAAATATTGGGGGGGGCTAAAAGGGAGAATAGTTATGCCAGGTAGGAAACCTGCGCATACTCCCTGTGCTCACCGTTGGGCTAGAGAGACCGGGCAGGCACCGTGTTATGCTATGGAGCGCACGGTGTTTCCAGTGCGGGTGCAGAGCCAGCTGCGACACATACCAGCCCTTCCTATTGGCCGGGCTAGAGTGGGCATCGAGCCAGGTAAGCTTGGGCAGGCTCGGTGCTCAAGAGCTCCAGTGCGCCTGCACGGTCCGGTCTATCCAGAGCCACCTCTACACACCAGTCTTCCGGTAGCAGCTCCCCGCACCAGGCTTCCTGTGCGTGTCCTCGCGCCAGTACCACCAGTTCCAGCACCACGCACCAGGCCTCCAGTGCGCCTCGCCTGTTCAGCGCAGCCAGTGCTTTTCTCCCCTCCTGCGCTGCCGGAGTCTCCCGCTTGTTTAGCGCAACCAGAGCTGTTCTCTTCTCCTGCGCTATCGGAATCTCCCGCCTGTTTAGCGCAGCCAGAGCCTTTCTCCTCTCTTGCGCTGCCGGAGTCTCCTGTCTGTCCAGCGCCACCAGTGCTCCCAGTCGGCCCAGCGCGTCCAGTGCGCCTCGCCTGTTCAGCGCAGCCAGAGCTTTTCTCCTCTCCTGCACTGTTGGAGTCTCCCGCCTGTTTAGCTCAGCCAGAGCCTTTCTCCTCTCCTGCGCTGCCGGAGTCTCCTGTCTGCCCAGCGCCGCCAGTCGGTCCAGCGTCACCAGTCTGCCAGGATCCGCCAGAAGTGCCAGTCTGCCAGGATCCGCCAGAAGTGCCAGTCTGCCAAGATCTTCTAGATCGGCCAGACAACCTGAATCACCCAGGTCCACCAGCCAGCCAGGATTTACCGGAGCCTACTACCTGCCTGAGCTTCCTCTCAGTACTGAGCTTCCTTTCAGTACTAGGCTTCCTCTCTGTACTGGGCTCCCTCTCAGTACCGGGCTTCCCCTCAGTACTGGGATGCTTCGGTCCCGGGCTGCCCCTCTGTCCCGGGCTGCCCCTCTGTCCCGGGCTGCCCCTCTGTCCCAGGCTGCCCCTCTGTCCTGAGATGCCCCTCTGTCCTGAGATGCCCCTCTATCCTGAGCTGCCCCTCTGTCCCGAGCTGCCCCTCTGTCCCGAGCTGCCCCTCTGTCCCGAGCTGCCCCTCAGTTATGTGGGGATCAGGGTGAGGACTATTAGGCCATGGTCGGCGGAGAAGGTGGATTATCCTAGGACGCGAAGGGGAGGAACTAGGACATTTATGGAGTGGGGTCCACGTCCCGAGCCAGAACCGCCACCATGGACAGACGCCCACCCGGACCCTCCCTATGCTCTTGAGGTGCGTCCCGGAGTCCGCATCTTAGGGGGGGGGGGGGTTCTGTCACACCTTGGTCATTGTATCTTGTGTTTTGTTAATTGTTTGGGTAGGCCAGGGTGTGACATGGGTTTATATGTTGTATTTCGTATTGGGGTTTGTATTAATTGGGAGTGTGTATTATTAGGGGTGTGTCTAGTTAGGCTTGGCTGCCTGAGGCGATTCCTAATTGGAGTCAGCTGATTCTCGTTGTCTCTGATTGGGAACCGTATTTAGACAGCCTGAGTGCGTGTTGTATTTCGTGGGTGATTGTACCTGTCTCTGTGTTAGTCACCAGATAGGCTGTAATTAGTTTCACTCGTTTGTTGTTTTTGTATTTTCAGTTATTTCATGTACAGCATTTTCTTCATTAAATGTCATGAGTAACCTACACGCTGCATTTTGGTCTGACTCTCTCCAAACAACAGACGAAGTTCAATACAGAACCAGCTAAGTTATCTAGCTAGCTAGTTAATGTGAGACTACTAGTCTACATATTGAACTGTAATCATCTCAGGCCAGTGGCACAACATATTAATTTATGGTTAGATCAGAATCCATGTCATAATCATTGGCCTGCACAGACAATTAATTAAAAACCACAAGTCCAAATCCCAATCTCCATCCATGGTTTGCCAAAGGGCCGATTTAGTAATCTAGCTACTGCAGGACATCAACACAAGCAGACCAGAAACAGACATGTTTTTCTGAAAATTATGATTGCAAAGGAAGTGATTTAATTGGTCTGAAGCCAAATCCAAACTGGCCTCTTTATGGGTGCATTTTGCTGCACCGGGACAACCCACAGTTTGTTGGCTAATTATTTTATGTATTTGTTTTATCAAGGCAGTCCAAACGCTTGCTGGCATCAATGAAATGGTACGGCGGCAACATGTTATACTCTTTTGGTCTTGACAGAATCACATACATGGGCTACACATACTGAGATGGAGGGGCGCTGTTTCCCTCACTCGGATGATGATTTCTCCGGTGAGATTCAGCCACTTGTGAATTGGCGTAAAATTATGACAACACAGAGAGAGACGAAAGATACATGATTTTATCATTGAAATGATTTTATTGGTCAAATATTTGGGGAAGCCTGACTTCCCTTGGCATACATGATTAAACACCACTGGGCCTGGCAGTTCCTGGCTCCCCAGCGGGTGGGACTGTGTCCGTCCATGCTTACGCCCCCTGATGCAAACAGCACATGATGACAATTGCGCCTCACAAATAGCCTACTAACCAACACTTTGGACCAAACCTTTTCAATACCTGGTTTGCAAACCCAACGTTGCCTTTGTTAGCATTTACTGGTAGATATCATAAGATGAAATGTCTTTTCTACCCTACTGGCTACCGATGTCATTCTTCTGTGAGCTGTTCCATGTGACAACCAGTTAAGAGCCTCTTGCTGCCTGCAGATGATATTCCACAGAAACTAGGCTGTGTGCAGCAAGCATGTGAATATATTTCCCGTGCTTTGTGATTGTGTAGACTACTTTGTGTATGATTTCTCTATTGCACAACATCATTGAAAAGTCGTATACCTCTACTACGCAATGCCAACTGAAAAAAAGAATAATAATAAAGTGGCTTGTACGGCTTAGACTGTACCTGCATATACCCTCCACTACACCACTGGCCCTTCCTGTTTTATAAAAAGTGCACTCTCCTACATGAGTGCTCTGGTATTATGGTTGCTGTACATTCAGAATCACGAACCTGTCACACACTGGCCTGGGTCCAATAGGTTTGCGACTGCACAAAAATGTCTATAATAGATATAAAGACTGTTAAGATATGAATGTTTCAAGAAAGGACTGTATATATTTTGCCCGTTGAAGTGGCTTTATGGCTGACTGAATGGGAGCTGATAATTCTACATTTTTTTTAAAACTCTTGAGTCAAGACCAAGTACACATGTATCCAACACCGAGACAAGACCGAGATACTCAATATGTGGTCTTACAACACTGGTATCGGTCCCACTGAGTAGACCGACTAGATCTGGTCCAGGACGTTCCGTGCGGCCCTGGACCAGAGCTACTGACAGACCGATTCAAGTGGGGCCCAAAAGCAGACGGCGGATGATTGACCATGTATGTGTGCACTAATGTTTTGAATGGATACATTACTTGCTAAGTATCATCAGTCACTGCATGAACGCCACAGACCCGTTGAGGGATTATAATCATGTTATTAAGTCGCTCTGGATAAGAGCGTCTGCTAAATGACTTAAATGTAATGATGTAAATGTTATTATCTTGTCAGTTTGTTTTTCAAACTTCTCTCAGCAACACTACTGCCAAGTCTGACATATGCCCACACTCCCAGTCAAGCATTCAGAGGCTTAATCGTTTTGAAAGAATGTTTATGTTGCTTGTTTGACTGTCATCCAAGATAAAAAATGAATGGCAGACTAATGTCTGACAAAGAGAACAGTATGTAGACTAGCCTACGCAGTGAGATATCTCTGCCGTCTCCTCGCACTGTTCTTGTTATCGTAGAACTAATGTCTGACAAAGAGAACAGTATGTAGACTAGCCTACGCAGTGAGATATCTCTGCCGTTGTAATGATCGAGGGTCAAGGATCAGACCAAAACTCAGCGTGGTAAGTGTCCATGTTAATTTTAATAAATAAACTGAACACTGCAATAACCAAAAAATAACAAAGAGAGAGAGTGAACGAAACTAAACAGTTCTGTGAGGTGAAGACACACAAAACAGAAAACAACTACCCACAACCCATAGTGGGAAAACAGGCTGCCTCAGTATGGTTCTCAATCAGAGACAATGATTGACAAAGGCCTCTGATTGGGAACCATACCAGGCCATTATTACACTCAACGGAACGACTTGATTAGTGTAGTGTCAACAACGCACCCACTGCCAGCTAGCCTACTTCAGCAGTACTGTATCATTTTAATCATTTTAGTCAATAAGATTCTTGCTACGTAAGCTTAACTTTCTGAACATTCGAGACGTGTAGTCCACTTGTCATTCCAATCTCCTTTGCATTAGCGTAGCCTCATCTGTAGCCTGTCAACTATGTGTCTGTCTATCCCTGTTCTCTCCTCTCTGCACAGACCATACAAACGCTCCACACCGCGAGGCCGCGGCCACCCTAATCTGGTGGTCCCAGCGCGCACGACCCACGTGGAGTTCCAGGTCTCCGGTAGCCTCTGGAACTGCCGATCTGCGGCCAACAAGGCAGAGTTCATCTCAGCCTATGCCTCCCTCCAGTCCCTCGACTTCTTGGCACTGACGGAAACATGGATCACCACAGACAACACTGCTACTCCTACTGCTCTCTCTTCGTCCGCCCACGTGTTCTCGCACACCCCGAGAGCTTCTGGTCAGCGGGGTGGTGGCACCGGGATCCTCATCTCTCCCAAATGGTCATTCTCACTTTCTCCCCTTACCCATCTGTCTATCGCCTCCTTTGAATTCCATGCTGTCACAGTTACCAGCCCTTTCAAGCTTAACATCCTTATCATTTATCGCCCTCCAGGTTCCCTCGGAGAGTTCATCAATGAGCTTGATGCCTTGATAAGCTCCTTTCCTGAGGACGGCTCACCTCTCACAGTTCTGGGCGACTTTAACCTCCCCACGTCTACCTTTGACTCATTCCTCTCTGCCTCCTTCTTTCCACTCCTCTCCTCTTTTGACCTCACCCTCTCACCTTCCCCCCTACTCACAAGGCAGGCAAACGCTCGACCTCATCTTTACTAGATGCTGTTCTTCCACTAACCTCATTGCAACTCCCCTCCAAGTCTCCGACCACTACCTTGTATCCTTTTCCCTCTCGCTCTCATCCAACACCTCCCACACTGCCCCTACTCGGATGGTATCGCGCCGTCCCAACCTTCGCTCTCTCTCCCCCGCTACTCTCTCCTCTTCCATCCTATCATCTCTTCCCTCTGCTCAAACCTTCTCCAACCTATCTCCTGATTCTTCAACCCTCCTCTCCTGCCTCTCTGCATCCTTTGACTCTCTATGTCCCCTATCCTCCAGGCCAGCTCGGTCCTCCCCTCCCACTCCGTGGCTCGATGACTCATTGCGAGCTCACAGAACAGGGCTCCGGGCAGCCGAGCGGAAATGGAGGAAAATTCGCCTCCCTGCGGACCTGGCATCCTTTCACTCCCTCCTCTCTACATTTTCCTCCTCTGTCTCTGCTGCTAAAGCCACTTTCTACCACTCTAAATTCCAAGCATCTGCCTCTAACCCTAGGAAGCTCTTTGCCACCTTCTCCTCCCTCCTGAATCCTCCTCCCCCTCCCCCCTCCTCCCTCTCTGCAGATGACTTCGTCAACCATTTTGAAAAGAAGGTGAACATCCGATCCTCGTTTGCTAAGTCAAACGACACCGCTGGTTCTGCTCACACTGCCCTACCATGTGCTCTGACCTCTTTCTCCCCTCTTTCTCCAGATGAAATCTCGCGTCTTGTGAGCCCAACAACCTGCCCGCTTGACCCTATCCCCTCCTCTCTTCTCCAGACCATTTCCGGAGACCTTCTCCCTTACCTCACCTCGCTCATCAACTCATCCCTGACCGCTGGCTACGTCCCTTCCGTCTTCAAGAGAGCGAGAGTTGCACCCCTTCTGAAAAAACCTACACTCGATCCCTCCGATGTCAACAACTACAGACCAGTATCCCTTCTTTCTTTTCTCTCCAAAACTCTTTGCCGTCCTTGGCCAGCTCTCCCGCTATCTCTCTCTGAATGACCTTCTTGATCCAAATCAGTCAGGTTTCAAGACTAGTCATTCAACTGAGACTGCTCTCCTCTGTATCACGGAGGCCCTCCGCACTGCTAAAGCTAACTCTCTCTCCTCTGCTCTCATCCTTCTAGATCTATCGGCTGCCTTCGATACTGTGAACCATCAGATCCTCCTCTCCACCCTCTCCGAGTTGGGCATCTCCGGCGCGGCCCACGTTTGGTTGCGTCCTACCTGACAGGTCGCTCCTACCAGGTGGCGTGGCGAGAATCTGTCTCCTCACCACGCGCTCTCACCACTGGTGTCCTCCAGGGCTCTGTTCTAGGCCCTCTCCTATTCTCGCTATACCAAGTCACTTGGCTCTGTCATAACCTCACATGGTCTCTCCTTTCATTGCTATGCAGACGACACACAATTAATCTTCTCCTTTCCCCCTTCTGATGACCAGGTGGCGAATCATCTCTGCATGTCTGGCAGACATATCATGGATGACGGATCACCACCTCAAGCTGCACCTCGGCAAGACGGAGCTGCTCTTCCTCCCGGGAAGGACTGCCCGTTCCATGATCTCGCCATCACGGTTGACAACTCCATTGTGTCCTCCTCCCAGAGCGCTAAGAACCTTGGCGTGATCCTGGACAACACCCTGTCGTTCTCAACTAACATCAAGGCGGTGGCCCGTTCCTGTAGGTTCATGCTCTACAACATCCGCAGAGTACGACCCTGCCTCACACAGGAAGCGGCGCAGGTCCTAATCCAGGCACTTGTCATCTCCCGTCTGGATTACTGCAACTCGCTGTTGGCTGGGCTCCCTGCCTGTGCCATTAAACCCCTACAACTCATCCAGAACGTGCAGCCCGTCTGGTGTTCAACCTTCCCAAGTTCTCTCACGTCACCCCGCTCCTCCACTCTCTCCACTGGCTTCCAGTTGAAGCTCGCATCCGCTACAAGACCATGGTTCTTGCCTACGGAGCTGTGTAGGGAATGGCACCTCAGTACCTCCAGGCTCTGATCAGGCCCTACACCCAAACAAGGGCACTGCGTTCATCCAACTCTGGCCTGCTCGCCTCCCTACCACTGAGGAAGTACAGCTCCCGCTCAGCCCAGTCAAAACTGTTCGCTGCTCTGGCCCCCCAATGGTGGAACAAACTCCCTCACGACGCCAGGACAGCGGAGTCAATCACCACCTTCCGGAGACACCTGAAACCCCACCTCTTTAAGGAATACCTAGGATAGGATAAGTAATCCCTCTCACCCCCCTTTAAGATTTAGATGCACTATTGTAAAGTGACTGTTCCACTGGATGTCTTAAGGTGAATGCACCAATTTGTAAGTCGCTCTGGATAAGAGCGTCTGCTAAATGACTTAAATGTAATGTAAATGTATACACATAGAAATCTAACACACACAACAAAACATAGAATGCCCACCCCAACTCACGCCCTGACCAAACTAAAATAGAGACATAAAACAGGAACTAAGGTCAGGACGTGACAGCCATCTTCTCACACTGTTCTTGTTATTGTATAACAGCATGTTGATTTACTTCTATTATAATGCCATACGTCATTATTGGAACTGTGAAGCATGTTTTCTTCTTTTGGCTCTATACTCCAAAAGTTTGGATTTGAAATCAAACAATGACTAGGAGTTTAGAGTGCAGACTAGTTAGCTTTAAATGTAGGGTATCTTCACCCATATCGGATGAACCGTTTAGAAATTACAGCACTCTTTGTACTTAGTCCCCCTATTTTAGAAGAGCAAAAGTATTGGGACAATTTCACTTATGTGTATTTAAGTAGTAAAATGTTAAGTATTTGGTCCCATATTAATAGCATACATTGACTACATCAAGCTGGTAGCTCTACACATTTTTTGGATGCATTTGCTCTTTGTTTTGGTTGTGTTTCTTTTTGCCCAATAGAAATACATGTTAAATCATGTATTTTGTCATCTTGGAGTCACTTTTATTGTAATTAAGAATAGAATATGTTTCTAAACACCTCTACATTAATGTGGATGCTACCATGATTACGGATCATCCTGAGTGAATCATCAATAATGATGAGTGAGAAAGACGGCACAAGTATCATACCCCCAAGACATGCTAACCTCTCACCATAACAATTACAGGGAAGGTTAGCGTTTTTGGAGGGGGTATGATATTTGTGTGTCTAACTTTCTCATGGGGGGAAGAGACTATATACAACAAGTGCTGTAATTTATAAACAGTTCACCCGATATGGATGAAAATACCCTCAAATTAAAGCTGACAGTGAACTTTTACCTCATAGTCATTGTTTGATTTAAAATCCAAACTTTTGGACAATAGCGCCATAAGAGGAAAACATGATTCACTGTCCCAATAATTACGGAGGGCACTGTGTTTGATTAATGGCTTTTAACAATAGTGATTTGAATTCTCGAGGAGTTTCAGAACACCTAGTGCTAGCCTGAACCCCTGGTAGAATTTGATTGATGGAAGATGTGTGAAGGGACAAATGTTAACGTTTGAGGTCAGTGTTTGGTGGTGTGTGTGGTGTTGTGTGTGTGTGTGTGTATTGGTTTATGTGGTGAGGTAATGGCTGGGTTAGTGATGGTGGTGTGAGGTTAAAGCTAAGAGGAATTCAATGGAAATTATGTCACCTCGTTCAAAGAGTTCTGTTCTTGTTGGCCTATAGTGGAGGAGAAGGAGGGAGAGAGACTTATGAATTGTTGTTGTGCCAAACACATATAAATATGAATTTCCTGTATACTGAATGTGTGTGTGTGTGTGTGTGTGTGTGTGTGTGTGTGTGTGTGTGTGTGTGTGTGTGTGTGTGTGTGTGTGTGTGTGTGTGTGTGTGTGTGTGTGTGTGTGTGTGTGTGTGTGTGTGTGTGTGTGTGTGTGTGTGTGTTTGTAGGGTGAGCGGGGACTTTCTGGGCCACCTGGAATACAAGGAGAAACTGGGATCGGGCTTCCTGGACCCAAGGTATCACTCCATCACCCCATTGTTTTTGAAAAATTAGAATAACATTTTCCCCCAACCACCTGTTGTATCTCACCTCGCGGGTGTTCAACTCTCTCTGCAGGGTGATGTGGGGTTCCAGGGGCGACTGGGGCCTCCGGGACCACCTGGCATAGGGGAACCTGGACTACCGGTGAGTTAGCGCTACCACAATGTATGCATGCATTTATGAATACTCATAAATGACTCAGTGAAATGGGTGTTCATGTAGCTGTATGGAGTCTATGGTTATTCAAGTCTGTTCATCATTGGTTGATTTGTTTGTTTGTGTTTCACAGGGGCCTCAAGGGCCACATGGCGTCCAAGGAGAGAAGGGTCCTATAGGAGAAGGCTTCGCCGGGCCAAAGGTATGACTGAGCGTCTGCAGACATGTGTCCCGGTCTGGGCTCCAGATCTGTCACTGTAAAACCAGAAACATCACACAGACGATGGTTATAGGAGAAGACGCAGCGCCATAAAAGTCCATCTGAATTACACCTCTATTTCAAATCAAATCAAATTTATTTATATAGCCCTTCGTACATCAGATGATATCTCAAAGTGCTGTACAGAAACCCAGCCTAAAACCCCAAACAGCAAGCAATGCAGGTGTAGAAGCACGGTGTCACATGCAATGGATCTATCGATCAGTGATTTCTTTTTCAACTACGGAGTAACTTCCAGCATGCAGGTAGGCGAAGTTCATCGTTCAAAAGGACGTCAGGTGAACCCATACAGGCCCTGGGCTGGGAAACCCCCAGAAGCTATCCAGAACCTCTGTAGAACATGAAAGGAATGAGTCACTCAACCGAGACCAGAAGGAATGAGTCCATCTGCTTTTCACTGGGTTGCTCAGGCACACATGGGCTACATCTGCCCAAACCAGACCTCTCTCTTTCTCCCTGCTCTTACATATCCTCTGAACTCAAGTGTTGCCAGGATACGGCTATGCTATTTGCATTGCAGTGCGTGTCTTGCCTTCATAAAGATATTATGTTCTACTGTAGCCTACTCCCTTGTTGCGACTTGTAAGAGAATGGTCGTAAAAGCATCAATGCAAACATGCCATTCCTTTAGAAAGAGATCTGTGTAACGGTATTGACAGTATTACATACAGTGGGGAGAACAAGTACTTGATACACTGCCGATTTTGCAGGTTTTCCAACTTACAAAGCATGTAGAGGTCTGTAATTGTTATCATAGGTACACTTCAGCTGTGAGAGATGGAATCTAAAACAAAAATCCAGAAAATCACATTGTATGATTTTTAAGTAATTCATTTGCATTTTATTGCATGACATAAGTATTTGATACATCAGAAAAGCAGAACTTAATATTTGGTACAGGCACCTTTGTTTGCAATTACAAGGATCATACGTTTCCTGTAGTTCTTGACCAGGTTTGCACACACTGCAGCAGGGATTTTGGCCCACTCCTCCATACAGACCTTCTCCAGATCCTTCAGGTTTCGGGGCTTGGCAATACGGACTTTCAGCTCTCTCAAAAGATTTTCTATTAGGTTCAGGTCTGGAGACTGGCTAGGCCACTCCAGGACCTTGAGATGCTTCTTACGGAGCCACTCCTTAGTTGCCCTGGCTGTGTGTTTCGGGTCGTTGTCATGCTGGAAGACCCAGCCACGACCCATCTTCAATACTCTTACTAAGAGAAGGAGGTTGTGGCCAAGATCTCGCGATACATGGCCCCATCCATCCTCCCCTCAATACGGTGCAGTAGTCCTGTCCCCTTTGCAGAAAAGCATCCCCAAAAAATGATGTTTCCACCTCCATGCTTCACGGTTGGGATGGTGTTCTTGGGGTTGTACTCATCCTTCTTATTCCTCCAAACACAGCGAGTGGAGTTTAGACCAAAAAGCTCTATTTTTGTCTCATCAGACCACATGACCTTCTCCCATTCCTCCTCTGGATCATCCAGATGGTCATTGGCAAACTTCAGACGGGCCTGGACATGCGCTGGCTTGAGCAGGGGGACCTTGTGTGCACTGCAGTATTTTAATCCATGACGGCGTAGTGTGTTACTAATGGTTTTCTTTGAGACTGTGGTCCTAGCTCTCTTCAGGTCATTGACCAGGTCCTGTCGTGTAGTTCTGGGCTGATCCCTCACCTTCCTCATGATCATTGATGCCCCACGAGGTGAGATCTTGCATGGAGCCCCAGACAGAGGGTGATTGACCATCATCTTAACTTCTTCCATTTTCTAATAATTGCACCAACAGTTGTTGCCTTCTCACCAAGCTGCTTGCCTAATGTCCTGTAGCCCATCCCAGCCTTGTGCAGGTCTACAATTTTATCCCTAATGTCCTTACACAGCTCTGGTCTTGGCCATTGTGGAGAGGTTGGAGTCTGTTTAATTGAGTGTGTGGACAGGTGCATTTTATACAGGTAACGAGTTCAAACAGGTGCAGTTAATACAGGTAATGAGTGGAGAACAGGAGGGCTTCTTAAAGAAAAACTGTGAGAGCCGGAATTCTTACTGGTTGGTAGGTGATCAAATACTTATGTCATGCAATAAAATGCAAATTAATTACTTAAAAATCATAGAATGTGATTTTCTGGATTTTTGTTTTAGATTCCGTCTCTCACAGTTGAAGTGTACCTTTGATAAACAATTACAGACCTCTACATGCTTTGTAAGTAGGAAAACCTGCAAAACCGGCAGTGTATCAAATACCTGTTATCCCCACTGTAGGTTTATATTGCCTACTTAGCGACGAGGATAACATTACGCTTCCAGTGGCAGGTGAGGGAACACAGATCAACAATTGTTTTGATCATTCCTGAACGGTCTGGGAAAACAACGCTTGATTACGTTTTGGGAACACACTTAAGTAACATCACGCCAAATGTAATCTCTGTTTGGCAAAGTTGCAACTTCGACTCATAATAGTCCAGTCAACTGACTGAGGAGACACATCGTTTATTGCATTATTTCATTGAAACTCCTCATCAGAGATATTTATCTGGCAGTTTACTCTGGAGAGAGTGACGGTGTGAGTTTCCACCAGTCATCTAGAAGCTTCTACTATTAGAGATGGCCTCAAGGCTTTTACTTTCCTGCATTGAGACTGAGCCCAAAGACACAGCTCTGGTTATGAGCAGCAGTGCTCTGTTGCTAGTCACAAGTTCTGGCAAGTTCCAGATTCACGAGAGCTGAAGAGTTTTTTCCTTTTTTTAACTGCTACCCTTGTCATCAGCACCTGCTGGGGTGAAGAAATGGAAGATTATGGGGGATTAATGTGTACATTTTATCTAAGCTCCGTTGCAGGTATATTCTGTTGCTGGTTTGTCCTCAGGTATTGCTAATGCTAATGATGTAGCTGCAGAGTGTATTCTCCCTAGACCTGAGGTAACCTCTGAGGTAATGGATATGTTTTGCACACATACAAGGCTCTCACTATCTCTCTCTCTTGGCTTCAACTTTGATTATTGTGTAATTTACTTCATAGTTTTTTTTCTTTTAGTCGGAGCGTGACTCTTGCAGTGATTAAGTACAAAGAACCTTCAACGACATTCAGGTGGTCGCTGTGGTTTCCATCTCCACCAGTGCTGATCGACTCTCGCTCGGTGCCAAACACTAAACATGTCCTCCGGCATCTCAACAACCCGCCTCGACCATGTGATCTCCCTGGAACGTTCCTTGGAGATCCAGAGTGGATGCATACGAGGCTGGGAAGATATCTGAAGAAGTTTCCAGAACCCCTTTCACGTTCCTGTTTAGACTTCCTGTCTCTCACGCAGGAACAGACACAGTAAACGGACGTCCGTTGTCACCTTGCGCACCAGCCTCGGCGTGGCACATAGATAGACGTTAACACAAATGACAACAGAATGCTTGAACCTTTTGCCAAGGCGGAAGGAAAAACTCAGTTTAACGTTTCCAGAATGTTCCATTGTTCCCATCAGCCTTGTGGTTTTTCGTTCGCGGGATCATGATAGTTATTCATTGACGGGAAAACAATCTGTGTTGCTGTTAGCTGTTTTAGGGCAGAATCCTAATTTGAAATCTAAATTTGAAATCTAAATCTCTCATTAACATCAGTAGATGAAATTCTGATTTATGGGCACAGATCTCAAATTGGGATTCTGCCTTCACTGTGTGGCTGGTGTGAGTTTCTCTCACACCAGCCACACCAGCCAGAGAGAGAGAGAGACTGAAGAGTTGAAGAGAATTGTAAAGAGCTGTGTTTGTCTCTCCGCAGGGGGACCGGGGCCTGGAGGGGCCGAGGGGACCCAGAGGACAGCCCGGCGCTGGACTGAAAGGAGACAAGGTACAGTATAGACTGTAAATAAACTAAATCTGGGTGAATGGCCTTCACACAAACACGCAGTGTTCCCCAGGAACACATAAAGAACCTTGGGTAGGGAGTGGCCAGAAGCACTGGCATCTAGGTCTCATTCAGACTGAGGTTATATATGAGGCCCCTATGGAATCTGTGTGTTGATGAATCACACAATTGTCTAAAGTGGCCTCCTCTCCTAGTCTCTTTGCCTTCATTGAAACTGGTGTTAAAGATCTGGACATGTGGACAGAAAGTCCTGGTTCAGAAGGATTCTTGTCTTTTGCATTCACCTAGTCTGTGTTTTCAGATAAAGGGGAGGAGACAAGGAGAGAAATCTACTTAACGCTATTTTGTAGCCTCATTCTACCTGAATAACGTTGTGTACTGTCAGAAATAGAATCACGGTCCCACACTGATTATGGGATATGAATTGATGACATTTATAAACTGGGTGGTTCAAGCCCTGAACGCTGATTGGCTGACAGCCGTAGTATGTCAGATCCTATACCACGGGTATGACAAAAGTTATTTTTACTGGTCTAATTACGTTGGTAAACAGTTTCTAATAGCAATAAGGCACCTTGGGGGTTTGTGGTATATGGCCAATATACGATGGCTAAGGGCAGTGTCCAGGCACTCGGTGTTGTGTCGAGCTAAGAACGGCCCTTAGCCGTGGTATATTGGCCATATACCACACCCCTCGGACCTTATTGCTTAAATATACCATTATGAATGAAGCAAACACTGACAGAATTCCGGTAGCTGAGGATCATTTTCACAGATTTGAACGTTAATTGACCTTAAAATTGTGTTTCTTCTTGGCCCAATTAGTCTTGGCAAGGTTAGCCTTGTGGTGAAATTCATTCTTGGGATATTGGCAGTGCTTTCATCATATGAGGCCAATCCTTCAGCAAGAATGCTGCTAACGGTTTGGATGAATGTTGCAGTTGGCTAACATTCTGTGTTTACGCCATGTAACTTTATAACCGCCCTGTTGACACTATAAAGTGAATCATGCTGGCATTCTATAGCTGAGGCATGCATGTATTACTGGGTCGTTGAATCTGGAGTTTGTTTACTTTATTGCCTATCAAAATACTCAATTGTGTGAACATTCTCAATATTTAATAGCAAGGGAACTAGCAGGAGGATTTTTAACACAGTAATTGTGTTATGTTGACAACTTTCCCTACATTTTATAACAGATAATGAAAGGGTGATTATCCAGACCAATGTATATAAATGTATATGTACTTTTTGTATATTTATTTCATTCACTTTTCCTGTAAAACATCCGCGAGCTGGTGTTGGTGTAATTATAGCTATGATGCCAACAACGACTCTCTTTGTGACCCTCAGGGTGGCTTTGGCCCTCCAGGTTTTCCAGGGCCTGTCGGCCTGCCAGGCCTGGGCATTCAGGGGGAGAAGGTACGTAGGCCCACCAATTCATTATTACAGGTTTCACCAAGTATCACCCATACATCAATCACCGTCTTCTTATCGGCAGACTCAACAGCCTTGGTTTCTCAAATGACCGCCTCGCCTGGTTCATCAACTACTTCTCAGATAGAGTTCAGTGTGGACCTGTTGTCCGGACCTCTGGCAGTCTCTATGGGGTACCAGAGGGTTCAATTCTCGGGCCGACTCTTTTCTCTGTATATATCAATGATGTTGCTCTTGCTGCGGGTGATTCCCTGATCCACCTCTACGCAGACGACACCATTCTGTATACACCTGGCCCTTCTTTGGACACTGTGTTAACAAACCGTCAAGCGAGCATCAATGCCATACAACACTCCTTCCGTGGCCTCCAACTGCTCTTAAACGCTAGTAAAACTAAATGCATGCTTTTCAACCGATCACTGCCCGCACCCGCCCGCCCGTCCGACTAGCATCACTTCTCTGGACGGTTCTGACATAGAATATGTGGACATATACAAATACCTAGGTTTCTGGCTAGACAGTAAACTCTCCTTCCAGACTCATAGTAAACATCTACAATCCAAAATGAAATCTAGAATTGGCTTCCTATTTCACGACAAAGCCTCTTTCAGTCACTCCGCCCTCATAAAACTGACTATCCTACCGATCCTCGACTTCAGCGATGTCATTTACAAAATTGCCTCCAACACTCTACTCAGCAAACTGGATGCAGTATATCACAGTGCCGTCCGTTTTGTCACCAAAGCCCCATATACCGCCCACCACTGCGACCTGCATGCGCTCGTCAGCTGGCCATTGCTACATATTCATCGCCAGACCTACTGGCTCCAGGTCATCTATAAATATTTTCTAGTTAAAGCTCCGCCTTATCCCAGCTCACTGGTCACGATAACAACACCCACCCGTAGCATGCCTTCCAGCAGGCATATCTCACTGGTCATCCCCAAAGCCAATGCCTCCTTTGGCCGCCTTTCCTTCCAGTTCTCTGCTGCCAATGACTGGAATGAATTGCAAAAATTGCTGAAGTTGGAGGCTTATATCTCCCTCACTAACTTTGAACATCAGCTATCTGAGCAGCTAACCGATCGCTTCAGCTGTACAAAGCCCATCTATAAATAGCCCATCCAATCTACCTACCTCATCCCCATATTGTTTTTATATACTTTTTTACTCTTTTGTTCACCAGTATTTTTACTTGCACATCATCATCTGCACATCTATCACTCCAATGTTAATTTGCTAAATTGTAATTACTTCGCTAATATGGCCTATTTATTGCCTTACCACCTCACACCATTTGCATACACTGTATATAGACTTTTTTCTATTGTGTTATTGACTGTACATTTGTTTATTTCATGTGTAACTCTGTGTTGTTGTTTGTGTCACACTGCGTTGCTTTATCTTGGCCAGGTCGCAGTTGTAAATGAGAATTAATTCTCAACTGGCCTGCCTAGTTAAATAAAGGTGAAATTTAAAAAAATAATAAAATATAGTTTATGGATTACTGTCTTAATGTGACTGCCCTGTGCTTCCTGTCCTACCAGGGTATAGAGGGGCCACGGGGGCCACCAGGGGGCAGGGGCCCACAAGGAGATGGATATCCAGGGCCCAAGGTCTGTGTTTGAATGCTTCTACCTTGACTTTACATTTGTATCAATTGTGGTTATGGCATGTTTAGGCTATCGTTAATACTAGTGGCTGTGTATGGGTGCTCCTCTCATCCACAGGGTGACCAGGGCTTACCAGGGGAGCTTGGTTCAACAGGAGAGAGAGGGGCTGGCGAACCTGGGGCTAAGGTGAGTCCTCCAATGGAAATGCAATGTGTAGTTTGTCCTCGGTGTGGTGTCACATTTGGATATGTAGTCGATGCTATGTGAGACAGACGACCAACGATCTCTCTTCAGGGTGAGCCAGGAGCGTCAGGATTGGCTGGTTTTCCTGGCCTCCCAGGAGAGGATGGGGCCCCGGGACAGAAGGTATTTCACCTTCTGCCATCTCTCCGGGAACCATAGGTTGATACTGTACCTCTTTGAATGTGACCATTGGATTCATATGCTTTGCTTGTGTGTCTGTTTGTGTTTGTCTATACAGGGTGAACCAGGTGTTGGTGGTCTGAGGGGACCAGAGGGAGCTGCGGGGATTGGCACCCAGGGTGAGAAGGTAAGAAGATTCCCAGGTTTCTCTCCTCACATCGCTGCTTCAAGATTTTAATCTTCATTAATCTGGACAGCTGTGGTATTCCGAGGTTGCTTTTCTGTGCTGTTTTTTTGACAAATGATGTCTCTCGCCATAGGGAGACCAGGGCCAGAGGGGCATTCGGGGCTTGGGTGGGCCTCCTGGAATCGCCGGGCCCTCTGGAGCAAAGGTGAGGACATAATCCTCAATTATCATCAGTCTACACTCTGTACTGTAGTGTAATGTGGTCACACTGCGAGCTTTGACTTCTAACCTCTGACCTCTTCTAGGGGGAGCCTGGGACACCAGGTCGACTGGGTATGCCAGGACTTCCAGGGCGGGGAATCATAGGACCTAAGGTAACAGCCCTCTGTCCCAAAATGCCTGCAATTCACCATGTAGAGGAGGTTTATGCCACATCATAACCATATTGTAACTGTCTGTCTCAGGGCAATCTTGGCCCACCTGGTTCATCTGGACCAATAGGAGAGACAGGCTACGGGCTGCCTGGTCCTAAGGTCACACTCACTGCCACACTATTAGAATAATAGAATAATAGGGATACTTTTTAATCGGAATAATCAGCGTAATTCATTGATTTATTGACATTTCTTTACTTGAATCTTACTGTACTTTTATTTCATCACATAAACTTTTAGGGTGATCGTGGAGGTCCTGGTCCGTCTGGTCCATTTGGGCCCAAAGGCGATGGTTATCCTGGCCCTACGGTGAGCAACACTGCTGCTTATTAACGTGTTGCTATTGCATGAGTTGTACCAGTGTTGACTCTAGTGTTTACCTGGGGTTTGTAGGGAACTCCTGGTCTACCGGGGCTTCCTGGTGAACCAGGCCTGGAGGGGCTGGGCATCCCTGGACCGAAGGTAAAGATATGGTTCTGTGTGGGGTGTCGGATCTGGGTTATTTTGGATAGTGACAACAGTCCTGGGTGAACAGAAGACCTCAATTAGCAGAGGACATCATGATAGCTGTGTGTTTTCTCCCATTCAGGGTGATATTGGCTTCAGGGGCTTTCCAGGTTTAGCAGGCCCCCCCGGCGAGGGGCTACAAGGTCTACCGGTATGTATTGTAGTCTGACATGAAGAAACTAACCTGCTAAACAGTTGGCAAAGAATCAATCCCAGCTCTGATGCGAAACCCATTTAGCCTTGTTCAGCGCCATCATAAAGCCACTGAGTCATGGTGATTGATACTAGTATTACCTCATGCTGGCAGACTCCACATTTCAGATCCACCTTGTACGTGTGAACACATATCCCCATGGACCTTGTATTCAAAGGCTGCGATAATCAGCGTTTCATTCTCACTAAACATCTATCATTTTCACACACTTCCAAGAACGTGTGAATATATCCCAACATAAGGGTCTAATGAGAACCATTGGGACCAGGGTGCCTATAACCAACACAATACCCAGAGCCGGCAGTCTAGCTTGTAATATTATGTCCAGGTTTGTCTTCAGGCTTTTCATCTTCTGTAGCCCCAGAAGCCCTAGGGAGCGGGCAGACCTGGGGGTTGAGGTACCCCTGTCCGTCACATCAGTAGGTCTGGTCTCATACAGTAAGCTTGCTTATATGTGTCAGACTATGACCAGTAAAGCCAGAGACACTCGAGTTGTGAAGTTACCTGCTCGTGACACGGTTGCCCTGTGAAATTGGGTCACTTTTAATGTCTAGGTTTGTTAAGTAAAAAGTGAAGGGTTTGTCCCTTAGCTTAGCTTGTTTTGCATGGCTAGCTAGGTTTGACACAGGTAGTGCAGTGTGGTTGGGCTGTGTTGTGCTGACACTTTTTGATTGATGTTGTACACATATAACTTCTGCTCATTTCTAGGGTGGCACTGGACGACCGGGCCCCCCAGGGCCAACGGGGCCCCCTGGGCAGGGTATTCAGGGGCCAAAGGTAGGCCTGGCTCTTGTTTTCAAGTGGAACTTCTATAGTAATTCGAACTAAGCAAGCGAACAAAAATGTTCTCATTTCTTTAAAATGTTGAGTTGAGCACGGCAAATCTTCTCTCTATTTTGTGGACCCTTTCAGGGCGAGGCAGGGTCTCAGGGCGTGACGGGCCCTCGGGGACCACCAGGGGAAGGATTCACAGGGGCCAAGGTGACGACAGACACAGTGATTTGAAGCATACGGCAGTGTATTTGAACTTTCGTGACCTCTGACCTTGTGTTATCTGGCTCTATGACAGGGTGACCGCGGCTCTGGAGGGGAGAGGGGCCTGAAGGGGGTCAAAGGTGATTTGGGTGACCCTGGAGTTCCTGGCCAATCAGTGAGTCAAGTCATGGGTCGCTTTTATAATCAGGGCTATTCATTTGATAACATGGATACATGCTGTAATAAACAATTAACTGCAATCAGAGGAGAAACGGATCAGACCAATGTTTTACTGCTTCCTTTTAGGGCAGACCAGGGTTCAAAGGCGACATGGGCCTCACAGTAAGTTCTCAGTTTTTAGCTGTCTTTTGAGTTCACATAGTCTTTTTTTCATTCCATTTAGTCACCATGTCAATCTGGATTTTGACCCACAGAGAGAAGACATCATTAAAATGATCAAGGAGATTTGTGGTGAATAAAACATTATTTGTTGTGCTTTGTGTAGTATCATTTAACATTGATTGCAACATACGGCAGGCCTTGTCGAGAGTGCACTGGAAAACATCCTTTCTACGTCCGAATCGCATACCTCTGCCTTGTTTCCAGGTTGCGGAATCAAATGCAAGGAGCGGCCCATGGAGCTGGTGTTCGTCATTGACAGCTCGGAGAGCGTGGGGCCGGAGAACTTTGAGATCATCAAGGACTTTGTGGCGGCCCTGGTGGACCGCGTGACGGTGGGCCGCAACGCCACCCGCATCGGCCTGGTCCTCTACAGCCTGGAGGTCAAGCTAGAGTTCAACCTGGCGCGCCACATGACCAAGCAGGACGTCAAACAGGCCATACGAAAAATCCCTTATATAGGTGAGGGCACCCACACGGGCACCGCCATCCGCAAGGCCACCCAGGATGCCTTCTACAGCTCGCGCAAGGGGGTCAGTAAAGTGGCTATAGTTATTACGGACGGACAGACGGATAAGCGGGAGCCGGTGAAGCTGGATATTGCGGTTCGGGAGGCACATGCAGCCAACATCGAGATGTACGCATTGGGGATCGTGAACACGTCAGACCCCACGCAGCTCGAGTTCCTGAGGGAGCTCAACCTGATCGCGTCGGACCCTGATAGTGAACACATGTACCTCATTGATGACTTCAACACGCTGCCAGGTAAGGCTGGTTTATCGTGTTCGTGTAGTCATATCAGAGTGATTCCTCACAAAACCCAAACAAAAAAGACCATGATTTTTGGGATGATCACTCAATGTAATCAATAGAATAGTCCTTTTCAGGATTGTTGACAAATATTTGACATTTCTATCTAATAACATAAATGCATGAATATTTGACATTTTGATCCTACCCAGGCCTCCTTTAAGACACCATAGTGTTTCATCTGTAGATGGTGTCATATGAAGCTTTAGGTCATTACAATGTTAGCTGAATGTTGAATGGCCCTGGTCAGCTGACATAGTGAAGAAAAACTTCTGCCCCTATGTTAGCAGTAGGTCTACTGTTATTATACAGTGTGGTCTGTAAATTTACCTAATGTACCAAGTTAACTGCATCAAGTTGCCGTGAAGTCTCCAAGGCTAATACCAGTACAATGTGATTCATCACCTGTTCCCAGTCATCACAACTCCTGTTGCTCTGTGGCTCTCTCTCTCAGCTCTGGAGTCCAAGCTCGTCAGCAAGTTCTGTGAAGACGAGAACGGTGGTCTGATATACAACCGTGTCACCAACGGCTACGGCAACAATGGATACAGGAACGGGAACAATGGGAACTATGGCAACGGGGGCAATGGCTATGGAACCACCAACCAGGAGGACTTCAACAGGAGGCGAACAGTCACCACTACCGGCACTCAAAGTCAGGGTGGCAGGGTAGACCTGACCCAGCCTATCAACCCTGGCACTGCCACAGTACAGGTCTTTACAGCACAATAACAGACATTTAGCAGAGGCACTGGCCAGAAAACAACCTACTCTCAATGTGTAGTTGACCTGACTTGCATGCTCCATTGAACTAATGACAACACTGTCTCCTCTTAGTCTACTGTACATTATCTCACTATAGTAACACTGTCTCCTCTTAGTCTACTGTACATTATCTCACTATAGTAACACTGTCTCTTCTTAGTCTACTGTACATTATCTCACTATAGTAACACTCTTCTTAGTCTACTGTACATTATCTTACTATAGTAACACTGTCTCTTCTTAGTCTACTGTACATTATCTCACTATAGTAACACTGTCTCTTCTTAGTCTACTGTACATTATCTCACTATAGTAACACTCTTCTTAGTCTACTGTACATTATCTCACTATAGTAACACTGTCTCTTCTTAGTCTACTGTACATTATCTCACTATAGTAACACTCTTCTTAGTCTACTGTACATTATCTTACTATAGTAACACTGTCTCTTCTTAGTCTACTGTACATTATCTCACTATAGTAACACTCTTCTTAGTCTACTGTACATTATCTCACTATAGTAACACTCTTCTTAGTCTACTGTACATTATCTTACTATAGTAACACTGTCTCTTCTTAGTCTACTGTACATTATCTCACTATAGTAACACTCTTCTTAGTCTACTGTACATTATCTTACTATAGTAACACTGTCTCTTCTTAGTCTACTGTACATTATCTCACTATAGTAACACTCTTCTTAGTCTACTGTACATTATCTCACTATAGTAACACTGTCTCTTCTTAGTCTACTGTACATTATCTCACTATAGTAACACTCTTCTTAGTCTACTGTACATTATCTTACTATAGTAACACTGTCTCTTCTTAGTCTACTGTACATTATCTCACTATAGTAACACTGTCTCTTCTTAGTCTACTGTACATTATCTCACTATAGTAACACTCTTCTTAGTCTACTGTACATTATCTCACTATAGTAACACTCTTCTTAGTCTACTGTACATTATCTCACTATAGTAACACTGTCTCTTCTTAGTCTACTGTACATTATCTCACTATAGTAACACGGTCTCTTCTTAGTCTACTGTACATTATCTTACTATAGTAACACTGTCTCTTCTTAGTCTACTGTACATTATCTTACTATAGTAACACGGTCTCTTCTTAGCCTACTGTACATTATCTTACTATAGTAACACTCTTCTTAGTCTACTGTACATTATCTCACTATAGTAACACTCTTCTTAGTCTACTGTACATTATCTCACTATAGTAACACTGTCTCTTCTTAGTCTACTGTACATTATCTTACTATAGTAACACTGTCTCTTCTTAGTCTACTGTACATTATCTTACTATAGTAACACTCTTCTTAGTCTACTGTACATTATCTCACTATAGTAACACTCTTCTTAGTCTACTGTACATTATCTCACTATAGTAACACTGTCTCTTCTTAGTCTACTGTACATTATCTCACTATAGTAACACTCTTCTTAGTCTACTGTACATTATCTCACTATAGTAACACTGTCTCTTCTTAGTCTACTGTACATTATCTCACTATAGTAACACTGTCTCTTCTTAGTCTACTGTACATTATCTCACTATAGTAACACTCTTCTTAGTCTACTGTACATTATCTTACTATAGTAACACTGTCTCTTCTTAGTCTACTGTACATTATCTCACTATAGTAACACTGTCTCTTCTTAGTCTACTGTACATTATCTCACTATAGTAACACTCTTCTTAGTCTACTGTACATTATCTCACTATAGTAACACTGTCTCTTCTTAGTCTACTGTACATTATCTCACTATAGTAACACTCTTCTTAGTCTACTGTACATTATCTCACTATAGTAACACTCTTCTTAGTCTACTGTACATTATCTCACTATAGTAACACTGTCTCTTCTTAGTCTACTGTACATTATCTCACTATAGTAACACTCTTCTTAGTCTACTGTACATTATCTCACTATAGTAACACTGTCTCTTCTTAGTCTACTGTACATTATCTCACTATAGTAACACTCTTCTTAGTCTACTGTACATTATCTCACTATAGTAACACTGTCTCTTCTTAGTCTACTGTACATTATCTCACTATAGTAACACTCTTCTTAGTCTACTGTACATTATCTCACTATAGTAACACTCTTCTTAGTCTACTGTACATTATCTCACTATAGTAACACTCTTCTTAGTCTACTGTACATTATCTCACTATAGTAACACTGTCTCTTCTTAGTCTACTGTACATTATCTCACTATAGTAACACTCTTCTTAGTCTACTGTACATTATCTCACTATAGTAACACTGTCTCTTCTTAGTCTACTGTACATTATCTCACTATAGTAACACTGTCTCTTCTTAGTCTACTGTACATTATCTCACTATAGTAACACTCTTCTTAGTCTACTGTACATTATCTCACTATAGTAACACTGTCTCTTCTTAGTCTACTGTACATTATCTCACTATAGTAACACTCTTCTTAGTCTACTGTACATTATCTCACTATAGTAACACTGTCTCTTCTTAGTCTACTGTACATTATCTCACTATAGTAACACTCTTCTTAGTCTACTGTACATTATCTCACTATAGTAACACTCTTCTTAGTCTACTGTACATTATCTCACTATAGTAACACTCTTCTTAGTCTACTGTACATTATCTCACTATAGTAACACTGTCTCTTCTTAGTCTACTGTACATTATCTCACTATAGTAACACTCTTCTTAGTCTACTGTACATTATCTCACTATAGTAACACTGTCTCTTCTTAGTCTACTGTACATTATCTCACTATAGTAACACTGTCTCTTCTTAGTCTACTGTACATTATCTCACTATAGTAACACTCTTCTTAGTCTACTGTACATTATCTCACTATAGTAACACTCTTCTTAGTCTACTGTACATTATCTCACTATAGTAACACTCTTCTTAGTCTACTGTACATTATCTCACTATAGTAACACTGTCTCTTCTTAGTCTACTGTACATTATCTCACTATAGTAACACTCTTCTTAGTCTACTGTACATTATCTCACTATAGTAACACTGTCTCTTCTTAGTCTACTGTACATTATCTCACTATAGTAACACTCTTCTTAGTCTACTGTACATTATCTCACTATAGTAACACTGTCTCTTCTTAGTCTACTGTACATTATCTCACTATAGTAACACTCTTCTTAGTCTACTGTACATTATCTTACTATAGTAACACTGTCTCTTCTTAGTCTACTGTACATTATCTCACTATAGTAACACGGTCTCTTCTTAGCCTACTGTACATTATCTCACTATAGTAACACTGTCTCCTCTTAGGCTGCTGTACATTATCTCACTATAGTAACACTGTCTCCTCTTAGTCTACTGTACATTATCTCACTATAGTAACACTATCCTCTTAGTCTACTGTACATTATCTCACTATAGTAACACTGTCTCCTCTTAGTCTACTGTACATTATCTCACTATAGTAACACTGGGCTTGTTACTGTGTCAGGCTTTAAAACTGTGTATTTGTGTTTTGCTACTAATTGACAATAGGTTAAGGACTTTGTTGGTCCTCATATTTTTCCTTGTGTGTTTGAATTCCTCCGGGTCGAGAAAGGGCAGCGTGAGGGAGGCCAGGATGGAGGTGTTTACACCCCAGATTGGGGGACTGGTCGCGGGGACGTTCCCACGTTGAACCGCAACACATCCTCCTCCTCCAGGGATTCCTCATCTTCCAATACAGGAGGGTCCTCTTCCTCATCATCATCAGGAACGTCATCTTCATCCTCAGGGTCCTCAGGCTCTGTCCAGTTAGTGCCTGCATCACGACCCGCACTTCCCAAAGGTATGTTGCAACAGCTGGGAGAAGTGCTATGTCTATGTGGTCATAGGAGTCTACCCAGTGTCGGTTCATTCAGCTAAAGGATTGAATCATATGAGCTGTTCAGATTACTACAAAGCCTGTCAAAATCAGTTACTGAATGATTCCAACTGAAATTGACCCACATTTTGTTGATGCTTTAGCTATATCTGCCAATTAACAGAATCAGTATACTAGTGTGCCATGGCCCCTACATCCTGATATAACATCTATTTATTTAGTGGGCCTTCACTAACGGTCTTCTCTCTGTGTTCTGCCCATGTCAGAGTATGTGCCTCTGGACCCTCGCTGTGCACTGGTCCTAGACCAGGGCCCCTGTCGGGACTACAAAATGCGCTGGTACTATGACAAGCAGGCCAACGCATGCGCCCAGTTCTGGTACGGAGCCTGTGAGGGGAACCAGAACCGCTTCGACACAGAGGACGAGTGTAAGAGGACATGCGTGCAAGGCAGGGCAGGTACTGTATAGCTCATCGTTCAATGATCTTTGTTTCCGTTGAATATTCATCAAGTATGGGATTTTGTGTGAATGTTTTTGTGTGTTTTCTTCACAACAGGCTGAGAAGACATCTCACTCAATTCAGTCTATAAATGGATGTTCCATGGCACCATGTACTTCACGATGGAAGGAGGTCAAGTCATGACAGTATGTTGTACTATTGGATAAATGCTTGTTTGACACTCCCTAGTCCCCCCCCTACCCTTGAACTAAAACTCTACGCACTTATTATAAATATTCATATACTAATTCCAGTGTCTGATTTGAACTTTAATTTTACCGCCAATCTCTGTAAAATGTTTCATTAAAGGTCCAATGCAGCCGTTTTTATCTCAATATCAAATCATTTCTGGATGACAACTAAGTACCTTACTGTGGTTTGGAACTCTTTCTTATTGGTCTATTAACTAATTTACCACCTGGTGATGTCACCATGGAAGGCCAAAACTCTATCCCACCAAAACAGGCTGAAATTTCAGGCACTCTTTCAAACAACTCTTACACTAAAGGGGCATTATCAATATTTTCACAATAATCTTTCAGCCTCATAATGTGGAAACATATTTATAAAACACAGGCACATCTAGTTTTTGACTGCACTGGGCCTTTAATTTAACATTACCATTTTCATTCCAAATGAATGGATAGCTCATCATATAACAATTTTATCACACAATTCAGTCAATCTCACTCAGGTATGTAGTTAAGAAATAGTAGAAAATACCACTCAGTATTAGACACTGATTAATTAATACATACAGTTGAAATTGGAAGTTAACATGCACCTTACCAAATACATTTGATCAAATTCAAATACTTTTTTCACAATTCCAGTTTTTCAAATGTACTCCTAGAAGGTCTTAGGTCAGTCAGGATCACCACTTTTTAATTTTAAGAATGTGAAATGTCAGAATAATAGTAGAGAGAATTATTTATTTCAGCTTTTATTTCTTTCATCACATTCCCAGTGGATCAGAAGTTTACATACACTCAATTGGTATTTGGTAGAATTGCCTTTAAATTGTTTAACTTGGGTCAAATGCTTCGGGTAGCCTTCCACAAGCTTCCCACAATAAGTTGGGTGAATTTTGGCCCATTCCTCCTGACAGAGCTGGTGTAACCGAGTCAGGATTGTAGGCTTACAATCCTCCCCCTTTTTCCTCCAAACATAACGATGGTCATTATGGCCAAACAGTTCTATATTGGTTTCATCAGACCAGAGGGCATTTCTCCAAAAAGTACGATCTTTGTCCCCATGTGCAGTTGCAAACCGTAGTCTGACTTTTTTATGGCGGTTTTGGAGCAGTGGCTTCTTTCTTGCTGAGCAGCCTTTCAGGTTATGTCAATATAGGACTCGTTTTACTGTGGATATCGATACTTTTGTACCTGTCTCCTCCAGCATCTTCACAAGGTCCTTTGCTGTTGTTCTGGAATTGATTTGCACCTTTTGCATCAAAGTACGTTCATCTCTAGGAGATGAGTGTGTTGACGGCTGTGTGGTCCCATGGTGTTTATACTTACGTACCATTGTTTGTACAGATGAACATACCTTCAGGCGTTTGGAAATTGCTCCCAAGGATGATCCAGAATTGTGGAGGTCTACAATTATTTTTCTGATGTCTTGGCTGATTTCTTTTGATTTTCCCAAGATGTCAAGCAAAGAGGCACTTAGTTTGAAGGTAGGCCTTGAAATACATCCACAGGTACACCTCCAATTGACTCAAATGATGTCAATTAGCCCATCAGAAGCTTCTAAAGCCATGACACAATTGTCTGGAATTGTCCAAGCTGTTTAAAGGCACAGTCAACTAAGTATATGTAAACTTCTGACCCACTGGAATTGTGATGCAGTGAATTATAAGTGAAATAATCTGTCTGTAAACAATTGTTGGAAGAATGACTTGTGTCATGTACAAAGTAGATGTCCTAACCAACTTGCCAAAACTATAGTTTGTGAACAAGATATTTGTGGAGTGGTTGAAAAACTAGTTTTAATGACTCCAACCTAAACTTCCGACTTCAACTGTACCTGCTTCAAGTGGCAAATCAGTGTGGTCTATAGATTTTTTTGACAGCATTTTTTGACAGCATCAGTATGTAATGTATATATCCCGCATCATATCATAACTCTTATGCTGATCACTGATTTTATATTGCTAACGTAATTGTAATATCCACACTGTTCAAACTGTGAAATAACAACATTGGTGCCATAACGTGTTCCTGCAATAATGCTATTCATCTAGCTTGTGACCCAGTATTTACACATTTACAGAAACTATGAGCGACTCATTTTATTTCCAAGAAGAACCAACCCTGTATCAACTCACTGTGCTGTCAACAAACCACGCTAGGAAATGACAACGGTGCTCTGCCGTTCATGTCTAGGGATAGTTTTGTGCATTTGAATGTTGTAACGGTTTTCTATGTGTGGTGAAGGAGAGTCGGACCAAAACACAGCGTGTAGATTGCGATCCATGTTTAATCAACAAACGTAAACACGAAATAACACAAACACTACAAAACAATAAACGGAACGAAAACCGAAACAGCCTATACTTGTCAACTAACACAGCGACAGGAACAAAGACGCGAAGGACAATCACCCACGACAAAACTCAAAGAATATGGCTGCCTAAATATGGTTCCGATATCAGAGACAACGATAAACACCTGCCTCTGATTGAGAACCACTCCAGACAGCCATAGACTTTACTAGATACCCCACTAAGCTACAATCCCAATACCAACACCAAAACCCCAAGACAAAACACACCACAATACAAAAACCCCATGCCACATCCTGGCCTGACCCAAATACATGAAGATAAACACAAAATACTTCGACCAGGGCGTGACAAATGTGTTTTTTTAAACAAAGATTTTTAGGAATAAAAATGTGATTTTGTTTTATGTTTGTCTGAATTTGCGATGTTTGTCATACTAGTTCATTACCGTACAGTTTTCTACATTACAATTGTTGCCTTTTATTTCACACTGGTTCATGTGGATTATACTGTAGATGTATGGTGTCCTCTACTGGTGAAAAGTTGCCTTGCCTGATGCACACTAGAAGCTAGTGTTCGTCAAGGGTTCTTTGGGAAAGGTGATGGTTCTCTGTGGAACCATGATGACTCAAAGAACCCTTTGAGCTCTTCAATTTTTCTCTACAGTTCACAAAAAGCGTTACTTGCTCTTTTCAGTGATAATTCAAATGTAGGTTCGCCGGCTCATTAGAGTATTTTTGGGCGTGTTTTGCTCTTAGCTCTTTTTGTGCAGCCGTGAGTGAGAGTGTCATCATTCCAGTTTATGTAATCTGTTGTGTTATGCTGTTAAGTCATTTATATGTCTATGGCCAGTGTAGTGTCTTGTGAAAGACTCACATATGACCTTGTGTCCATTAAGAACAGTTGACTAAATCAGTCAGTGGTTCTCAATTCTCTCATCAGGAACCCCCAGCTGTTCCATTGGTAGCTCACTTGATTCAGATTGTAATTTAACACAAATATAACGTCTATATAACTTTAATAATATAATATGTGCACATGTTGCTACTACAGTTGCTACTACTACATGTTGCTACTTATTTTGTTTTAACTATGACCATTTGTTCTGACAATCTATTTGATAGGCAGAGGACCGTTTTGAAATGTATCATGTTCTGAGAAAATGACTTTGCTTAGAGAGTAAATAAACGTCTGTGAATTTAACTCAACTAAATTGAACTTAATATTTTCATCAGTACAAACAAGATGAATGTACTTTGAAAGTCTTCTCTAAATCTCACTTTCTATGAATTTAGGAACCTCTTCCTGTAGCCACCGCTATCGATAGGTGTCCATTTCTGATATTGGCGAGGTGACACTGCTGTCTGTGCAACACACTATATTTATATTACGTGTGAGACACTCCACTCCTGTCCTAATGGTCTATCTTTAGTGTCCTCAACTACAGTGTCCACATTGCCACCCATCTCCAAACACTTTGACATATAATCAAGCTAAGTCTACCTGCTATATATTTGATCTGTAGCCACCTAAGTTTAAACAGAGATGAAAGCCTACTCTGAGGGTACAGTATAATTCAGGAAAAAGTGTCTATTTTCAGGGCTTGAAGTTGAATGCCTCGCCCGTGTCATCAGTCCTATGACCCCCCCCCCCCAGAATAATGAAGAGAAAATGAGGAGGAATGTTGATAGGTGGAGAGGCCTGTCTATCAGCTGCTGCTGCTCAGCCCTCCTCAACTTTGCTCAACCATGCTCATTAGAATCCAATCATTGTATTTTGCACAGTGGCATAGGGACATAATATCCTAGAATCCACTTTAAATAGTTTAATTGAGAGGTATTACCCTATCGTGAATGGTTGTTTGGAAATTAATGAATGGGAATGAGATACAGGGTGGAGACACTAGTCTAAACAACCAATATTGGGTTAATAACCAGTAGCTTTGACAGCATTATCCCTCTTTAGCCACTACTAAACCAATGACAGTGTTGAGGCTGAATCATGGTAGTGGACTATAGCCCGGAACACCCCAGTTGCTTCTTTCAGTCTGTGACAGCTGTATGAGTCGGTCTCCGCATTCAGATTTGGAAGAGCTGAGATTCCTACCGACTGAGGCAGGCAGGCAGCTATATTTAGCGGGGAAAGTATTAAATTGCAGTCGGCAGTGGGGGCTTCAAGCTGGGAACATTTTCTCTGCTCAGCCTTTTCTAGCCTGGACTAGGTGCCAAGAGGACCTGTGGCCACCATTTCTTCCCCTCTGCAAGCCACTGATTTCCCAACATCATGGACCCCAAAGCCATGAAGGAGGAGCTGCGCCTCTTCCAGAGCACCTTGCTCCAGGATGGCCTCAAGGAGCTGCTGAACGAGAACAAGTTTGTGGACTGCACTCTGAAAGTGGGCGATCGGAGCTTCCCCTGCCATAAACTCATCATGGCTGCCTGCAGCCCATACTTCAGGGAGATATTATTTTCCGAGGATGGCAAGGAGGTGAAGGCCAACAAGGAGGTGGTCCTGGACGATGTCAATCCCGCAATCTTGGACATGATAATCATGTATCTGTACTCGGCCGAGATCGACCTCACTGACGAAAATGTGCAGGACATATTTGCGGTAGCCAACCGTTTCCAGATACCCTCAGTCTTCACCGTGTGTGTTAATTATCTTCAGAAGAAGCTCTCCGTGACCAACTGTCTGGCAATCTTCAGGATGGGTCTGGTCCTCAACGTGCCCAGGTTGGCGGTGTCCGCCCGTGACTACATCGCAGACCGCTTCGATATCCTCTCTAAAGACGAGGAGTTCCTGCAGCTGGCCGCTCATGAGCTGTTCGCTGTCATCGGTGGCGACTCGCTCAATGTGGAGAGGGAGGAGATGGTGTTCGAAGCCCTCATGAAATGGGTCCGCAACGACAAAGACAAACGTGTTCAGGTACTGGGCGACGCCTTTGAGTGCATCCGCTTCCGCCTCATGCCCGAGAAATACTTCCACGACAAAGTGGAGACGGACGAGATCATCAAGGCCGACCCAGAACTCCTGAAGAAGGTCCAGATTATCAAAGACGCGTTCCAGGGGAAACTCCCAGAGAAGAAGGCGAAGGTAGCTGGGGATAAGGGGGCGGACGGTGAGGGTGGCGAGACAGAGGAGGTTTTCCCAGGTTTCCTGAACGATAACCGTCGCCACGGCATGTACGTCCGCGACCTGATCCTGATGATCAACGACACGGCAGCGGTGGCATACGACGTCAACGAGAACGAGTGTTTCCTGGCGGCCATGTCGGAACAGATCCCCCGGAACCACGTCAGCCTGGCGTCACAGAAGAACCAGCTCTACCTCATCGGAGGACTGTTTGTGGACGAGGAGGACAAGGACGCTCCCCTACAGTGCTACTTCTATCAGGTAACCAATCATTGTTCATTTAGAGTTTGGGTCACTTCTTTTGATGGTTTCAAATCTTCTATTGGTAACATTTGCCTTTCGGAATCTATGTTAGCTCACTAAGTTACATCGACAAAAGTCTTTGTTTGATGTTAGAATAAATGATGATGCCAATAGCACAAAACACTCTCTTTATTCATAATACTTATTTGTAATAGATTAATGCAGTCATTCCATCAATCAATTATTCATTCATTCAACCCTGTGTATTTCATTTCAGTTGGACACTCTTGCAGCTGACTGGGTAGCTCTGCCCCCCATGCCTTCCCCTAGAGCCCTTTTCAACATGGGAGAGTGTGAGAACCTGCTGTTCGCTATTGCTGGAAAAGACCTCCAGAGCAACGAGTGTTTGGACTCTGTGATGTGCTATGACGTCCAGTGAGTGGAATAGCATTCAACGTCTCATTCACACAGTACAGTAGAAACATATAGGACTACTCAGCTCTTTACCATTTGAAGTGTGTGTTTTGACCCTCCTGTTCTGTAATGGCTTTCCCAAAGGAAGATGAAGTGGAGTGAGACCAAAAAGCTTCCCCTGAAGATCCACGGCCATTCTGTGGTCTCCCATAAGGGTTTGGTGTACTGCATTGGAGGAAAGACTGATGACAAGTATGTGTGTGTGTGTGTGTGTGTGTGTGTGTGTGTGTGTGTGTGTGTGTGTGTGTGTGTGTGTGTGTGTGTGTGTGTGTGTGTGTGTGTGTGTGTGTGTGTGTGTGTGTGTGTGTGTGTGTGTGTGTGTGTGTGTGTGTGTGTGTGTGTGTGGTCTTGTTCTTATATCCTTGTGGGGACCTGAATTCCCCCAAAGTCCCCACAAGGACATTTCCCATGTCTCCACGAAGATAAAGGTTATTTTAAGCTTAGGGTTTGGGTTTACAATTAGGGTTAGGCGTTAGGGTTAGGTTTAGGGGTTAGGTTAGGGAAAATATAATTTTGAATGAAAATCAATTTCAGGTCCCCACAACAATTGAAAATCGTGTGTGTGTGTGTGTGTGTGTGTGTGTGTGTGTGTGTGTGTGTGTGTGTGTGTGTGTGTGTGTGTGTGTGTGTGTGTGTGTGTGTGTGTGTGTGTGTGTGTGTGTGTGTGTGTGTGTGTGTGTGCGTGTGCGCGTGCATGCGTGCGTGCGTCGTGTTAAAGATATGGTGTAAGCTGCAGCTGTTTGTAGTCTATCATACTAAGACCTGAGCATGTCAGACCATAGAGCTAGTGTAGAAGTCATTATTTTCATTATGGAACTACACATGGTAAAGTAAACAGTTATTCATACGTGACTGTAGTGAAAATAATGTATTCTTTGGGTTACATGTGAGCAGTGGAGGCTGCTGAGGGGAGGACGGCTCATAGTAACAGCTGGAATGGAGTAAATGGAATGGCATCAAACACATGGAAGCCACGTCTTTGATGTGTTTGATACTATTCCATTAACTCCATTCCAGCCGTTACTATGAGCCGTCCTCCTCTCACCAGCCTCCACTGCATGTGAGCCCGTATTGTAATACATGTTGTCTGATTTATAGGATCCAAACCGTAACTGCAAACCCATCACAGTCTTTCTATACTGTTGCCAGAAGGGCATTTCCTGAGATCTGACAACCCTGTCTGTCATTCTCCCGCGCAGCAAAGCCCTGAACAAGATGTTTGTATACAACCACAAGCAGTCAGAGTGGAGGGAGCTGGCTGCCATGAAGACAGCCAGAGCCATGTTCGGAGCCGTCGTTCACAATGGAAAGATCGTGGTGGCCGGTGGAGTCAACGAGGAAGGCCTCACTGCTGCATCTGAAGTCTACGACTTTGGAACAAACAAGTATGTAGCATTTACTTTGGTGATAAATCAGTTTAAGAACTTGTTACACCTTTTAATATCATTCACCATAACAATACCATTTGCTGGTTCTGGATGTTGAACGTTATTAGTCATCTTGAGTCAGGATGGCCTTAATTAGAAAGAGTCCCCCTGACGCTATCCCTTATCACAGATGGGAGACGTTCACAGACTTTCCCCAGGAGAGGAGCTCAGTGAACCTGCTGAGCAATGAGGGGACCCTGTACGCTGTGGGGGGCTTCACCTTCATCCAGAATGACAAGAAGGAGGTGGTCCCCGCAGAGATTACTGATGTTTGGCAGTAAGTACCCTCTTTGAATGTTATGTTATCAACCGGGTTTCAAACCCAGGTCTTCTTGCCTAGGCATTAACTCAGTGAGCTAACAGAAGTTTGCATTGTTCCGCCCTGTTAGTTTAGTTGTGGGTTCATTATTTTAGATGGCTTACATTTCCATAATAATTTGTTATATAAATGTATGATGAGAAATCATGTTGAAGCTAAATGAAAAAATAAATGAGAGCGCCCTACTTGGTCAGTGGTACTGTACAAACAATCAACGACGTCTTGGTTTGTTCTTCATCACTGTATCTTCCTTTTCCCTGTGTTAGGTACGAGGAGGACAAGAAGGAATGGAGCGGGATGCTGAGGGAGATGCGTTACGCTGCTGGCTCCTCCTGCGTGTCCATGCGCCTCAATGCTGCCAAGATGCCCAAACTCTAGACCCTCGCTGCCCAGTCATGATTCCCCATGATGCCCTCTGTCTGCCCGGATTACCACCATCTCCTCTGGGTAGTCTTTCCATTTCAGGAATAGAGGGGGTGTCACATGACAACTCAAATGTGGACTCTTATTGGTTGATTGTGTTGTGGGTTTCTTTTTGCCTCTTTCTGATCTCAGGTGATTTTCTGTACAATAAAAACATCTACTTCGCTTCAGTGAAGACCGCATCAGTATATTAGTTTCCCTCATTATAGAGTAACCCACAACGTGTATTTAGCTAGCTTTTTTGTAAAATAAACATTTGTTCAAAAACTCCTGTTATGGTTGTTTTGAATTTGGAGAAACAGTTGTCGCCATTTTTTATGGCTGGTTAAGTTTAAACATTTGTCTGTGCATAGCACGCATGTTTTACTAGAACTAGATTCAGGTCGAAGATATGGTATATCAGGAAATTAAATCTAGGTGTGAGCCAGTTGGTATAGTAAAAACTAACATGGGAAACACCTACTCATTGGCAGGTTTAAACAACTGCCATGCATTATGCATACACTATGTACACTACAGTATGTGTCATACCAGTAGGTCCCAGTAGATTTCCACAGTAGGTTTGACATACAGTAGGTTAATCTCATTAACCCACAGTGGTGGGAAAATACCCAATTGTCATACCTTAATAGAAAATGACTAAAGTAAAAGTGAAAGTCACCCAGTAAAATAATACTTGAGAAAAAGTCTAAAAGTATTTGGATTTAAATATACTTAAGTATCAAAAAGTACATGTAATTGCTAAAATATACTTCTGTATCAAAAGTATAAATCCTTTCAAATTCCTTATATTAAGCAATCCAGACAGCATAATTCTCTTTCTGTTTTATTTAGGGATAGCCAATGGCACTCTCCAACACTCAGAAATAATTTACAAACAAAGCATGTGTGTTTTGTGAGTCCGCCAGATCAGAGACAGTAGGGATGACCAGGGATGTTCTCTTGAGAAGTGTGTGAATTGGACCATTTTCCTGTCATGCTAAGCATTCGAAATGTAATGAGTAATTTCGGGTGTCAGGGAAAATGTATGGAGTAAAAAGTATATTATTTTCTTTAGGAATGCAGTGAAGTAAAAGTTATCAAAAATATAAATAGTAAAGTACAGATACCCCCAAAAACTACTTAAATTGTACTTTTAAGTATTTTTACTGATGTACTTTACACCCCTGGTAACCCAGAACTGGAAATCTCTATGTCTGTCCTAGAGATGAAATGTAGGTGAACTAGGTAACATTTTTGACATGCGTTATTCTGGATTGTTTTGTTGTTATTCTGTCTCTCACTGTTCAAATAAATCTACCATTAAAATGATAGACTGATCATTTCTTTGTCAGTGGGCAAATGTACAGTCAGCAGGGGATCAAATACTTTTTTCCCTCCCTGTATCAACCTGCCGGCTGATGCTAAATGCAGGACATGTGACATCATAGTACAGTAATACTAAGCCACTAAACCCCCAGCACTGAGGGGGAATAACGCCGCTTAATGTACTCCACATTATTCCTCCCTTTATTTAACTGCTGCACAGGAATGTTGTACTGTACCCATAGTGAAGAGGAAGCAGTACTGTACTTCTCGTATATTTTCAATACATTCATGTCAAATACAGAAATAGGATCGGAATTCTTTTTGAATAAGGGTTTCGATGCAGAAGTCAATGAGGTAACACCCAACAAAGGCACAGTGCGTAACATGCTTGTGTTTCCCCGTGGTGGGGGCCAGACAGTGCTGTAGGAGGTTAATGTAGCTGAAAGGAGGGACCAGAGGTAGTTGATGTATAAGAGAGAGGAGGAGGAAAATCTCAGAGAGGATACCGATGACTGAGGGAGCAGCACTGTCTGACTGACTGACTAACTGTAAGTTGCCATATGTTGCCATATCACAGTTAAATGGAGAAGAGGGAAGGAAAGGGACCATTTCAGTGAATTCGGACATGAAGACTGTATCTCTAGCCTTGCTTATACCTGATGCTAACATGTGACTTCTGTCCTGATATTTGCCACATTCTTATTGTGCCCACATTGTAGCCATGGCATCTACAAATGGTATTAAAATGTGTATTTTGCCTGCATTGTGACTAGATTCTCTTGTGCCTCCCAGTATGCAGATTATTTGACAGATATTCTTTCAAAATAATATGAATGTATTTATTTTAAGACATGGTGTTTCCTGTCAATTTTAGAGACCGGTATAGTGATGATAATATCCAAACACACTGGGTCCCTGACTACCTCCGGAGGTGGTCAGGAAGATCAGATCACAATGCGTATTTTAATCATCTACACCTGTCTAAAAATGTGGGCACAATCAGAATGTGGACAAGACCAGGACAAATGACACATTTTATAACCAGTTATCAACGGGGCTTCTGACTCAATGTGTTTAGTACAAAGAAACTTGAAGTATAATTTTTTTAATTCTAGTATAGCGTTGATCATACTTACTAGGTGGCTTCACATGTTACAGTATTTTCTAAAAGGAAGAATACATGAAGTGCAGAGTGAAAAGTAAGGAACAAGATGAGACAAAATAATAGACCTGAGGTGTAAAATTTGCAATGTCATGGTGTGGATTTTTTTGGTTTATTTATGCTGCCAGAAAAACCTGAGACTGTCTCACACATTTTGTGATAATGAGAGCAGAGGGAAGTAGAAATGGTAATTTTTTATGAGTATTTTTTATGTTAATAGAAGATGTTTAGAAGTTGAAATTGTTAGGGGCTAGTGTTGAAAATTGAGGGTAAGTGACTGTATTAGAAATAGTAATAGTACTGTAGTAGTAGTAGTAGTAGTAGTAGTAGCAGTAGCAGTATCAGTAGTAGTAGTAGCAGGAGTAGGAGTAACAGTAGTAGTAGCAGTAGTAGTAGTAGCAGCAGTAGTAGTAGCAGTAGTAGTAGTAGTAGTAGTAGCAGGAGTAGTAGTAGCAGGAGTAGTAGCAGGAGTAGTAGTAGTAGTAGTAGCAGCAGTAGCAGGAGTAGTAGTAGCAGTAGTAGTAGTAGTAGTAGCAGCAGCAGGAGTAGTAGCAGCAGCAGTAGTAGTAGCAGTAGTAGTAGTAGCATCAGCAGTAGCAGTAGTAGTAGTAGTAAAAGTAGTAGTAGTAGTAGCAGTAGTAGTAGCAGTAGTAGTAGTAGTAGCATCATCAGCAGTAGCAGTAGCAGTAACAGTAGTAGTAGTAGTAGTAGTAGTAGTAGTAGTAGCATCATCAGCAGTAGCAGTAGTAGTAGTAGTAGCAGGAGTAGGAGTAGTAGCAGCAGTAGTAGTAGTAGCAGTAGTAGTAGTAGTAGCATCATCAGCAGTAGCAGTAGTAGTAGCAGTAGTAGCAGGAATAGTAATCGTTATAGTAGTATTATAATAATAATAATTCAAGGAATATTACTCAGAAACGTGAGGACTACGGATTGTATCCATTTAAAAGTAATCCGATTTATTCCAGTCACGCAATAAGAATACAATTAGCAAATGGTACATACCAGAAATCTTCACGATAAAAATAATACAAAATATCCTAAGTCTTTAACGGCATAGGAAATTCACTACTATGACATACGTACATCAGGAGATCAGTTTACAAATGACTCCATGATCAACGTTTAACCCCATCTTTTTTTCTTCCAAGAATGGCAAATCCCAGTATCTCCCATCATCTAATTAACATCACTTTGCAAGGCCCAAAAAAATCTAAACAAAAGGTATGAAACTTCACACGCATTTTCTAATCACCACATCTCAACACTGTGATAAGAGCACACCCCTGTGTCGGTCCTTTTTTTAACTATCCGCCGTCCGACCAACAGAATAGCACAGTGTCTCTGTAACAACAAATCCATAGCACTTACAGTACAATAACATACATCATAATTCATAGCTCTTTGTGAACTCTTGAAACAATCCAAACATGACCATTTAATTCACACAATAACATTCATTTCACGTTTAATCAGTCTTCACCTCTCCAGCCTTCAGCGACCCTGGGATTTCTGTGGGAATGTCTCTTCCTCGAGATTACCACAGATAAGGTGTGTTTGACCCATGTGATAGCCCACTGATGGTCTGCCATTCAAACAACGTCATAAATCGTGATTGAGTCATCATCCTGGGCCTCGGCGCCAGCAAGTCGCTAGACGCGTCGTCATCACTGGCCTTCATCATCGTTCACATTAGTTTACTCTCTCTATTTTTCGACTACAATAATGTCCTGTTTGGCACCTCTGGGCCAGGAAAGAACCAGGGGTGCCATAACGAAAGCCCTGTGCAGGCGTATTTGGCTGAGGCAATGGAGACACTAGTCGGGATAGTTGACGTCTTCTTGACCAGGTTGACTTCGACCTGGGAGCGTGCAAGATGGTAGCAGGTCTCCTGCAGAAGCTCCTGTACCATGGCCGTGGGTTCCGTCAGAGACCTGGTGCTCTTCTCATAGAAGGCATCCTCCCACCAGCGTGCAATGTCAGTGTACATGTATACCCGTCCGAGAATATTCAGCTGTCCCATTGTGAAATCTTCAGTCGTTTTTAAGCAGAAAGTGTGGTTAGCTGGACAGGTCAGCCCCCCCCTCCCCGTAGGAGAAAGAATTCATCTCACTTACGCCACTGGGTATGAGACACTTGGATAGCATCAGAATAGCATGCGATGATCGTACTCTCATCAGTTTAGTATCGTCAAAAGTTACCGGTGGTAACGTATTACAGGCGCAAATGACATATTTATTACAGTCGCATGACAACAAGACCGAGTTGTTACCAACGTATCAGTACCCTTCACCCAACAAGAGCCAGCAAAGTGATCCCTTTTTTATGAATTGGCCTTTAACAACCACTCACGAAGGGAGGGTGGTGCCCGAGTTGGAAATGTTGGGTCCGGAAATATAAAAGGGAAAGTCATATAAAAACAAATACAGCCAAAATATCCTCTAGAATTGTGCATCAATGGTGGCTAACAGTTCTGCATATTAAACATTATGAATATTGTCATGACTTGAACCATTTCTCTAGTTCAAGTGAAACAACGAGGTCGTTCAGCGCATGGCGCCGCGCCTTACCCGGGCGGAGATCCAATATCTCCTGCCGTGCAGCTGTGAACAAGTCCTGTGCGTAAGTTAATTAAACAAGCTGTATTGTGTTCCACAGCGTGGGTTTGGACAGAAACAATGTGACTAAAGCTTCAATAATGTCTCAGCTTATGACTTGACGGCCTTGATGATACTATCGGCACCAAGCGCCAGGTGCTGAAAACCAGTAGCTATTCGATTTGAAGTCCATGTAGTATATTGTGTTTGTTTAGCCAGCTGATATGTGTTAGACATGGAGTTACCAGCCCCAAAAAGGCCGGTCAAAGCCACGATTAAGTCTCGCTTTGTACGTGTGTGGCTTGGATAGCAAGTCTGCCCTTGTAACCAGAAATGAAATCCTCAATAAGTGCCTGCAACCATGTGTATGTTCTACCATTACTGCTACAATGAGCCTGGAATGCTGCCAGAACATTAGATATGCTGTAGGACACATTAACCGTAACTAGACTAGCATCATGCAAGAGGGTCTTGTTAATGTTTCCTTTAACAGGACCCACTTTAGGGACTGGATATGGTTATGGACACTGTGTCGGCTTGTGATAGCCGCGTGTAGCACTTGGTAAGCTCACGAACCAACACAGTACATACCCTCCCTGCAGTTTTGTCCAGACGAATGGTCTGGGTCTGCAGAGGTCACCTATAGGAAAAGCTTGATAATACAATGCAATAACAATGTTATGATGTGTCCCGTTATGATGTGCAACACGCTTGCACCTATATGTGACAGGAAGCAGATCCGTCGCGTGGTAACATGCAATGAAGGGTCTGTAGTGATGTGTGCAGGCACTTTCACTACATTATGATTATGGACAGTCCTGAATGAATCATGAATAAATTACAGGTGCACAAGCGGAGGGGGGAGTTAGATTCATTCAGGATTTTCCTTTATCATGGTAGCATTCACATTCATGTAGAAGTGTTTAGAAACATATTATGGGACCAAATACTTCACTTTCTACTACTTCAATACACATAGAAGTTAATTGGTCCCAATACTTTTGGTCCTCTACTACAGTGGGGCAAAAACTTATTTAGTCAGCCACCAATTGTGCAAGTTCTCCCACTTAAAAAGATGAGAGAGGCCTGTAATTATCATCATAGGTACACTTCAACTATGACAGACAAAATGAGAAGAAAATCCAGAAAATCACATTGTAGGGTTTTTAATGAATTTATTTGCAAATTATGGTGGAAAATAAGTATTTGGTCACCTACAAACAAGCAATATTTCTGGCTCTCACAGACCTGTAACTTCTTCTTTAAGAGGCTCCTCTGTCCTCCACTCATTGCCTGTATTAATGGCACCTGTTTGAACTTGTTATCAGTATAAAATACACCTGTCTACAACCTCAAACAGTCACACTCCAAACTCCACTATGGCCAAGACCAAAGAGCTGTCAAAGGACACCAGAAACAAAATTTTAGACCTGCACCAGGCTGGGAAGACTGAATCTGCAATAGGTAAGCAGCTTGGTTTGAAGAAATCAACTGTGGGAGCAATTATTAGGAAATGGAAGACATATAAGACCACTGATAATCTCCCTCGATCTGGGGCTCCATGCAAGATCTCACCCAGTGGGGTCAAAATGATCACAAAAACGGTGAGCAAAAATCACAGAACCACACGGGGGGACCTAGTGAATGACCTACAGAGAGCTGGGACCAAAGTAACAAAGCCTACCATCAGTAACACACTACGCGGCCAGGGACTCAAATCCTGCAGTGCCAGACGTGTCCCCCTGCTTAAGCCAGTACATGTCCAGGCCCGTCTGAAGTTTGCCCAGAGAGCATTTGGATGATCCAGAAGAAGATTGGGAGAATGTCATATGTTCAGATGAAACCAAAATATAACTTTTTGGTAAAAACTCAACTCGTCGTCTTTGGAGTACAAAGAATGCTGAGTTGCATCCAAAGAACACCATACCTACTGTGAAGCATGGGGGTGGAAACATCATGCTTTGGGGATGTTTTTCTGCAAAGGGACCAGGACGACTGATCCGTGTAAAGGAAAGAATGAATGGGGCCATGTATTGTGAAATTTTGAGTGAAAACCTCCTTCCATCAGCAAGGGCATTGAAGATAAAACGTGGCTGGGTCTTTCAGCATGACAATGATCCCAAACACACCGCCCGGGCAACGAAGGAGTGGCTTCGTAAGAAGCATTTCAAGGTCCTGGAGTGGCCTAGCCAGTCTCCAGATCTCAACCCCATAGAAAATCGTTGGAGGGAGTTGAAAGTCAGTGTTGCCCAGCAACAGCCCCAAAACATCACTGCTCTAGAGGAGATCTGCATGGAGGAATGGGCCAAAATACCAGCAACAGTTTGTGAAGACTTACAGAAAACGTGTGACCTCTGTCATTGCCAACAAAGGGTATATAACAACGTATTGAGATAAACTTTTGTTATTGACCAAATACTTATTTTCCACCATAATTTGCAAATAAATTCATTAAAAATCCTACAATGTGATTTTCTGGATTTTTTTTCTCATTTTGTCTGTCATAGTTGAAGTGTACCTATGATGAAAATTACAGGCCTCTCTCATCTTTTTAAGTGGGAGAACTTGCACAATTGGTGCCTGACTAAATACTTTTTTGCCCCACTATATGTACAAAAAGCTCTGTCATTTCAAAATGGTTCACCCGATATGGATGAAAATACCCTCAAACTAAAGCTGACAGTCTGCACTTTAACCTTATAGTCATTTTATAATTTCAAATCCAAAGTGCTGGAATACAGAGCTAAAGCAACAACAAATCTGTCACTGTCCCAATACTTTTGGAGCTCACTATATACGCATATAATCATATAACACTTTCTCTGTTTAGGTTCCTCTTCTAGGCCGATAACAACACTCACAGCACGGTCATGTCTAGCGTCATCTACAGCAGGAACAAATCCGACCATAACTGCACCAACGTGGTCATCCTGATGAAACTCTACTACCTGCCTATCATGTACAGTGTAATTTTCGCTGTGGGGCTGCTGGGTAACATCACCTCCATCGCCATCTACTTGGCCAGGCTACGACCCTGGAAGTCTAGCTGTATCATCATGTTCAACCTGGCATTGACGGATCTTCTGTATGTTCTGAGTCTGCCTTTCCTGGTCTACTACTACACCAACGGTGAATCCTGGACCCTGGGCAACTTCATGTGTCGCTTTGTGCGTTTCGGGTTCCACTTTAACCTATATGGTAGTATACTGTTTCTCACCTGTTTGGCTGTGTTTCGATATGTAGTCTTGACGAATCCTCTGAGGACGGCGCAGGTGCAGCAGAAGAGGTGGGGTATCTTGGCGTGCGCCGCAGTCTGGGCTATAGCCGGGGCGGAGATTGTGCCCATGCTCACCATGATCACCATGGAGAATAAAAACAACAAGACCCAGTGTTTGGACTTTGCTAGCGGCGACCCGGCTTTAGTGTGGTGGTACAGCTGGCTGCTGACCGTGCTGGGCTACCTGCTGCCCCTAGTGGTGGTTGTGTTGTGTTACGCCGGTATCGCCCGGGAACTAGCCAAGGGGCCCCACACCCACAGCCCTTGCCGGGTGTGGGCACGCCGCCTCACCATACTGATCCTGGTCGTGTTCGTGGTATGCTTCCTGCCGTACCACGTCCTGAGGATCCTAAGAGTAGACACCAGGATGAAGCCTGAGTCGTCATGTATGGTGGAGCACTGGGTCCACGCCGCTTATATCGTGTCCAGGCCCGTAGCGGGGCTCAACACCTTCTTTAACCTGGCTCTGTACACCCTGGCCGGGGACAAGTTCAAGCAGGCCTTCCTCAGTGTCTTCCACTGGGGCCCCTGGTGGACCAGGTTCAGGACTCACCTCAAACTCAGCCAGGCTGTCGTCAGTAAGCCCAGTAACACAGCTTCAGCCGTAAGGACAGTAGCCACGGATATGAACATCCATAGACAGGAAATATAATACAGTGTTCTACTTCATTCTGTGTGGACATTACTACCATGGCAATATATTGGCCTACAATACTGTGTATACTGTACTGTAAATAGAAAACCTTTTATCAGATTTTATTATATGCCAGTATGAGGTTTACAACATTGATGTGTTTTCTATAAAAATATTAGATACCTATAAAGGGTGACTTTATATATACTGTATACTCTAATTGATATTGCCATATCACTTCATTATAAATAAACATTTAACAATCAACATTTAACCATCCGATATCTGTCTCAGAGCTCAGTGGGTATTTGATGCATTGTTCTGGTATGACTTGAGAGAAACAAGAACATGATACATTTGGCCCAGGACCAGAAACATGCCAATATGATTCAGAAACCAAATGTTTTCACTTCTATACCAAGTGTTGTCAGGTATTTATTTCTCCCCTACTTAACGCAAGCAACAATGAGATGAGAGTCAAGGAATAAGGAACACATTGGCTGGGGGGGAAAAAGAGCGGCTGCGGGGAAAAGGAGGGGCTGGGGGGAAAAGGAGGGGCTGGGGGAAAAGGAGGGGCTGGGTGGAAAAGGAGGGGCTGGGGGAAAAGGAGCGGCTGGGGGAAAAGGAGCGGCTGGGTGGAAAAGGAGGGGCTGGGTGGAAAAGGAGGGGCTGGGGGAAAAGGAGCGGCTGGGGGAAAAGGAGCGGCTGGGGGAAAGAAGCGGCTGGGGGAAAAGGAGCGGCTGGGGGGAAAGAAGCGGCTGGGGGAAAAGAAGCGGCTGGGGGAAAAAGGAGGGGCTGGGGGAAAAAGGAGGGGCTGCGGGGAAAAGGAGCGGCTAGGGGGAAAAGGAGCGGCTGGGGTGAAAAGGAGCGGCTGGGGGGAAAGAAGCGGCTGGGGGAAAAGAAGCGGCTGGTGGGAAAAGGAGGGGCTGGGGGAAAAAGGAGGGGCTGGGGGAAAAAGGAGGGGCTGGGGGGAAAAAGGAGGGGCTGGGGAAAAAGGAGGGGCTGGGGGGAAAAGGAGGGGCTGGGGGAAAAGGAGGGGCTGGGGGAAAAGGAGGAGGGGCTGGGAGGAAAAGGAGGAGGGGCTGGGGGAAAGGAGCGGCTGGGGGAAAGGAGCGGCTGGGGGGAAAAGGAGCGGCTGGGGGGAAAAGGAGCGGCTGGGGGAAAAGGAGAGGCTGGGTGGAAAAGTAGCGGCTGGGTGGAAAAGGAGCGGCTGGGTGGAAAAGGAGCGGCTGGGTGGAAAAGGAGCGGCTGGGGGAAAGGAGGGGCTGGGGGAAAAGGAGAGGCTGGGGGAAAAGGAGCGGCTGGGGGGAAAAGGAGCGGCTGGGGGAAAAGGAGGGGAAAAGGAGGGGCTGCGGGGAAAAGGAGGGGCTGGGGGAAAAGGAGCGGCTGGGGGAAAAGGAGCGGCTGGGGGAAAAGGAGCGGCTGGGGGGAAAGGAGCGGCTGGGGGGAAAAGGAGCGGCTGGGTGGAAAAGTAGCGGCTGGGTGGAAAAAGTAGCGGCTGGGGGAAAAGGAGGGGCTGGGGGAAAAGGAGCGGCTGGGGGAAAAGGAGCGGCTGGGTGGAAAAGGAGGGGCTGGGGGAAAAGGAGAGGCTGGGGGAAAAGGAGCGGCTGGGGGAAAAGGAGCGCCTGGGGGGAAAAGGAGGGGCTGGGGGGAATGGAGCGGCTGGGGGAAAAGGAGCGGCTGGGGGGAAAGTAGCGGCTGGGGGGAAAAGGAGCGGCTGGGGGGAAAGGAGCGGCTGGGGGTAAAGGAGCGGCTGGGGGAAAAGGAGGGGCTGGGGGAAAAGGAGGGGCTGGGGGAAAAGGAGCGGCTGGGGGGAAAAGGAGCGGCTGGGGGGGAAAGGAGAGGCTGGGGGGAAAGGAGTAGCTGGGGGGAAAGACGTCCTGCTGTTAAAGTTTTACATCTTACATTATGGAGAATCACATAACCACTTCCTAATTAGGAAACTGATAGTAAACTGTATCATCCTGCTTTTCGTCTGGAGGCTATTTACTGTAATACATTATTCATCCAATTGAATTATTTCAACACATTTCATCATTTGATATTATCAAATAGCCAACAAACTTGTGTCAGATTGGTGGTGCTCAAATGTTTATTTGAGGCTGTATTTGAGGCTGTACCATTTGAGTCCCACATCAAAGGGGGGTAATGTCCACTGTCCATCCTACCTTGTTGGAGCCCAGACCTCACTTCAAATTCAAAGCTGAAAGCATAGTATCTAATGCAAAGAAACACTTGAGTGAACTCTGACAGCAAAAAAGACCTCAGTATAGTATCTTGCTACCATAACACAATGAGAACAATAAAGAGAAGTGATAGGCTAGGATGGAAACTTGAATATGAATATAAATGAGTTGGGTTATCTATGCGTGCAACAAGTTCCTCCTGTCTCTAGTTGCAATTGATTGTTGGATATTGTTTCTTGTCAACCTTTCAATCTCTTCCTCTACCTTTCCAGTAAACATGGTTGAGAAGCTCCTTTGATGAATTCCCCAAATCATTGGAATCTGTGTTATGCATTTGACCCTTTTGAGAATGTGCAGGTGTATGCCAACAGGAGCATGCGGTCTCCTATCATAGTATCTACTGTCATTCAGCAGTGTTCAGATGTACAGATTTTTGCCAATGGCATCATACTTCACTACTCTCAACATGGTGTGACGTGGATGTGCATGTACTTTTGTACACATGGACGTATACGGTCACTGCATGCGATTCCAACTCAGTGGTTTATTCTGTAGTCAGTGTACTCCCAGGCTACTCAGGGCCTGTGGCCCGAATGGCACCCTATTCCCTATAGTGTGCCACTTTAGACCAGAGCCGGATCAAAAGTAGTGCACATATAGAGAATAGTGTGCCATTTTGGAGGCATACAGAGATCGGTGCTGTGTTCCACACTGACTGTGAACCAGGAAGGAACTGTTTCTGTCTGGTAAAAACCCTTTCCAGTGTTTGTCTCTTCCTTCCTGCACACCTCCCTTTCTATCCAAATATTTTCACGTTTCTCGATTAACCGCTTGTCTTTCGATCAGCACCCGCCCTTCCCATATAAAAAAAATGTAAAAAGTCGGATTCCAAAACATCAATTTGACATAACATGTTGAATATGACATAAGTGTACTGCGTATAAGGACTCCGCGTGGTTCAGGGCTGGCTGCATTTCATTTCAATGTATATTTAAGGTGAATTAGTCGACCCCGAACCACCGGAACGACCCATTTCAATCAACAGTGAGAGGTCTTCAGAAAATAAGAGTGACTGGATAGCTTGTTCTTTAGAAAGGATGTCACCAAAGGATTCTACTGAATGCCATATGTCATATCCCTCCATGCTTCACAGACCATTTCACAGTGCTCGCTCATGTTAATGATTGTAAAAGTGAAAGAGCTCCTCTGGTTAGAACAAGTGAGAAGAGAAGCGGTGGACTTGACACGGGTTCATTTTGGTCTGAATTCTTGCAACAATGGATTTCTACTGGGATCACACTGCTTTTAAAAAAAAGCTTCACATTCTAAGTGTTATTCAGAGTAGTGCATGGTAGTAGTTATGGAGAAAAAAACAACTTCTCTCACTGTTACTGGGTTGACTTGATAAGAAGTAATGATGGTTGTAGAATTATTGACCTCAATAAGTCTCTCTTTCTCTCTCCTACTGCGATAGCAATTAGATAGCCTGAGAACTGCAGCTGGGCTGCAGAGAGGCTATTTTGGGGTAAGAACACACTGACTTTCTCCTACTTCCCTCCCTCCTCTTCCTCCCCTCCCTCCTCCTCCTCCATACATCACTGGTTCTGTTCTCTCTTCATCACATCACACCAGCCTCTCTGGTATGTAGAAATCCCCAGAGTGACTATGTACCCCGATGGAGGAGAAAGGTATTCAGATAGCCTACTCTTTATTGTGCTGCGTTGGAGTCAAGCTCAATCGCACTTTAAACGCTTAATTTCACCCTGAACTGCCTGTAACCACAACTAATGGCTAACGGCTGCTCTACACCACCATGATGTAAGAAGGCTCTAATTGGTTCAGACAGCCAGCCTATTGTGCCCCCCGGTATTTATTTCTAACATCTTAAACAGAGTTCCATCACACAGTGTGTGTGTGTGTGTGTGTGTGTGTGTGTGTGTGTGTGTGTGTGTGTGTGTGTGTGTGTGTGTGTGTGTGTGTGTGTGTGTGTGTGTGTGTGTGTGTGTGTGTGTGTGTGTGTGTGTGTGTGTGTGTGTGTGTGTGTGTGTGTGTGTGTGTGTTCGTGGATTTGACAGAGAAAGCGTGCAAAGAGAAGTGGATGTCATCAAGACTTTTCTCTGTCATGAATAACACACAATGTGAATGGAAGCAGAAAAAGGACAGCTTTTGGAAAGCTTGGAAATCAGTGGTACGCTGCGTACATTTAATGCACAACTTTCCTTCAGGTGAATGTCTTGAATACCATCATACTGTACATACTAACTCATAGTTGGAAAGCAAACTTACAAGGTAAACTAATACAAGTCCTGTCCTAAATAACCAAAGTATGGGAGGGTGGTAAATGAATAATTTATTGTGTTATTTACTAACATATCATGAGCAAGTCCTATGTTGTAAAGCTAGGTTAACGGAATCTTCAGTAATTTTGGTAATTAAAATGTAATCTTTGGTAACTTTGGTAATTTACTCAAATAACTTTAAAAATATTTATATGCATATATGTATACATTTTTTTTTAAATATCTGTGTCCGTATTGTCCATGAGTTTCTAGTGGATAGATCATATGGTTCAAGAGAAAATAGCCTAATTAATGAAAAAAGCATCTAATTAAGAATGGCATTATTTTCATCTTACTCTGAAACTCTTCCAACTATTGACTTGTTTTCACAACTGCCACCACATTGGCGCCAACACATTTACAACAAAGACATAAATAAATAAAAGCGTGTGAAAAAAATATAAAAAGTGTTTAATGCTGAAACCCTCATATTAAACACCAATGGTTTTGATTGATGGTTTATATTAGGATAATATTTGACAGGTTTTACATTTAATTTCTTATTTTAGAATCATCTGACTTGATTATTTTATACATTTTACATGTGATAAGGCCACATAGAGGGCCACAGATAATTACTGACACCTGTGATAATCTGAAGTACCCAAAATGGCCAGTAGATGCCATCTGATAAAATATAAAAAGAAAGCTACCAAAATCCTGGTAGTTTACTGGTAAACTTTGAAAGTTTCCAGTAATATACCCTCCCTTTGCAACCCTAAGCGAACCACATTACTTTTCAAGAATCCTGAGGCGCTTATTTTGTTTACGTACAGTCCCATGGAGATTCTGATCAAATCTTGTAGAATGTCCATTTGACACTAGAGTTGTTCACCTACTTTGAAGAACAGACAAGCATTAGAAAATGAACACACACAATAAACTCTGCATGAGAGGAGAAACAAAAGTTGACAACATCATGACAAATAGTAATAATAAATACATCTATTTGAAAGATTAAGACACCATTGGGCAGCCCAAGGCAGAGAAAGAGAAAGAGAGAGAGAGAGAGAGAGAGAGAGAGAGAGAGAGAGAGAGAGAGAGAGAGAGAGAGAGAGAGAGAGAGAGAGAGAGAGAGAGAGAGAGGGAGAGAGAGAAAGAGAGAGAGAGAAAGAGAGAGAGAGAAAGAGAGAGAGAGAGAAAGAGAAAGAGAGAAAGAGAAAGAGAGAAAGAGAGAGAGAGAAACTGACAGGAAGTACTAGTCCTTGCATGGGTGTTGCGGCCTCACCATCTCACCACCTGGCTGCTGTAGTCCTCTGTGGTGGCTACACCTCCCACCTCCTCCCCTTCCACCCCCTCTATCTCCCTCTCCTCCTCCTCCCTCCTGGCTTTGGAGATGGGGGCTGTGTGCTGGTGTAGCCGCTGCCTCTCCTGCCTCCTCCTCAGCCTCTGCTCCTGGTGCTGTGTCTGGCGGCTATACTGGTACCTCCGGAGGAACAGCTCCTTGGCATACTCGTACAGCTCCACGTCCAGGGCGTTGAGCCCCTCGATGCGCCGCCGCAGAGCCCCCTCCCCCACCCCCACGCTGGCCGCCCGCGTGCTGTTGATCTGCGTGAAAGCCTGGATGAAGCGCAGGCCGAACGTCCGCTCAAACAGGTACTGCGTCTTGCGCTGGAATTCGGTCAGGCCGTAGAAGGCCATGTTGCGGAGGTTGTTCTTGGCACTGGCTAGTAGGACACGGCCGCGCTCCCGTTCGGCGCCGATGGTGGAGACGTTGTAGCAGCCCACCAGGCTGAGGTCGGCCAGCATGCGGACCTGCCGGTTGTTGGCCAGGTTGGAAGGGCAGTCCATGAAGTTGGTCAGCGTGACCCCGGTCCAGTCGTCACCACTGTAGCAGGCGGGCAGTTCGTCCTGGGTGGGAGAGCGGCCGTCACACATGTGCAGGGCAGTCTTCCAGGTGGCGCCACGCTGCACGTGCTTCCACTCGCTCAGGTAGCGGGAGACAGGGTCCCTTAGCATGGTGATGTAGTAGAAGTTCCTGCAGCAGCAAAGACAGAAAAAGACATTCGTTTCAATACTTCCTTCCTTTCCATGTCTCCTTTCCTTCTTTCCTTTCCTCCGTGCTCTCCAATCCGTAATGAAAAAACTGGGAAGTGGGAGAAGTGGGAGCGTTAGAGAGAGTGAGACTGGCACACGTCTTTCACTTAGGAGGTGGCAATGAGCTATAATTATTTGACCATGTGAGAGAGAGAAAAAGGTGGAAATGGGGCGATGAATAGAATGAAGAAAATATCATATTTCTCACATTTAAAAATAGCCAGCATTAGAAGATAGGAAACTCTCATAACACTCTCTCTAAACAGTGATCCTAATGAGCTGAGAGCACAGTGGGCTATCTCATTTTTCATACTGAATAAGAGACATTTCTCATCCTATTGCTAGGCCTCCCTAGCTCCTGAATATGCGTACCTCGGTACCTTCCTTTCACTGCGTAACAAATAGCTACATTTAAGTAGCATGTTGCGCTCTACTGTCCTTTTTCTGAAAACGATGAACTTATCGAACATCCAAACCTTGCAGGATTTCTTCTAAATCAAAAAAAGGGAATATAGGCTAAAAATGAGAGTGTAGTGTATAGAATCACTTTTCTTCTAATACAGACCACACCGCACTGCAGTATTTTTTTTTTAACATGATCCCGTAGTCAAATAAAGTAGGGGAACCGTTTTGGGCACCCGACAGGTACAACGGGGGAGTTTGAGAATTGAGATCAAGACTAAAACCTTGAAAGCTGCAGCTACACGGCAAAGTAAACATCTTGTATGTGTCAAATGCAGAGCGCTGCTTTGTTTTCACTTCGAGGTTCCTGGCGGCAGAGCTGCTAGAGACTCATGAGGAGCGGGTAGCAAAAGAGTTGAGACTGCCAGAGGAGACGAAGCGTCACAAAGCATTCACTTGTACATTCTGATGGAGAAGGAACAGACGCTTTATAGGATAGATAGTCAACACTGAGCCGCTAACGGTTTTGCCTGAACAGAAACTGAATTGCTTGAACAGGATTTTCTCGAAGGTGAGCAACGGGGTTGAGTAGTCAGAGTATGTCAGATGTTGTCTCTATACTGATCGACAAATATTGATTTCGACCAAAACTCTTAGGGGTAATTAAGGAAAGGGAAATGTCAGTCTGCACCACTGAAGTGGTAATAATGGCTCGGTGACTGCCATTTAAAGCACCATCTGACTGTTGACCTTTTGGTGCAGGGGACACACACACACCACCCTCAAAGGTAATTAGGAGATTATTGTCGGGTGGCAGACTACCATCGACCAATATTTTAATGTGTCAGCAGAAATAGATCCTAACAAAGTTTTTTTTCATGACACACGCGCGCGCGAGCGTGAGCGCACACGCACTCACACATACGCACACACGCACTCACACACACACACACTCCAAGCCGTAATGGATATTCGACCACAGCACAGGCTGCAAATGAATTAAACTGGCACTGAGAGTGTGGGGAGAAATGGATACACTCTCAGAGCTGTACAGAGAGATGGACACAAACTCTCAGAGCTGTACAGAGAGATGGACACACACTCTCAGAGCTGTACCGAGAGATGGACACACACTCTCAGAGCTGTACCGAGAGATGGACACACACTCTCAGAGCTGTACAGAGAGATGGACACACACTCTCAGAGCTGTACAGAGAGATGGACACACACTCTCAGAGCTGTACAGAGAGATGGACACACACTCTCAGAGCTGTACAGAGAGATGGACACACTCTCAGAGCTGTACAGAGAGATGGACACACACTCTCAGAGCTGTACAAGAGAGATGGACACACACTCTCAGAGCTGTACAGAGAGATGGACACACACTCTCAGAGCTGTACAGAGAGATGGACACACACTCTCAGAGCTGTACACAGAGATGGACACACACTCTCAGAGCTGTACAGAGAGATGGACACACACTCTCAGAGCTGTACAGAGAGATGGACACACACTCTCAGAGCTGTACAGAGAGATGGACACACACTCTCAGAGCTGTACAGAGAGATGGACACACTCTCAGAGCTGTACAGAGAGATGGACACACACTCTCAGAGCTGTACAGAGAGATGGACACACACTCTCAGAGCTGTACAGAGAGATGGACACACACTCTCAGAGCTGTACAGAGAGATGGACACACACTCTCAGAGCTGTACAGAGAGATGGACACACACTCTCAGAGCTGTACAGAGAGATGGACACACACTCTCAGAGCTGTACAGAGAGATGGACACACACTCTCAGAGCTGTACAGAGAGATACACACACTCTCAGAGCTGTACAGAGAGATGGACACACACTCTCAGAGCTGTACAGAGAGATGGACACACACTCTCCGAGCTGTACAGAGAGATGGACACACACTCTCAGAGCTGTACAGAGAGATGGACACACACTCTCAGAGCTGTACAGAGAGATGGACACACACTCTCAGAGCTGTACAGAGAGATGGACACACACTCTCAGAGCTGTACAGAGAGATGGACACACACTCTCAGAGCTGTACAGAGAGATGGACACACACTCTCAGAGCTGTACAGAGAGATGGACACACACTCTCAGAGCTGTACAGAGAGATGGACACACTCTCAGAGCTGTACAGAGAGATGGACACACTCTCAGAGCTGTACAGAGAGATGGACACACACTCTCAGAGCTGTACAGAGAGATGGACACACACTCTCAGAGCTGTACAGAGAGATGGACACACACTCTCAGAGCTGTACAGAGAGATGGACACACACTCTCAGAGCTGTACAGAGAGATGGACACACACTCTCAGAGCTGTACAGAGAGATGGACACACTCTCAGAGCTGTACAGAGAGATGGACACACTCTCAGAGCTGTACAGAGAGATACACACACTCTCAGAGCTGTACAGAGAGATGGACACACACTCTCAGAGCTGTACAGAGAGATGGACACACACTCTCAGAGCTGTACAGAGAGATGGACACACACTCTCAGAGCTGTACAGAGAGATGGACACACACTCTCAGAGCTGTACAGAGAGATGGACACACACTCTCAGAGCTGTACAGAGAGATGGACACACACTCTCAGAGCTGTACAGAGAGATGGACACACACTCTCAGAGCTGTACAGAGAGATGGACACACACTCTCAGAGCTGTACAGAGAGATGGACACACACTCTCAGAGCTGTACAGAGAGATGGACACACTCTCAGAGCTGTACAGAGAGATACACACACTCTCAGAGCTGTACAGAGAGATGGACACACACTCTCAGAGCTGTACAGAGAGATGGACACACACTCTCAGAGCTGTACAGAGAGATGGACACACACTCTCAGAGCTGTACAGAGAGATGGACACACACTCTCAGAGCTGTACAGAGAGATGGACACACACTCTCAGAGCTGTACAGAGAGATGGACACACACTCTCAGAGCTGTACAGAGAGATGGACACACACTCTCAGAGCTGTACAGAGAGATGGACACACACTCTCAGAGCTGTACAGAGAGATGGACACACACTCTCAGAGCTGTACAGAGAGATGAACACACACTCTCAGAGCTGTACAGAGAGATGGACACACACTCTCAGAGCTGTACAGAGAGATGGACACACACTCTCAGAGCTGTACAGAGAGATGGACACACACTCTCAGAGCTGTACAGAGAGATGGACACACTCTCAGAGCTGTACAGAGAGATGGACACACACTCTCAGAGCTGTACAGAGAGATGGACACACACTCTCAGAGCTGTACAGAGAGATGGACACACACTCTCAGAGCTGTACAGAGAGATGGACACACACTCTCAGAGCTGTACAGAGAGATGGACACACACTCTCAGAGCTGTACAGAGAGATGGACACACACTCTCAGAGCTGTACAGAGAGATGGACACTCTCAGAGCTGTACAGAGAGATACACACACTCTCAGAGCTGTACAGAGAGATGGACACACACTCTCAGAGCTGTACAGAGAGATGGACACACACTCTCAGAGCTGTACAGAGAGATGGACACACACTCTCAGAGCTGTACAGAGAGATGGACACACACTCTCAGAGCTGTACAGAGAGATGGACACACACTCTCAGAGCTGTACAGAGAGATGGACACACACTCTCAGAGCTGTACAGAGAGATGGACACACACTCTCAGAGCTGTACAGAGAGATGAACACACACTCTCAGAGCTGTACAGAGAGATGGACACACACTCTCAGAGCTGTACAGAGAGATGGACACACACTCTCAGAGCTGTACAGAGAGATGGACACACACTCTCAGAGCTGTACAGAGAGATGGACACACACTCTCAGAGCTGTACAGAGAGATGGACACACACTCTCAGAGCTGTACAGAGAGATGGACACACACTCTCAGAGCTGTACAGAGAGATGGACACACACTCTCAGAGCTGTACAGAGAGATGAACACACACTCTCAGAGCTGTACAGAGAGATGGACACACACTCTCAGAGCTGTACAGAGAGATGGACACACTCTCAGAGATGTACAGAGAGATGGACACACACTCTCAGAGCTGTACAGAGAGATACACACACTCTCAGAACTGTACAGAGAGATGGACACACACTCTCAGAGCTGTACAGAGAGATGGACACACACTCTCAGAGCTGTACAGAGAGATGGACACACACTCTCAGAGCTGTACAGAGAGATGGACACACACTCTCAGAGCTGTACAGAGAGATGGACACACTCTCAGAGCTGTACAGAGAGATGGACACACACTCTCAGAGCTGTACAGAGAGATGGACACACACTCTCAGAGCTGTACAGAGAGATGAACACACACTCTCAGAGCTGTACAGAGAGATGGACACACTCTCAGAGCTGTACAGAGAGATGGACACACTCTCAGAGATGTACAGAGAGATGGACACACACTCTCAGAGCTGTACAGAGAGATGG